>NC_086375.1:25357258-25976794 GCF_036588685.1 Mytilus trossulus | reverse complement strand
GATACCAATTTTTGTGCATTTTGTAGAAACAGGTAATCCATGAATTGAAATGTTTTCCTAAGTCAACGTTTTTTATAGGTTTGTATACAGACCTTTGCAAACTTTTTTTTTCCATTTAAACTTATTCTGATCACAATGGTATAAAAGTATTCAAAATGATATTGGTATCGTATTCATACCTTTGTGAGTTAACATCCAAGAATCTTTTGAAGCTAAATGCAGTCCTTCCATCTGACATTATTGCATCATGTGTGTATAAATGATCTCCCGGGAATACTATATCTGGGTATACCTTCTTCATCATAGAAACTGACCAATCATAAGTTAATACCTGTAATAGTTATTAGAAACATTACAACTTAAACTGGCAACATGCATGCATGCAAGGTAGACTTGTTGTTTAATATGAATGCATTTTTACTGTACATTTTTATTTGGAAAATGCCAACTGCTATTTCTACACAAGAAAACATGTTAATTGAATTATAGCCACTATTTTTTCCACAAAATAAAATAAGGGAAAAAAATCATGCAATTAAAAAGAAAGGTTATAAGACCCTTACAATTAATTTTGTCCAATTTATTTTGTGACATCTTTTTACAACCTAAAATTCTTATTATCTAAATCATTATATCACTACGACACTAGCATGGACCTTTGTTTATCTTCACTATTTTTGATGCATAATACATTACTTATTGAAATGACATTATTATAACATTAATATAACATTCTTTATTTCAAATTTTACTAGTTACTAGCAATAATCCTAACAATTTACAGCTTGTGAGTTAATTACACTACCAATTTAATTTCCTATGACAAATAAATATTTCAGTTGGAATTTCAGTCAATAAAAGCAAATAAGATTAGCTTACCTCTTGATCAAAGAGTAATAAATCTGGTCTAACATTTTCACACAAGTATAAATATCTGTAATAAATATAAGGAAGTCATAAATAATAAAGCATAATCACTTTGAATACAAAACTATAGCTATATAGCCGACTATGCCATATGTGCTTTGCACATTGTTGAAGGCCGTATGGTGACCCATAGTTGTTAGTTTCTGTGTCATTTTGGTCTTTTGTGGAGAGTTGTCTCATTGGCAATCATACCACATCTTCTTTTTTATAAACCTATATCAAAGGGCTGGAAATAGTTGTTAGGTTTAAGTCACAACATCATCAGTTCTGTGTTGCGTCTGACCTCTATAATAATATGTTAAACAAGAATGTGTCCATAGTACAGGGTTGCCCTACTCACACCATCATTTTCTATGTTCAATGGATTGTGAAATTGATATCTAAACTCTAATTTGGCATTAAAAATTAGAACGATCATATCATAGGGAATATGTGTACTAAGTTTCAAGTTGATACAACTTCTACTCCATCAAAAACTACCTTGAGCAAAAACTTTAACCTGAAGCAGGACAGATGGACAAACGGTTGAATAGACCAAAAAAAATTACAAAAATTGCTCTATCAATGTTAAACTGCCACCAACCAAACTAAATCGTACTGAAATGATATAAAATCAAACAGTGTATCTTCTTGAAAATATATTGGGTGATTTTTTGTTGCTTAATGTTTAGTAGCAAAAATTTCATGCATGTTCAGGACATAAACAAATTACAGTGCTTATCTAGAAGGCTTTGCCCTATAAGTATACCAATTGCTCAAAAAGTTTTATCTAACTGCAGTATGTTTTTCACCTTTACAAACTGACCAACTGGTAAGACCGTATACCTAATTGCTTTAGTAAAAGGTTATAGGTGTAAAGTGAGTGTTCAGTGAAATAAAAATTATGCTTACCATCAAATTCCAGTTATTTAATGTCTGAGTCATGAAATTGAAATAAAATAATCACCTACTATTATATAAGGCACTTGTTTTAAAAGGTTGAACTTGAAAAAAACCTTTATACTAATTTTCAAAGTAAAGATGAATTGTAAAATTGAGAATGGAAATGGGGAATGTGTCAAAGAGACAACAACCCAACCATGCATGGAACAGACATCAGCAGAAGTCACCAACAGGTCTTCAATGCAGCGAGAAACTCCCGCACCCGGAGGCGTCCTTCAGCTGGCCCCTAAACAAATATATATAAGCGTTCTACAAAATAAAAAAAATCCTCTAGCTTGTAAGCAAAATTTGTCAAAATAATGAAGTCAAGCATTCATCGACTAAACACAATTCAATTTATCTTCAATTAAAACAATTGATTCCAACAAAAATCCACAGTACCTGAGTGTATTTGAAGGTAGATCTCCTTTAGACAAAACTAATGATCCATTTGGTATTGTATTGAGAACATCCATTCCAAACTCATACACAGCTGTGTTTTGACTCTGGTTACAGGATGAATAATTTCTATTCTGAAATACATAGCAATGTAACTCACTTGAAGGGTAAAAGATCTTTTTAGTACCAGTAGTTAGTTTGTTTATTTTCAGTACTAAGATTATGTGGCCATAAGATGCCATGTCATACTAATACTATAACATTTGCATATTCAGTGAATGGTGGAATAAGGGTTACTTAATGTGGTACCTAACACTACAGGGAGATAACTCTGTAAAATCAGCTAAACGTTTTAATTACGTTGTGTTGATAAGGGAAAATTAAGCGTCTCAATGATCAAAATAAGTGTTCGTCAAACTGCTATATAACCAGTGTAATTTTTCTGATAAAACGGTTGATTCAAATTTTTTAAAATTTCTATATTTTTGTCAAAGGGTGAAAGTAAATACTTTGTCAAAATTTCAAGAAAATTAAACGAGCCAAATTAATTTTAGTTAAAGTGTTGGAGTACCACCTTAATTTTCCATATGATTTTTAAAGTACACATCATAATAACATGTGTATTAATGTTCAACCTATCCTCATGGTAAACTATGGTAACCATGTTTTTTAACCTGAAATTGGAAAGACAGAACAACAGACAAAATCTAAAGCCCCCTAGACTTCGTCAGTAGGGGACTAATTACTACACAAACCAGCAATCATGTTGCACCCTATCATTGTAGTTTAGGCATAAAAATGTGCATGCTATATTTGTTAAGTGTTACACTAGACCTCATATGCATTATCTTAGAATTTGCTATTTTCTAAATAGTATTACTATCATTGTCATTGAAATCACTCCTTTTCTTCTATTTTGAGTTATTGAGCAGATAAAATCAGCAAAATTTTTATTGGAAAAAGTCTTATATGAGAAAATATGAAATTTACATAAAAGAAAGATGTAATTAATTTCTATTAATACTAAAGCATAGACTGATGTCCTATTATATCTATAGGATTCGAGTAAGATAAACTATTGATCAATTATGAATAAAAAACAATTGTATAAAAGACAATATTGCTAACAGATATTTTGGGTTGTGACCTGCTCTTTTTGACAATGAAACAACTGATGTCAAATAACAACCACTTTTACTGTGATGGTTCAGACATTATCAAAATTGCTTCGGAAAATCAGCGATTTTATGTACAGTTTGACTTTTATACAGCAATAAGGTGCATTTTAGACCTGAAAATGGATGAGCAAAAGCAGACTAGTTAAATTTCATTCGGACTAGTAAGGTTTTGCAAAAACTTTGTTTCGACCAATAAGAAAAATGTCAGAATGTTGGTCTTCGTAGTAGTAGTTGAAAAAGTTTTTGGTGCAGACTGTATATACAGTAATTAACATACCAGTTGAAAAGCAATCAATGCTACCACTATAAGTTTATCAATGAGCAATTTTCTGAGAACTGGAAACTGATCTTCAAAAAACCTAAAAGGTAATCAGAAAACAAACAATTACTAATATAAATGCAACTTATAACTTAATGTGTAAATATTCTTAAAAAAAAAATCAACCATCATTCATGATACATACATGAAAGGATCTTAGCTTTTAAAAACCAACCTTTTTTTATAATATTAAAGGGCAATAACTCTGGAATGTCTAAATAATGAAAAAAAAATATGGCAATAAATAAATGTTTCTTATACAAAGCTAAATTTAGTTCCATACAAATTCACAAATATTGTCTAGTCAGTGAGATTTTTAGGTAAGATTTTATATATTGTGGTGGACTCAATTGTTCAAAATAGAATCCTCAATATTAATTTTTATAGCAGATCTGGGACAAATCTTAATTATTAATTAATTATTTCCCTAGAAATGATATTTAAACATCTAAATAACAAAAAGACTTACCTGACAATGAAATTAAAACCAAGAGCAGAAATCACAATGACAACAATATCACTCTGCATCCAAAACCTTTCCACCTGGAATACATAGGAAAACATGCTCCGTCAAAAGGATGCCATGTCAGATGAAAATTTTTTGTACTAATATTAGTTACTAACTTGATATCATTGTGATGGGAGCTATCTCTGTGGGCCCGCTGTGAATAATGTGTGGTATAGCAATTGTATTTTAAACATAGGACATGGGTTTTTCAACTGAAACCAGTTTTTGACCTAGGAAGTTGTACAAACATTATGACACACCCTCTGGTTTTGGTTAATATACATGACAGAATGCTCACTATAGGGCGTCCCCCATTCAGTAGGGCTCTAAGGAGTATGTGTATTTTGCATTATCTATAATATTGATTGCTTTAAGTGATTTTAATTTTTGTGGAGATCATGGTCTATTTTAAACTAGAGGCTCTAAAGAGCCTGTGTCGCTCACCTTGGTCTATGTGAATATTAAACAAAGGAAGCATATGGATTCATGACAAAATTGTGTTTTGGTGATGGTGATGTGTTTGTACATCTTACTTTACTGAACATTCTTGCTGTTTACAATTATCTCTATCTATAATGAACTTGGCACAGTAGTTTTTGTGGAAAATGTTAGTAAAAATTTACAAATTTTATGAAAATTGTAAAAAATTGACTATAAAGGACAATAACTCCTTAGGGGGTCAATTGACCATTTTGGTCATGTTGACTTATTTGTAAATCTTACTTTGCTGAACATTATTGCTGGTTACAGTTTATCTCTATCTATAATAATATTCATGATAATGACCAAAAACAGCAAAATTTCCTTAAAATTACCAATTCAGGGGCAGCAACCCAACAACGGGTTGTCAGATTCATCTGAAAATTTCAGGGCAGATACATCTTGACCTGATAAACAATTTTACCCTGTCAGATTTGCTCTAAATGCTTTGGTTTTTCAGTTATAAGCCAAAAACTGCATTTTACCCCTATGTTCTATTTTTTGGCCATTGCAGCCATCTTGGTTAGATGGCCGGGTCACCGGACACATTTTTCAAAACTACATACCCCATAGATGATTGTGGCCAAGTTTGAATTAATTTAGCCCAGTAGTTTCAGAGGAGAAGATTTTTGTAAAAGATTACTAAGATTTACTAAAAATGGTTAAAAATTGACTATAAAGGGCAATAACTCCTAAAGGGGGTCAACTGACCATTTCGGTCATGTTGACTTATTTGTAAATCTTACTTTGCTGAACATTATTGCTGTTTACAGTTTATCTCTATCTATAATAGTATTAAAGATAATAACCAAAAACAGCAAAATTTCCTTAAAATTACCAATTCAGGGGCAGACCCAACAACCCATTGTTCGATTCATCTGAAAATTTCAGGACAGATAGTTCTTGACTTGATAAACAATTTTATACCATGTCAGATTTGCTCTGAATACCATGTCAGATTTGCTCTGAATGCTTTGGTTTCAGAGTTATAAGCCAAAAACTGCATTTTACCCCTATGTTCTATTTTTAGCCATGGCGGCCATCTTGGTTGGTTGGCCGGGTCACCTGATACATTTTTTAAACTAAATACCCCAATGATGATTGTGGCCAAGTTTGGATTAATTTGGCCCAGTAATTTCAGAGGAGAAGATTTTTTGTAAAAGTTAACGACGCCGGACGAAAGAGGACGATGGACGGACGCAAAGTGATGGGAAAATCTCAATCAAAAGCCTTTGGGCCAGGTGAGCTAAAAATAGCAATGAAGTTATAATTAAAATGTCTGCAAATTTCCTGTTTTAAAATTTTTTCTTTAGTAATTCAAACATTTTTGTTATGGATAATGTCCAACCCAGGTAAACTCAAAGTTTCCTATCCAGACAATAATTGGCAAGCACTAATTTGACACAAATTATTAAACATTAGTAAAGGGTAGACAACTGTCCAACTTAAATTCTTCATTACTTAAAATATAAAAATGACCAGGCATTCTATCTTGAACACTTACCACACCATACATTAGAGGATTGTTTACATCTAGATTGGCTCTCCATGAGAAAAATACTGTATACACTAACATCATCAATGCAAATATAAAATAAAGCCGATCTTTCTTATATACAAATCTGAAAAATACAAATTAATATGGTAGAACTTATAAGTTTGAGTTTTTTAATTTTTGTTCAGATCTACAAAAACATAAGTTTAACACTAAAAACCAGATGCTCCGCAGGGCGTAGCTTTATACGACCGCAGAGGTTGAACCCTGAACGGTTGGGGCAAGTATGGACACAACATTCAAGCTGGATTCCGCTCTAAATTTGGATTGTGATTAAATAGTTGACACAGCATAGGTTTCTGACACAGAATGAATGTATTCAAATGAACTTAAAATTTTTGTTTTCTCTTAGAGCAATTCACTATGCTGTTGAATATTAATCCTCTCAAAAAAATGTTTGAAGAAATTTTCTTTTTATTTATGAAATTTCAAATGAGAAAAATTTAACCCAATTTTTTATTCACATCCCCCTTTCCCTTATTCCAAAACTAATTTCAATTAAAATATTCTAATGGAGTTTGCAACAATTACTACTCATTTAAATACATGATGTAAAAAAACTGCTTGTTATCACTGAATGGTAAAGATTATTTAAATTTATCAGTTGGTAGTAAAAAGTGAATATACATTGTATATTGTATATAACAAAGATTTAAGTTGATTCTGGACAAAGAAAGATAACTCTAATTAAAAAAAATTCTTGCAGATATTTCTTGCTTACTATACTGGACAAAGAAAGATAACTCTTAATTAAAAAAAATTTGCTATTTCACAATGTTGTGAAATTAGATATTTCTTGCCATTGCACAATACTGTGCAATTGAAAAGACTTGCTATTGCACAATAAATAATATAATTTTAGATCCTGATTTGGACCAACTTGAAAACTGGGCCCATAATCAAAAATCTAAGTACATGTTTAGATTCAGCATATCAAAGAGGCCCAAGAATTTAATTTTTGTTAAAATCAAACTTAGTTTAATTTTGGACCCTTTGCACTTTAATTTAGACCAATTTTAAAACAGGACCAAAAATTAAGAATCTACATACACAGTTAGATTTGGCATATCAAAGAACCCCAATTATTCAATTTTTGATGAAATCAAACAATGTTTAATTTTGGACCCCGATTTGGGCCAACTTGAAAACTGGGCCAATAATCAAAAATCTAAGTACATTTTTAGATTCAGCATATCAAAGAACCCCAAGGTTTCAATTTTTGTTAAAATCAAACTAAGTTTAATTTTGGACCCTTTGGACCTTAATGTAGACCAATTTGAAAACGGGACCAAAAATTAAGAATCTACATACACAGTTAGATTCGGCATATTAAAGAACCCCAATTATTCAATTTTGATGAAATCAAACAAAGTTTAATTTTGGACCCTTTGGGCCCCTTTTTCCTTAACTGTTGGGACCAAAACTTCCAAAATCAATACCAACCTTCCTTTTATAGTCATAAACCTTGCGTTTAAATTTCATAGATTTCTATTTACTTGTACTAACGTTATGGTGCGAAAACCAAGAAAAATGCTTATTTGGGTCCCTTTTTGGCCCCTAATTCCTAAACTGTTGGGACCGAAACTCCCAAAATCAATACCAACCTTCCTTTTGTGGTCATAAACATTGTGTTTAAATTTCATTGATTTCTATTTACTTTAACTAAAGTTATTGTGCGAAAACCAAGAATAATGCTTATTTGGGCCCTTTTTTGGCCCCTAATTCCTAAACTGTTGAAAATAAAACTCCCGAAATCAATCCCAACCTTTATTTTGTGGTTATAAACCTTGTGTCAAAATTTCATAGATTTCTATTAACTTAAACTAAAGTTATAGTGCGAAAACCAAGAAAATGCTTATTTGGGCCCTTTTTGGCCCCTAATTCCTAAAATGTTGGGACCAAAACTCCCAAAATCAATACCAGCCTTCCTTTTATGGTCATAAACCTTGTGTTAAAATTTCATAGATTTCTATTCACTTTTACTAAAGTTAGAGTGCGAAAACTAAAAGTATTCGGACGACGACGACGACGACGCCAACGTGAAAGCAATATACGACGAAATTTTTTTCAAAATTTGCGGTCGTATAAAAATCAGTTAATTTTACACTACATGTATATTGGATGGTTATCTTTAACAGCAATCCTCCTTATCCTTTGGATTTACTATGATTTTGTTAAAAATATCCAGAATGTAACAACTAACATTGTAAATTTCTTACAAATTCAATGATAATCACATGTACATGTACATCAATTTACACACATAAAAGCAATCATTTTTTTACACCAATTCCAATACAAAGTTCTTTCATTTTCTTTCAGCTGATAACTTAGAATATGAACGTAAATAGTGCGGGGATACAGGCGACCCCCTCTTTCTTGTAAATGATGTCATGAAGGCGCGCATAATGGATGAGTTTTTGCTGGTGACGGATGAACTCGAAAGTGGTCTATTGCATATTTTCCAGAAACTCTTAATCATTATTTCTTTTATTACATAATAAATATCTTCAAAAGTGTGCTCCATGTAGTGAACCTTGATACAATGTATTTATTGAGAAGTGTTCAGGTAAGAGAACACTATAAAATATAATGTTAGCATCAGAAAATGTTCTTACCTATAAATAGCCTGTGCTATTCCAAAACAGAATAATATTAATACTATAACAGTCATTTCACTGACCAGATGAGACATGAACAATCTGAAACACAATAAATTTAATCAACTTATATAAAATAAATAGATTACTGTCGATTAATTTTTCATGTTGGTCTCATTTTTTGTGGTTTGAGAAAAAAATAAATAAATGATCTCTTGTTGATTTCATCATATGCTCCTATCACCACGATCAAAGTATCTTAAATGTATCTTAAATTTTTATATTGTTGAGTGTGTAATTTCATTTTTTTCTTTTTCCATAAAATCCACAAAATTGGTATGGCACAAATATATAAAAAAAAAAAACACAATAAGTTATTCAACAATATTGAGAGCTATTTTTTTACTTTTTCCTGACACTGTTTAAATGACTATTACAGACATTCAATGCCATCAATGATGTCTAAGAATAATTCCAAAGAATATTGAAACTGACTCCTTACATTGTGTACCTAGAGTATTCAACTTGTCTAGATTTGTGGAAAATAATTGCTCACTGTTGAAGGCTGTACAGTGACCTACAGTTGTTAATTTCTGTATTTGTGTCATTTAGTCTCTTGTGGCCAGTTTTCTCATTGGCAATCATACCACACCTTCTTTTTTAAATTGACAGAAATTCTGGATAATCGTCCACTGCTATAGAATCGTAAACTGACCTCTAGATTTCTTTTGTTGTGTTTTGTTGTTATATTTGTTCTTTCTGCATCTTGTGCATTCTATTTATACCTACTGTGGTTTATAAATTCTTCCTTATCTACAGAGTTTTAATTGTAATTGATCATAGATTTGCACAAATATACCAAATTCAAACATTTTCTTTTGTGATAAAACCATTTACAAACTCGAAAACCCCTTTCTTACATGCCATTATAGTTCACAAGAAATTAAATTAAGATAAAGTAATATAAATTAAAAGCATAGGAGTTCAACATCTACATTTTCAAAGATTGTGTGGCTTACTTGCAAAGGTAGTGAAAAGATGATTTTCTACACACTTTTCTCCTTAAATATTAATTAAACTTCACAACTTACTGTAAAGACTGAAACAATCCTTGTTGAACCCCGTCTTTACCCTAGATAAATAAAAAGACATGATTCATCAACTGACTGAAACAAACTACCGTAAACCAACTTATTTTCGCGGATACTTAATTTCGCGTTTGGTCCTATCTAGGCCACTTCGTGGCTTTTTAATTTTGCGATTTTCTAATTTACTTAAGAAAAGATCCAAGTGATACATATTTGCGATTATTTTTCTACTCGCGAAAGTCGCGAAAATAAGTTAGTTTACAGTATTTGGTACATAAATAAGGCCATCGGTTTTCTCATTTGAATTGTTTTACTTTGTCATTTATAGCTGAGTATGAGGTATAGGCTTTGATTATTGTTGAAGGCTGCACTGTGGCCTATAGTTGTTAATTTCTGTGTAATTTGGTTTCTTGTGGAGATTTGTCTCATTGGCAATCATAACAAATCTTCTTTTTTTTTATATATATATATATTGTACATGTACAACATTTTCAAATAACCTTTCAACCTTAAAAAAATGAAGCTTAATTCAGTTGGTATCTTTTGTTTTGATGAAAGGCTGTGTTGTTATTTTAAATTCAAATGCTCAAATTATAAATTAAATATATGAATATAGAAACAATTCATTTTGAAAGTCTCGATTTAAGTATCAAGTCCCATTAAATTATTAAAAAAAAGTTTAAATAGCAATCAGAAATCTTATATTGACCTTTCATACATACTACATTTAATCCAAACTATTTTTAGCAGCATACTGTATAAAAAACTTCAATCCAATTATCTAAAATAATATTTTACAAACCAAATCAAAAGTTCCATATTCTTTGCGTAGAAGATGCTTCAGAAATCCAGAAATTGTCCTTTGATCTCCCCATGTCCATCTGGCTTGGTTGAAGTATGCAGACAGAGGTAGGTAAATGTATGGTAGAAGTCCAAGTGCAAAGGTTAATCCTAGTTTTATTAAAAATGTGACCGACAGCAGCTGAAATATATTAAATAAATTTGTTTATTTTAACTTTGTAATATTGTTAATTCAGAGATTATTATGATGTCCATAATTGTCAACCATTCATCAAGTGTGCAAAACCAATCATGATGAGGGGGAAAAGGGAAAAGGGGTGGTGTGTGTGTGTGTGTGGAGGTAAAATCATCAATAATTTTAGTGCATGCTTAAGGGTTGAGAAAAGTGAGGATTTGTATGCTTGAGACAATGGTTGGCAATTTTGAATGACCCCTAAAACATTACAATAATTCTGAATTTACAGTATTTTGAATAGTTTAATAATGTTTGCAATATAAAAAAATCGGAAAAAACAACTGGCGATTGATTTCCATAATGTCCTAAAGTAATCCCTTACTTTCTCTCTCCTTCAGTTAAATAAGATATAATGTGTATGATATTTCAGACAAGTGAAATTAGTTGAACCTGTCCTAAGTCAGGAATCTGATGTTCAGTGGTTGCTATTTATTGATGTTTTCACAAGTGTTTCTGTTTTTTTTTATATAGATTGATTAGACTATTGGTTTTCCCCATTTGAATGGTTCTAGTAATTTTTGGAACCCTTTATAGCTTGCTGTTTAGTGTGAGCCAAGGCTCGCTGTTGAAGACCATACGTTGACCTATAAGGGTTAACTTTTGTAAATTTTGACTTGGAAGGAAAGTTGTCTCATTGGCACTCATACCACATCTTCTTATATCTAAGAATATCAAAAGTATAATTTTTTCTATTATTCACAGCATATCCACAAAAAAATGTCACAGTAGGACTATGCTTGCAGCAAATAACCCCATAACAATCTACTTTAATCAAAAATTTCAGTATGAGTAAAATGTGAATGTATTTATCTTAAATTAAATTGCAAAGTATTAAACTAGAAAACAAAACAATTTTAAATGCCTACCTGATTCTGTTTTAATTCTAACAGCACCCATAAAATAAGTATCATATTATAAACAACAATTGTATGTTGATTGCACAGTGATAAACCACACATGAATGATCCAAATAAAGAAATCTGAAACAGAGCAAGCAATTTCATAAATCAACCATTGTGTTATTCAAGGGAAATAACTCTTAAATAACAAAAGTTCAAAAATCTTTTTTTTTTTTAACTCAATCATGTATAATGTAAAAACAGTCCAAGTCTTGTTTTTGCTTCTGTGGGTGTGTGTGTGGTTTTTTTTTAAAGGTGACTAGTGTTGGAAGATGTCCAAGGTATCTTGTATTGTGCAGTATTTTTGGTGATAACTGTTATCCCTTTTTATGTACAAAGAACTTAGTAACTACTGAACAATTCATGAGTTTTTGCAATTTTTTTTTCTTCAATTTATGTAAATCAATTTTTTCTTAGAAAATTTAACTGGTGAAACATCTTTACTAACACTCTTCAAAACTGACTGGTTCATTTGCTTTCTTTTTTTCAGAACTTAATTTTTCAATACAGAAATGTTTGCTCCTATTGAAATGAATAATACTTGTATAAAAACAATAGCTAACTGGCTCTAGAAAAACCTCAAAGAGAATTTGGGTTTGGCTTTAGAATAGAGTTGTTAACATCACACTAAAAATGGATTTCAAATTGGTCTATTGTAAAAACTTACTTTTTGCTTCATTTCACCAGCAGAATAGTTAAAATCGACAGACAGCTTCATGATAATTGTGATGAACAGATTATTTAGTGAGAAGACCTCTGATGTTATTGACCAGGTCCATGTCAATTTGCACCAACACCAAAGTCCTACCGCAAATGCACCACAAGACAGTCTGCCTGTTAACCTGAATAGATATGATGTATAAAGTTAGAGAAGATGACATAGATATATGAACGAATTCATGCACGCCAGTTGGAAGTTTTCTAATGGCTTGAGTGGCTATAGCTATATTCAAATTTTATCCTGAACATCAGCAGTTAATTTTTTAAATTCAATTTTATCACAGCAAAATAGACAAAATGTTTGCAAATACGTTAAGATTCATGAAATAGATTGAAGCAAGAGTTAAATTGTAACAGCCATTAATATTTTCATCTCTGAGTCTGCACTAAGTCTAGATAGATTATATAATTAGTCTCTAAAACTAGATATAACCATAATCAGGGATTTTCTATACTAACTATATTAGTATAGAAACTAGAAAGTCCCTGTCTTATTGCTTATGTGGCATCCAAAACTGGATATTGCCATATTGCACAATTGGCATCCAAAACTGAATATTGACATATTACACAATTGCCATCCAAAGCTGGTAATTGCTTTAACTTGCTAGATAATTTATTTTAATGTTACCTGATAACTAATTTGGATAAAAATGCTGCAGCCATTCCACCACATACAGCTGTTAGTAAATTTACTCTCCATGCTATGCTCCCAAAAGGTACCAGTCTTATTACACAGTTGGCAAGTAGAGTAAATAATGGGTATCCAGGAGGATGGGCCACCTAAGAAAAAGTCAGAAACTGTCAGAAAAGAAGTCATAAAATTTCAAAACAACTTTAATACTCTTTCTTATTATATAAACCTCAAACAGATTGCTATCACAGCTTAGGATAAGCAAAACTAAATTATAACCTATATGCTATGCTTCTAAAGATAGTGGAAAAAGAGGCAATAAAATATTATTATATCATATGATTACTCAAGAGCATGATCTAGAAATCAAAAATTGAAGTTCTTATGTTATACTGTTATACCACTGTCCCAGGTTAAATGAGGGTTGGGATCCGGCTAATATGTTTAACACCTCCGCATTCTGTATGTATGCGTCTGTCCCAAGTCAGGAGCATGTAGTTCAGTGGTTGTTGTTTGTTGATGTGTTACATATTTGTTTTTTATTTACTTTTTATACATAAATAAGGCCCTTAGTTTTCTCATTTAGGGGTCCTTTATAGCTGACTATGTGGTATGAACTTTGCTCATTGTTGTAGGCCATACAGGTGACCTATAGTTGTTAAGTTCTGTGTCATTTTGGTCTCTTGTGGAGGGTTGTCTCATTGGCAATCATTATACCACATCTTCTTTTTTAAATTGTCTTAAAACGTTTGCCAATGGATAAGTTGTATTTTATGAACAAAAGTAAATATTTCACATGACAAAAAGAAATATTCATAAAGTTGAAGTAAAATATCTAAAATATTTTGAGTAGTTTTCTTGACAATATTGCAATCTCCACTTTATTCAAACTTACTCCAAGTTCATATGCAGCTGCAATAAGCTCCCCTGAAAATACAAAATCAAACTGACTTAAAAGACAAAATTAATCACTATGAAATGCAGGTGGATTCTGAATAAAAAAAATGAAATGCATCTCAGGTAAAAAAAAAATCAAATTTATCTAAAAATTATTCAAAAAAAGAAAATATTTTCCAGACCAATTTTCATTAGACAAACAGCAAATACCAAGGGAGATAATTACAACATCATTTGACAGAAGTATGTGTGTTTTGTACAGGTAATAAACCTCTGAAGATAGACTTTTGACATTTTTTTTAACCAGACAATTTGGGAGGAAGCCACTTCATTGTACTAAATGGAGTTCAAATAAAATTAAAAAGAACTTTATGATATCAGTAAAGATAGAGTTGATTTTTTCACAATTGTAAAAACATATTTTTTTTAATTAACAGTACTATTTAGCTATGTAAAATCAAACCTGAATCTCCACCTGGCACTGATGGGTATAAGGTAGCAACATATAATCCTGTGGTCAGTACACCCAAAGCTAACGACAATTCAGAATCATAGTTCTGCGAATGGCTGGTTTTACATCTGTAAAGATAAATAAAAAGATTATAGTTAGTGTTAAAAAAATGTGACTGGATTAAAATTTAAAATGCAACAGTTTTCATAATTCATGTTAATTGATGTAGAAATGCTATTGGATTTAGATTAACAATAACCATTATTATTATAATCATGCATATTTCAATAAAAGATTTATCACAGCTGCATTGATAATTTATACTTCCTTTCAGTTACAATATAACTTTTGATGACACACAAGTTATATGAAAATACATAATCTGCAATCAACATATTATCCAATATTTCAATATGAATCTTATGTACACCTGAATATTCATGAATAAAATGAGATGTGAGGTAAACACATGATAAACATAAGGGGTGTGGTGGGGGGAAATGTTTACTAAGTTGCAATACTTACTCTGAATCAGATTCTGTTTTGTTGCTCTTTTTCTGTAAACGTTTGTTTCTTTTCTTAGCATCCATTCCACATTTATAACCAAACTTGTTACAATCTGCTCATATTTGAAAGCAAAAATTATATATATATAGCAGATCCTCAAACTTCAACTACATAGTTGCTGTGAAAAGTTTTCCAAAATAATGCAAATATATATAGTCATTATAGTTATGTTCTTCTCATATAGTATATTATGATGGTATAATACTAAACGCCTAACAAGGGGACTTTGACTTCTCTTAAACTGAGTTTTACTGTGCATATTGGTATGCCTTTGTTTTTTCTACATTGGTTAGAGGTATAGCATGTATAGGGGGATGGTTGAAATCTCAAAAAACATGTTTAACCCTGCCACATGTTTGCGCCTGTCCCAAGTCAGGAGCCTCTGCAATTTGCATTAGAAATAATGTATGCCAACATTTTTTTATTCAACATCAAACAATCTGTCAGATACATGAGAAAACAGGGAATGTGGCCAAAGAGATAACAACTCCACCAAAGAGCAGAAAACTGCCCAATAATTTGGTTTTGTACTACAGTAAATTGCCTTATGCCGTATAGTAATGGGGTCCAACACTGCACTCAAGTTAGATTAAGGTTCATCATAACAAACGGACAAATATGGCTGTATTACAAGCCAAAAATTACTCTGAGTACAGACTTACTTGTAAAGTTGGAAAAGTTTTAAAGCCTAGCATCCACTAGATATAATAAAGTTAAATGCATTTTGTGTTTCAGAAAGATAAAATCTCTTTTGGATTTTGATGGGCATTTTTTTTCCTTCATGCAAAAGGTGTGAAAATTGACTAAGTTGTGGTACAACTATGAGATGCTCCCTCAGGTAAAAAAACGGTTTGTATTGTTTTCATTGTCCTTAATTGACATGGACACCAGGTATCTTCACAACTGTTGGCGAGTTAAAGAGTTCATCTGAGTCAGTGAGTGGACAGTATCAAAGTAATTCAGGTGTTTGTTTATTTTTGCACCTTCTGCAGAGGGGGATAGGAGGGGTCCTGATCCCAAAATCCCGGGCTTAAAAATACGAAATCCTGAGGTCCCGAATTTAAATAAAGTAAATCCCGACGTCCCGAAATCAGAAAAAAAGAATTCACGGATCCTGAATGGGTCAATCCCGAAATCCCGAGCTTAAAAACACCCGATCCCGGAGTACCGATAAAGGTCCTATCCCCCCTCTTCTGCAGAGAGGAAAAAAAATGCCCATCAAAAACCAAGAAAGTTTTTATCTTTCTCAAACACAAAGTACATTTTACCTCTATATATCTAGTGGATGCTAGGCATTAAAAATTTCCAAACAGCACAGGTAAGTCTGTACACAGAGTAGTTTTTGAGGTGAAAATACGGCCAAATTTGTCCATTTGTTATGATGAACCTTAAAATATATATATATAGTACTACTGGGGCAAGTACTGAAATAAAGCAGTGGCGTGTCAGGTTAATTCCTTCAAATGAAAAACTAAAACCCAAAAATATTATTTCCACTGGAAAAAATGCTACAGTAGTTGTTGATAATGGAATAGACAGGGTATAGCATATTTGTTCCCACAGCCTCAGGCTCAGGCAATGTTTTGATAAAGTTTCCAGGGGAACATCAGTATTGACGAACAAATATACGTTGACAAACGAAGTAAACTAGTTTCTGAATAAAGAATGCATACTTTCTTGCACTGTATAAAGTAGCCCTTACTTATATTTACTATATAATCATGATAATCATTATTTCCCTATTTCGCTGTATGCCGGCTTTTCAAAACCATGGTAAAAAGTAGAAAGGTTCCGAAACAGGAAACAGTTAAACTAAAATTAAAACCTAGATCGGTTGACCAGGAATGAATTATTATTTCATTTGAAAACTTGAACAAAATTAACACACTGTTAGTTTTTATGTATAAATTACTTTTATTGATATGAATGTAAGTTACTCTTTTGTTTTTCTTATTCAAATAAATCAATTTTGAATCATTTACAAAGCCGGAATTACATTCGCAGCTTTTCGAGACTTTTCCACTCAATTTCTTTTAAAGCAGACGACGCAGTCTTTAAAAACGTCCAGTTAAAAATGAAAAATTACCTGCCTGGATATTATCTTCGTAGTTTGAGGAATAGGCCTCTTGTTGAAATTGACGCTGAAGAAATCAGTTCCACTATCCAGGTGTTTTTTTCTCTCTATTCTATAGACTATATAGCAACATATTATTCAGAAACAGAATATGGAAAAAGTAACATCACAAAAATAATGAAACTCTGAGGAAAATTCAAAACAGAACGTCCTTAATCAAACAGCAAAATCAAAAGCTCAAACACATCAAACAAACGAATATCAACTGTCACATTCCTGACTCGGAACAGGCATTTTTTTATGTAGAAAATGTTGAATTGAACCTGGTTTCACAGCTAGCTAAACCTCTCATTTGTATGACAGTTACATTTGAGATCTACTGGTTTTTTTCACCATTTTTTTATACCATTTTTTGTACTTTAATTCTTTTAGATTTAGTAAATGAACACTTGTCTACTTTTATTTGCTTGATCCCATTGACTGAGTTCGCGAAATCTTTCTCCCCCTGGTGGTCCTTGAAGAAAATCTGCTGGTCCTCACTATTAATCTATTGAAAAATACTAAAATTGTGTCAGTCCTATGCAAAATTTTGGTGGTGAAATCCTGAGGACTGACACTTTTCTTGAACTCTGCATTGAGTTTGGTAATAAACCATGTTATTCTGCCTCAGGCCCTTAATCATAAAATATTTTAAGAGGGTGGTTATGGGTTATTTTTATACAATGTGTTTTGCCATTTCTATTTTACATGTAGCTGTGAAAAAGGTTCATTATTCACCGTGTTTTGTGAAATCAGTTAAAAGATCCATGTGCAAAACATATTTAATTGTTTGTTCATACTGACATGGCAATTTTATTTCACGTTCTTTTGTGCAGATACCACTCCCTTTAAGTCCCTCTCTAAAAAGAATGTTTCAAATTTTTTTTCTGAAACCAATTTAGTAAAATTGGTGTATATGCCAATAATTGAATATTTTGGAAACAATGTATTTAAAAGCAGTTATAACTTAAAATAATCCAAGGAATTAACATACTAATGATATAATCAACTGTGTTTTGTATTATAGAATATGGTGTTTAAATATATACTATTTATATTTTCTTTTAATTTTTCAAAGTCATTGTGTACAAATTACTAAAAGAAAACCAATTATTTCTTTTTTAAGCCCTTGCTCAGTTGCTGCATCATTGAAACAAATCTTCACTATATAAAATTGAGAATGGAAATGGGGAATGTGTCAAAGAGACAACAACCCGACCAAATAAAAAACAACAGCAGAAGGTCACCAATAGGTCTTCAGTGTAGCGAGAAATTCCCGCACCTGGAGGCATCCTTCAGCTGGCCCCTAAACAAATATATAATGGGCAGGAATTCACTAATGCTACTTTAGTGTGACATTGTAAGAAAAAAATAAAAATCATTATAAGCTTCTACTTTTTTTACAAATTATTGCTACAAATGGTGTCCTTCTATTTGTAACCAAAAAATCATTTTCAAACTTGCGTCAGTTTGGATTACCAATGCAAATAATGAATTTGGAGCATGTAACATGGACACTTTTTCCAAATTGAGATTAATGATTCCTTAACTTATTCAACATTCAATATCATATATATTGATCACAAAACATTGTCTATCATCAAAACTCTAAAATGTATATTTTCATTTCTTTCAGAAATTTTGTGAAAACAAGTTTCCTCTACTTTTCTGTCAATGTTACATGCAATGTTTAAGAGATAAATACAGTAAGAATCATTTTCTTTCTGAACATGTAAAGGCTCTTTTTCATTGTGTTACCCTCACATTAAAAAATTGTATTAATATTTTTGCAATTATCTCATTTCTGTCATAAAATAGTGACTTAAATGTTGCATGTAACGTGGACACAAAATATATGAATAATGAACCATGCCAGAATTGACCTTAAAAGATATAAAAAGCCTCCAAACAACCATCTGAATGTAAATTATACAATTATACTGCCACATTTCTCATATATGATATTATTTAAATAGTGGTTAATACCAAAACCATTCACCTAAATTTCAGACAGCAGACATATTTTTTAACTATACCAGTAGTTATGCTTGTTCATGGTGGTACACTATGGAAGGCTAAATTAAAAGATATTCAAATGTCAAAATAACCAGAAAAATCAAATTAAGACCAAAGATAGATCAATTGATGAAGGAGTCATCCAAAATTTCCACAACATGAAACATTTTTATATCAGTAAGTTTAAGCAACCCGTTTTTTTTATGCACAGGGATGAAATTGATAAGAAGACAACCACACAACCATCAGCATCCACAAGTTTCTCACTCAATAACTAATACTGACAAAGTAAGGGTACAAAATGATTACATGTATCCCTCATTCATGTGACACAGTTACACTTAAAATTAATAGTATGAAAAACCAAGACAAAATATGGACAAATCTACGAGAGGTTGATACAGCTGCATTTATTGAGAATCTTATTTTCAATCGTTTACATAACTTCTATAAAGAACAATTTGGGTTTCATCTTTGAGGTTGTTGTCTGATAGACATATTACCCAATATCTCGTTTTATTTCTGCTGGTAAATCTTACATTTATGATAACTTTTTAAGGTTTAAACAATAAATTTTATTTCAAACATTCAAAACAAGTTTCTTGTTTCTTGTTTTCTGTCTCCAACATTTTCAACTATCTATCTGAAAAAAAACAACAAAAAAACCCAATTAATCTACCCTTAATCAGAACCAAAATCCATGCATAGATTATAAAATTTACAATAATATAGAAACTCTCAAATATCTTGTTTCGATTTTTCAATGCCATTTCATCTTGAAAACTTGTTACCTAAACTACAGGAAGCCACAATTTAAAGGGCCCCATAATGACCAGTGTAAAACAATTCAGAAGAGAAAACCAACACCCACTAGACCATAGTCCTGTTTTCAACTTTATTTGGCCTTCTTTTACTTTTTTGTTTTATAATTAGCGTCACTGAAGAGTTTTTGTAAACGAAAAGCGTTTCTGGCCTACAAAATTTCAATTCTGGTATCCATGATGAGTTTATTATTATTATTTTGAAATCAGAAGGAGCCTGAACCTCTTATAATGCAAAAGATATTCTGGAATGTCAATTATTGGCATAACAATTAAAAAAAATATGTTACAAATGGAATTTCTCATGATTTCTATAATGAGCATCAGTAAATACACATGATACATGTGTTGACTGGTGATTGAAAAGGGATAAATAAACAAGATTTTGAAATAACTATCTTCTACACTGCTGTAGAATGGTCAAATTGGAGATCACTAGTATGTCTGCATACACAGTCACCATCATCTGGTTTTCTGACACAGACAAACACTACTATCTGACTGGCTTAAAGGACCGTCACCACCTGACTCACTAATAGAGACCTTATCAGACTGGCTAACACAGACATCATAATCTGCCAGGCTGATAGCTAGGGTTATCACCATTTGACAGGCTGAAAGGGATATCACCATCTGACTGGCTGACAGGGACATCACCATCTGAAATGGCTGACAGGGACACCACCATCTGACTGGCTGACAGGAACATCACCAACTGACTGACTAATATGAACATCCCCATCTGCCAGGCTGACTAGGACATCACCATCTGTTGGCTGACAGGGACATTACCCTCTGACTGGATTACAAGAACATCACAGACTTACTGACTGACAGGAACATCACCAACTAACTGATTGACTGATATTTACATCACTATCTTCCAGGCTGACAGGGACATGCATCACCATCTGTCTGGCTGCCAGGGACATCACTATCTGACTGGTTGACAGGGACAGTATCTTTTTGCAGCATCTTCCTGAGAGTTTTCTTCATCACATTTATTGCTGATCAACTTTTTCCTTTTTAGGTTTATATTGCCTGTAGATTTTTTTTATTAAAAATTGCATGTAAATTTTCAAGACCGACACCAATTTTGTTGTCAATGAAGAAAATACACTTCTTAAAAGAATGTCTAAATTTAGAAATAAAGATGAAGTTTGATGGTGGTAAAACAAGTTAAATTATCAATAATCTCTTAATAGAGCAAAGGAGTTAGTAAATGTTATCAGTTCTGTTCATGCATGTAACATTGACAGAAAGTAAAAGGTTGTATGTCAATGTTACATACATGAAGACCAGAAGATGAAAGTGGTGTGCTTAATAGTCAACTTTGGAGAAATAATATAATTGCTGCCCAGTAATATCTAATTAATCATTTAGGTTATAAAATGTTATATAAATGTCTGACTTTAAGGAAGTAATACCTTTGCATGTAACATAAAAAAATCTGGACACAAAATATTGTTGTCAATGTTACTAACTAGTGTTAAAAGACAAATTAAACAGGAAAACATAAAAACGCTTTAATTTTGTAAAATAAAAAATAAGATAATAGCTCCATATGGCAGTAAGTTTTGTTTACGCATGTAACACTGGCCTGAACATGTGAAAGTCTAAATAATAGACTCTGTCAATGTTACATACACAATTTCTTAATGAAAAAAAAGTTTAATTTGGGTTTACTTTATACATTATTTTTTAAAATAAGTATCATAATAATAACTTTGAATATTAAAAATTAGATTAACTGTTGATTTCAACACAGTAAAATCTTCTCATGTAACACAAAAAAGACCTGATACAAAAATCGTAGTCCATGTTACTCATAAAGTTATCATAGGAGCATCAAAGAAATTGTGTGATGACAATATTTCAGATGTTTAAGTCATTTATAAACTCAGATAAACTCATTTTAAAGCTCATAACAGAGGTTTGGAAATCAATGCTTTTAAAACATTATAATTCTGGGTTATGTATGTAACATTGACAGGAACACCAACAAATGATGAGGAAAAATTGCTAGTCAATCAGGAAAAAAATAAACACAAATAATTAAAACTCATTTATTTCTTTAATATCATTTTAATGAAGCAAATTTTAAATTTCAACAAGATTTTATTGATTGAATAATTGTATGCACATTTATTAGGTTGTAGCATGTAACCTGGACGCAGAAGATGTGTCAATGTTACATGCCTTTAAACGATAAGAATTACAAGTAAATATTGTAAAGTCTAGAAATCAAGAAAGATCAACAACTTCTCTGTTAAAAATTCAGCATAAATTTACATTTGATTTAATATTATGCACTGGCCAGTTATGCTTTAAGTGTAATAAAGTAATATTGTTTTTATTCTGGTGTCAATGTTACATTTTATGTTTTCAAATTAAGTGGCCAGTTATCTTTATAATGCTGAGAATGAATACAAGTACTAGTTAATCAAATTGGCAATTAATCTGTGGTATTTCATGTAAAAAATTAGATTGATAAGGCAAACCGTACAAAAAAAAGCTTTTGCATGTATCATAGACACCTTTCCTTGGTAAATATTTTCGTGTCAATGTTATGTACAGAAATCTCTCCAGCAATAAAATGAATATCGTAAGGGTCAAACCTGTTTAAATACAAGATAAACTTATATTTTTTGACAAAATTGCAAAGCAAGTCACACATCATTATCAAAGAACCTAATTTACACAAAAAGTGCATGTAACACTTCATTGTGAGGTCAAAATTAACCTGGTCCCACTCTCTTATCATCTGCTTGATCACTGGTAGATGACAAGTGTGAAAGATGACAAAGCCACATTTTAATGTAATTATCAGTGGGTTGAAATTTGAAAAAAATATTTATGTTAATGCTTACTATAAAAAGTATACAACTGTTATAAAAAGATGAGTATTATTGGGCAGTATTGACACGAAAATGAAATAAATTTTCTTACCTTCTATATTTTTCAAACTTCAGTTGATTGATAAAAATCATGAAATCCAAATTGTAACCATTGTTGACACCTTTCAAAATTTGCCATGCTGAACCAATAACTTGCTTCCAAAGCTAATCAGCTAATGAAAAGGTGCATGTAAAATTTGTTGACCCGAAAAGTTACATGCACTTGTCCATTTTCAAACATATTTTATTTGCAGCAATAATCGGATTCTGTACAAAATGGGGTTTCTAAATGATAGACCGATCATTTTGCAGTTGATTTTCAACTATTATAGAAGAACAATTCTTCAGGCATATTCTAAATATGACTAGGGGTTTTGCCACTGCAGAAATGTCACACTTTTTGTCTACAGTTTTCAACTGCCAGCACATAACAAGTGCTGATTTTTTTATTTTATTTTTTAATTGGATCCATTTTTTTTGCATGTGGCAATAAAGACTAACCCACTTTGCTATTTAAACAATGTTTATTCTCCATATTTGCATGATTTCTTTATTTTTTAATTGGATAAACACTATTGACCCTAAAATTTCACTAGTGAATTCCTGCCCATATACTAGTCCAGTGATAATGAATGCCATACTAATTTCCAAATTGTACACAAGAAACTAAAATTAAAAATAATACAAGACTAACAAAGGCCAGAGGCTCCTGACTTGGGACAGGCGCAAAAATGCGGCGGGGTTAAACATGTTTGTGAGATCTCAACCCTCCCCCTATACCTCTAACCAATGTAGAAAAGTAAACGCATAACAATGTTTTTATAAAAAAATTGTAGAATACCCAGAGTTATTTCCCTTATGAAAATAAATTAATTTGGAATTTAAAAAAAAACTAACATCCAACTTGAATTTTTTTATAATCCAAAATAAATAATTGCTATCAAAATTTCAGAAACTTTAAAATTTGAGAATATTATTCTAATCATGGTTTTAATTTTCACATTAGATATCTTTAGGCTGACAGAATAAAAAAAGATGTTGTCTTTCATAGAGGAGTCAACAAAAAGTCATCCTCTAGTATATATATAGAAAACACTTTCAGTCTTTGATTTATTTCGTTGCATTTACAGCTTATTTTAAGATATTGGTTTTGCACATTGTTGAGGGAAAATACTCATCAAAGATACCATGATTATGATTTTGAGTGCCAGTATACATTTCGTCTCAAAAGACTTGTATCAAAAAAGTAAAAAGGACAGCTAAAGTATTTTGACAAAAAGCATTGAGCACCAATGAATTCATATATTATCATGTCTACTGCATTTCTTAGTTTTCACTATTGAATTCTGCATACAAAACCTTATGGAAAACTTGTATTTTGTTAAACAATAATATTTGTTGTTAATTTTTGCTCACAAAGTTCACCACTAAAAAAAATTATTATGTTTTAGCAGCTCTTTAAACATAATGTGTTAAAATTTTCCAGGTTCATCAATATGAAGTTCTAAAGACAAGAAAGAGAAAAAATCTTAAAGCCTTTGAAGAAATGAGCAAGTCAAATAGAATGGTCAACTATTTGGAAAACAAAAAAGTCAGACCAATTGAAGTACCTCTAGTCCAAGAGTTCATTAGAAATGCAATTGATGAAGAACAATGTGTTCCAGAAACAACAGAACATGAAGAATTCAGCTTGACACAGACATTAAATAGTATTCCAGAATTAAGCAGTTCACCAAATTTTGGACAAGAACCCAGTTTTCATGACAAAGATTTCAATTTTCATGACAAAGAATTCAGTTTTCAGGACAAAGAACCCAGTATTCATGACAATGTGTCAAAATCTGGAATGTTTGATCCTGCACAACGAAATACTACCTCTTTTGATTTGCCCTTAGAATGTCCAAGAGTTCCGAAAATACAATCACCATGTGCATCAGTCAGTACACAAACTATTATTTACCAGGAACGTTATCCTGCAAATGAGTCACGTTTGCCAAAAGCTTTCAAAGCAAAACTGAAAAAGAACCTTATGAACTCTCTTTTGAAAAGTCCATGTTATAATTCTGCTAGACTTACAGGTTTAAGTTATAGCCAACCATCAACTCCAAAGACACCAATGTTTAGATCAGTTTTGTGTGCTACACCTAGAATGCAGAAACGGAGAAACTTTGGGTATATTTATTGTTTTAATATGTGAATTCTATAATTAATTCTTATGTTTACACCAGAAATTATTAGTGATAATGTATACCATGAAGGGCAAGGCACTGCAAAATGGTGTATTGTTGATAAAAGTGATTAATTATAGTGATCTTGAATAGCAAAGGAAATGATATGTTATAATCCAGAAATGTTCATAGGGAGAACGGGGCACTGACTGCCTTAGTAGAGGCCTGCTCCAGTCATGTCTTGGTGACTCCCTAAATAATCAACAAAATTTTTCCCACAAAGAGGGAGAGGGGAAGGGCAGGGACCCTGGGCCTTCCTAAATTTCACCTCTGGAAATAAATGGAAGAAAAAAGCACTGAAAACTTGAGCAAAACTAAATTTATTAACTCGGCATGGGCCCTGCTTGTAATTTTATGTGTGAGGAAAAGAGAATGATAAAGACATGAAGACCTTGCAAGGAACTCACTCATATATATACCAAATATAGTCATCAAAATACACATACTAAGTGAGAAATCACAAAACAAGAAAAGTACATATTTGTTTTTAATCAATTGCAGAACAATCATGAATGAAAATGAGGTCAAGGATAATGTTAATATGACAAATGAAAATTTCATAACGTAAGGCTTTTGTTTACCAGATATTAAGCATCCAGGTCCTTTTCCCTATAAAATATGTAGCTTATACAAATAGTTTAGACAGCAAAAATGTGTCAAATTACCCTGTTTGTCAACCAACATGGCCATCATGGCTAAAAGTAGATCATAGGGGTAAAATGCAGTTTTTGACTTAATATATCTCTGATACTAATTAAAGCAAAATATAACGGTTGTATTATTTAATGCATCAATTGTAAACATGAAAATCAGGACAGCAACACAGGCTCCTAGGAGCCTCTAGTTTTATCTTGCTTATATATAGACGAAAGAAGATTTGGTATCAATGTCATTGAGACAACTTTCCATCCAAGTCACAATTTGTAAAAAAAAACATATGTATATCACAAACACTAAATTTAATTTCTTTTTTCAGTACTCCATCATTAAGCCAGTATATTCCCTTTACTCCTATGTTACATGAAGCTGTGAAGCTGCTAGACAGCATTCCAGAAAGATTTGAGGAGAATGTTGACCTGTTGAATATCATAGGTATAGGGCTTAGATATGCATATAAAAACATTTATTAAGGTAGTACCAAACTCCTTCACTAAAATCAATTTGACTCTTTCAAATTTCATAAAATTTTGACAAAATGTTTACTTTAGACAATTTGACAAAAATGTGAAAATTTCAAGAAACTTGAACAACACACTTTATTGGAAAATTTTCGTTGGAGAAAGCAGTTAGTTATCTCCTTGTAGTGTTATATACCATCTTTTTTAACTGCCAAATTTATAAAACATAACAGATTCTCATCTTAACAGAAAAATAACCAGCCTTAATACAAGGAAGAGAAATAATCAGTATAGTTGATTAGATAAAATCTCGGAACTTTGAACTTCTAAGGAAAAAATCAGAATTACCATTTCAATCTGTTTGCATTTATTTAAGTTTTTATTTCCTTGTATCTGCTATTATTTTGTTGTCTCATTAAATAATAATTAAAAAAAATGATTTACATAAAAAAAATGTTCATCTATGATTTTCAAAAAAGTGTCAATATTGTTTTTCTTTTATATAAGTACCTGTGTTTCAAAACAGAAAATAGATTTTTAAACAGGATTACATCAATCATTTCATTTCAGCATACTATTACTATAAATTACTTCATAAAATTAAAAAGTTTATTAAATATCAATTGCAGATGATGATACTAAACCAGTTGAAATGGTGGATAAAGAAATTGATTCGTACAATGAAGTCAATGATGCTAACGTAGCCGATTATGTACTTAATATTGTAAATGACTACCCCATCCAGGAATATAGAGAAATGTTTCAAAAGGTAAAGTTGAGCTACTCTAAGGTACATGAATAGGTCTTTCTCATCAAATCTTGAAGTAATTCAGTCCATAAGAAGAGTCACTCATATATTAATGTGTAGATTCAATTAATTCTGAGGCCCAATTTTCAAGGTTTCAGGAAAATTACCTTGTCAAGGATATTTGATTTTGTGTTTAAGCCAAAGTCTGCATACATTCTTATAGATTTTTTTAATTTGTTGTACATTGAAATTCATAGTTCACCGATAACCACAAAATCAACGAAAAAATGGAATCCAATAAATAATAATGAATCTACATTTTCAGAATAGTTACCTCCCTTGGAATATGATTGTATAGAACATATTAACACATTTTTTAGCCACAAACTATTAAAACAGAATTAAACTGGTGAAAGAATGATTTATCAAGATTCAACAACTTCATCAAACAGTACACAAAGTTGAAAGCCTAGATTGAAAGTGTATAATACTCTTAGTCTTAAGTTTATTTGGTATATATTGTCTTGTTTTTCAAAAGTTTTAAATCCAACTCTTCTTCAAAACCTATTGCCCTATGTTCACAATTTATATAGAGATGTTTCCATTCTTCTCATTTTATGTATGATTGCAAATGAGAAAACTCTCCGTAAATGACACAGAAATTAAAAACTCTAGGTTACCTAACCGCCTTCAACAATAAGTTAAGTTCATGCTGCTTAGTCAGCTATAAAAGACCCCAAAAAGAATAATGTAAAACAATTCAAACTGACAGCCTATTTTATGTACAAAATAAAGAACATAAAACAGATATGTAACACAGCAACAAACAACAACTACTGAATTACAGGCTCCTGACTTGGGAAAAGCCATACAGAATAGATTTAAAATTTCAGTAATTGAAATCGTAAACTAACCCAGGTTTATTCAATTTTAAATGCTGTATTTCTTCTTTGAAGGAATGATGACTCAAAGTCTACAAAAGTCATACTTTATGGTAAGTAATACATTTATTCTGAAATCTAATTTCTAGGTACCCAAAGTAGAGTTCAAAAAAAGAAAATGCCAGAGAGCAAAACCAATCTTTTTCGAGGAATCTGAGGCATTCAAAGAAAAAAAACGTGAAAAAGATCGGGAAAGAAGGAAGAAAAAGAAGCAGACGTTTGAAAGAAAGTCACCTCTTGGAACTCGACGGGTAAAAATCTGACAGCAGTTTGCTGACATACATAAGGAAGAAATATCATCTTAAGGGAAAACAAGACAACTAGAACTTATCCTAGTTAACACACCATTGCAGTCACCCTAAAAACATTTACTAATATTATTTAATATATCAGCCTGCCTTGTTTTCAATTCTAAGTTATGGAGACAAGTTTCCTAAAATCATATTATTAATTCATCATATAAATGTTATCAATCTGTATGGATTGTGAAGACCATTTGCAGTTATTTAATTAGAAGTTAAATGCAATATCATGATAGGCATATACCCCATCTTGTAACTCGTTATATTTGAATACTGAAGTATCTTTCATCAGACCAAAAATTGCTCACATATTACCACGTATCAGTGTCAAGCTGCTGTCACAACAATAATTTGGTGAATTGATTTAAAATTTAACATCAATCATGAGGAACTTTCTAATTTACAAATTATGCTTTAAAGATACAATAACACAGTACATTTGTACTTGTAAAATCTTTGATTTTAAATGTTAAAATTGAATTAAAAAAATAGTAAAAATTCAAGAACTCAGCAGTAATGTGAATTTTTCTCAAGCAAAGTAAGTGACTGAGTCAACAGAGCAAGGACTTTATCTAGTGAGGCTTAAATGTTCATTTTGTAGAATAAAAAGAACTTTGCATCCATTACAGAGGATTCAATATTATTTGTGGGGTATCAATTTTTGAGAATTTGTTGGTAAAAATTGAAATGAAGATTTATATGTTAAATTGAACAGACAATTTCTATAGGCTTTGACAAAACAAAGAAATTAAATTAATAACCAGGAATTCCCCCCCCCCCCCCCCCCCTCATTCCCAAGAAACTTTTACATGTATAAACATATATAGATAAATAAAAAATAAGCTAAAATCTTGAATATATTTTTTCCAAAATGTGTTTGAAGGAGGATAAAAATCTATAATTTGTGGTTTATGTGGCTTAATTTAGTACCGGTAGATACAAATGATGCATTATAAAATATTTTTTCTACAGAGTAATCGCAAGCTGAGACCTCCACCAAGGGTATAGGTAGCTGCAAGAAGGATACATCATTCTTTATAAAAGGACTAAAGATCAGATCGGGAGATGGTACTTGAAGAGGTGTTGTTGTTCCTATATTTTAAAGAACAGCAATATAGATTTATTTTGGTATCAAAGAGTCTGAAATCAAGTACACTTTCAACTAAAAGTGATCCAAATACTTATATTGTATTTGTAGAGAAAGATTTGTAAGATCGAACTTGTGTAATATTTTTTTTCAGACCCCAAATGATTGCTTCATTTCAATTAATAAACTTTTTTTTTTTTATTAATTACTTGTACAAGTTTAAGTTGTAAGGAGACTGATATTATTTTTTTTATATATTTTTGTATTATTTTGCATCTCAGAAATGTCTATTAAAAATATTTCAAATATGTTATTGCTGAGAAAAATATTATTACTGGTACTCATGTTCTACCATTTCTTTCAAGTGAAAGTGATTGAACCAAGTTTGTAGAATGATTAATGTTGTCTTATTTTTCTGGTAATTCCAAATGATTTCAGGCATTTTCCAGGCTTTGTAAAAAACATTTCTGCAAAAATGTTTTTTCGACTGGATGTCAAGCAAATAATTGGTACAAGTTTTTCCTAGAAATTATCATATGATAATTTATGACAATAATGTCTTTCACATATACAACAAGAGTGCATAAAATGATGTTTCTTCTAATCTTCTCTACTGTCCAATGGTTTTATGTTGAAAGTTTAAACCATGAAAATGAGGTCAAGGTCAGATGATCCCTGCCAAACAGACATATACACCTTACAATCATTCCATGCACCAAAAAAAGTTGACCTATCGAAGTTTAAAAAAATCCAACTAAAACACAAAAACATAGCATTGACAAATGAACCTTAAAAACAAGGTCAAGGTCAGATGACACTTGCCAGACTGAAATGTACTCTGAATCATTCTCCACAACAAATATTATTCAACTACTGGCTGTAGTATCTTTCAAATAAATTGATTGCTGAACCAAGATCAGTTGAAGCCTGGCTGACATGTAAATGTAACAAGGAACCCATATACCAAATATATTTATCCTATTAGGAACCCATATATACCAAATATATTTGTCCTATTACTTGAAGGTGAGAAAATTACATAACAAAAACAACCCAATTTTTTAAGAAGCGGTCACTAAATCATGGAAATTAGGTCAAGGACAACTGACACACTACCGGTAGGCAGACACTTTGTCATACAAGTATATGCAAACATGGTATGAAGCATCAAGGTCTTCTACCTTCTGATATAGCTTTATACAAATATTTTACACCGCTGCTGCTGTCAGATAGTTTTCCCTCACTATCTTGTACAGGAAAAATATAGAAAACAAAACATAACCAAAATTTCCTACATGATCATCAACAATATGATCTTATTGAAAGCTGAAGAGGCTCCTCTATACAAATCTATCTTACACAAAAAGTGAACCATGAATAAACTAAAGGTTGTTTCATACAAATGCAAGTGGAACCTAGGAGACCCTTTCAAAATGGAGAAACAAAGGGGCAAACTTGTATTGTTACCAACATATGCACTGTACTTGACAACCACCATTAGATTTCATACTGCCTTCTCTGGGTCCCATATCAAAATATGTGGTTTGATTGCCAATGAGACAGCAGCTCTACACCATATGGCTTTTAATAGTCATCCACTAATTTTTAAAGCAATCAGTCTTATAAAAGCTATCATAATATTTTATTTATGTACTGTATATCTATATATATATAATTCTAGCCACTCTGGGTAGAATTTTTATCAACAAAAAAATAATCTTAATGAAATATACAATCATTTGCAACATATTTTGATAAAACACCTACAAATACACAATACTATTAAATACTTTTTTGCACCATTTATCATATGAATTTCTTTTTCCCTATCACCACTAGTTAATGTTCCTCAATCAAAAAATGTTAATCTTCTTTGACATTGAATTTCTTTTCAGTGTTAAGACAGATTACCTTAATGCAAGAGATCATGATGACACACTAATTTGTCTCATCCAATTACAACAATGATCAAAATGGCAACTCAGGTGAAGTCAAATGAAAAGTCTGAATTCATACAAAAAAAAATAATTATCAACCGTTCAGGTATAATTTATGATAAACAGACTTAGGCCATAGTTGTTTTTTTATTTGTTTTGCGTCCGCGTGTGGGTAGGTTTTCGGCCAATTTGTGTCAAAAACAAACACAAACTTTTTTTTGTTCGTCAGTAGAAAATCCGTATTTTCCGGGTTTTTCCAGCCGTGTTTTTGTGTATTCTTATACTCAAATCTATTTTGCGCTTTAAATAACAAGTACGCTCCTTATTTAAAGCGTTTAAGCGATCTTGACTTCGATACATGTGACAGCAGAAATGGCCAGTATAAATGTGCCGGCGAGCGAGATCGTTTGTGTTTCACTTTTCAAAGATAAAAGGATCGTTCTGGCTCCATATGCCTTTCCGCTCGCCGGCACAGAAACTTTTTCTCAGATCCTAGAGAGCCTTTACGTAGCCAGCATAAGAGACACGTTAAATACAAGAACTATCACCATAGGGGATAAAACTCTGATAAAATGTTATGTTTCATCTAGCTCTAACGGGGAAAAATTGAAATGAATACATCTCTCAAGGCTATAGATGCTGTTAAAATGTTTGGTGCATATGTAAGCTTTGAGCTGACTGACAAATTTTGTGAAAAAACTAATTCAAATCAACAAAAGAGTGCCTTTGATGTGCTTATGTCTTCAAAAACACCTTTATACTTTAGTTCTCATGTTAAGTTTTGATTTATTTGTTTTAAATTTTGTTGAAAAGATCAACCAATTTCACTGTAATGGTTCTTCCTTGGTACAGGTCTTACAGTAGGCGTTCCTTACTTGCTTGAAGAAAGAGTTACCTCCCATTTGCAAAGTTATCTTATTTTATAATTGAAATAAATTTTTATACTTTTTTAAATGAAAAATAGTAGTTTTTGCAAATATTTCTAATAAATTTCTTTAAATGATATCTACTGTCTGATAGGATAGGATAAATTAGTATGTACATTTTTAATTCCACAATATATTAAGAAATAAAACATAATTTCATTAGTTTATTTTCTGAAAAAAAAGTATGCAGAACAAAATATTAATATATTGCCAAAAAGTTTACATAAAGTATTTAAATTACAGGAAGATAACTCTGAAAATGGGAGATAATTCATGCTTAAAGCATTATTGATTTGATACAGGGAATTATTGATTATACATAGGTTTTAATACAACATGACACATCTCAGATCAAAACATGTCTCTTCTCAAAGGCTTCAGTATAAATGGGAAATGTTTGAAATACCAAGGCCATTTATGATTTCTCAGAATATAGTCATATCAAGTTTGTACATTGCTAAATTTCCTGTTTGTCATGTTTGCTCTTTCACTTAGATATGACAGTATTGATCTAAAGTCACTGTTAATCAGTCCAGAACTTAAGCAGACTCTTGTGTTATTTTCTTTGTGTGTGTTTTTTTTCCTTGCTGTCTGGTAGGTTTTCTCAGAATCAGTTGACGCAAAACAAAGAAAAAAACAGACACGGCCTTAATCCAAAAAATACTAGTACTAGGGACAATTTTTCACTAAGGGAGACACTATTTTATGGTGTACAAATGTGATATACTGTCCCATGAACAAAATTTTACAGATGAACTGTGAAATAATGTTCTAGAGGACACAGTTTCATAGGACACTTTTTTGGCTTACACATGCAGCCAAATATTCAAAAAAATGTCTAAAAATACATATTATTGTTAATTTTTTAGCAACATTTGTAAAAATGCATTCCCTTATGAACTGGTAGTTCCAAACAAAATTTAACTAATTATGAAAAGAATTCATGCAAAGTTTTGCAAAACTAAGCAATGAAAATTGTATAGGATAACCCCTAAAAAATAGAGATGCACCAATTTAATAATACAATATGCTACGGGAGTTTGACCAAGAAACATCAGTTTACAAAATTATTAACATAAGCAAATTTATCCTAATGATGACATCAACAAAAACACAATACAAGTTAATTAAATTTCAACTTTGACATTTTTCAAGCAAAAAGTTTTATGTAAAATCATTTCTGACAGAAATGCATAGCTACAATGGTATAACATAACATCCATTCTGATGGATATATTAAAACTATGATGCACAAAAACAAATTCATTAATACAATAAATCACCAAAATTAATGCTGTATAATTTTTATGAACAAATGAAAGCACTGTAGATGTCTACAATCACTGTAAGATACATTGTGTATCAACTGGAATTTAAGTTTTTAGCAGAATTCATCTTTTCAAGTCTTCTTTGTAAAGCCAGTTGTTTCTTTTTCTCAATTTCCTCTTTGAGAGAATATTTAACTGGACTCGCATTCTGAGAACTTGCAGTTTTGAAAACATTAGTATTATTACTTATTTTGTTAAAATCGGAAGCCTTATTAGTAATTTTTTTGTTATCAACTGTTTCCTTTATTTCGGAACTCTTTTCAGGATTTTTCTTGTCATCTATATTATCAAATTTTAACTTCTTTCGCATTACAGCATTTTGTTTCTTAAGTTCAATATCTTCGGGAGAACATTTAAAAGGACTTGCATCACATTGACTTTCATTATCTATTTGAGTGTTTGTTTCCTGATGTAATTTTAGCTGTTTACGTCTAAGTGCTTCTAGTCGCTTCTTTTCGATATCATCTGGTGAACATTTTAAATGACTTTTATCTATGGCTGTTTTTGTTGGAGTCTTTGAAACGTGTTTAGAGGAACTTTCTTGATCATCAGTACTTTCTGCTGATTTAACAATTTTTGCCGATTTCTGCTGCAATCGTCTTAATGCTTCCTCTTTCTTATTTTTAATGTCTTCCTGTGAATATTTCAATGGACTTGTTTCACTACCATGTCTTTCTGGTTTAGATTCAGAAGCTGCAAAACAAAATACAATTGTTAACACAAAGTTTTTGCAGCAAGAATTAATTACAGGTTTTTAGGAAACAGAATCATTCACTTGGATATATTTGCGAAATTAGTATATATATATATATATATATATTTATATTTATATATTTAGTATATATATATATATTTACATCAAAACCAAAGTAATAACATCCCTGTTAAGTTTATTACAACTAGTCGTGCATAAAAAGTAGGAGTTGTTAATGTGCTGTCATAGGCAAAAGGGTGTCATTTGTGTGCCTGTTGTCTGTAGTACAGATCAAGAGAATACTATTTAATTTGGTATCCACCTAATAAAACATCAACCAACTCGTTTAAAAAACAGTTCTAATTGATTTTTATCACTTTAACATAATTTGTAATAACATGAGTTGTTATTTCATGATGTCTAAACTATAAAGTATTCATTAAGTCAGGTCTGAAATATCTCAACTTTTATATTGAAATATCAGGAAATCTTGTTTAAAATACAATTTTTGTGAAATATCCAGACTTATTGTTCTCTTTGTATATTAAACTTGATCACTATTGGAAGTTTTTATTTGCATTAAAAAAGTCTTCTTCTATAACTTACACCAGATTTAAATTCATTATATCAGATGCTCTCTATAGACATATTTTCAATTCTACTCTTACCTGACACAGGACATGTATTCCCATATTTGTAAGCGACGTGTTTGTTTATTTGGTTCTCGCATGATGTTTTTTCAACCACCTGTGCCTGTGGAGTATTGCATCCAGAGATATCAAACTTAAGTTGTCTACGTTTTAATGCTGCCCATCGTTTCTTTTCGATATCCTCTGGCGAGCATTTAAATGGACTTTGAGAAAGGTGTGAATTATTTGGTGTCCGTGGAGAGCATTTGAATGGACTTTCATCCGAAATAGTTGGACTGCTACTAATTTTATTTTGCATGTTAGAACTCCATTGTTTGCGATTAACGGCTTCCATCTGTTTCTTATCAATGTTTTCATGAGAACATTGAAATGGACTTCCAACTGTTTGTGAACTGGCTAATTTAGGAGGCATGCTTTTAATTGGACTAAACTCTGGAAGAAGTTGAGTATTACAAGGTGTACATAATTTATTTCCTGTTTGTGGTTTTTGTTGTTTACGTTTAATAGCCTCAAGTCTATTCTTTTCAATGTCCTCTGGTGAACATTTAAATGGACTTTTCATCGGCTGAGAACCGGCTCTAGGAGGAGTGCTTTTGATAGGACTGAAGTCTGAGAGAGAATGGATAATACCAGACGTCCCAACTTTATCATGTTTATCACCGATGTTGGTTTTATGTTGTTTGCGTTTAATAGCCTCCAATCGTTTCCATTCAATATCCTCAGGTGAACATTTAAATGGACTTTTGAGAGGTTGACAATTATTTCCAATTGGTGTGTGATGTAAATTTGCTGTTGGCCTTATAAATAAATTTGACTGACTTTTATAGTCTTTTCCTGCTTGAGGAAAAGTGGTTTGCTTATTTTCTGTAGTTTCTTCTTTATCTCCCTTTTCATCTAAGTGGCTATCAAAATTGACAGAACTCATGGCTGTGCGTGATGGTAATGTACCTCTACCCATTGTTGAACTGCATGACTGGGTAGCTAAAATAAAATATACAAAATATTTTAATGTAGATATTTTATGCAAAAGATGAAGTCGTCTTCTCTAAAATTCTATTCCTTTTCTGAGAATACTGAGTTTCATGATTATTTCATTATTATACCAGTATGGTAATAATAACCAATGCTTTTGCATTCAATTTTCAAAAAACAAAAGATCATTATTTTAAAATGTTTAAAATAAGTCCAGATATCACAGGCACTTGTCTCAGAAAAAAAATTCCTATATACCTTATTATAACACAAGGTAATTAACTTGCATTTTAGAAAAATGTTAGGTGGTGACGAAGTTCCGTTATATACCGCTTTATTGTCAACCCCACTAAAGCTTGTTATATCGTAAATCTAAATTGATTTATCTATACAATGGTGTATAACATGCCTACATTTGTTGTCGGAATCATCCGTAGCAATCCTACCAAAGTATGTCAATCGTAATAATTTTGCAAACCGCTGAAGAATTGGCAATAAACGGCCGCAGTAAACATTGGTAAATGATTTATTATAAAAATCGTTTTAAAAAAAACTGTTAGTTTTCGTATGAATAGATCTTATCATACAGTTAGTAAAATTGTAAGATATACCGTGAAAAAAATCTAACAAGTGTTGTTTGTGGTATGTTTAATTAGTTACAAATTTTCCCATGACGTCAATATCTTTCAGACTCTCTCTTGACTTTATGTATGAAATGAAACAAGATCCGATAACTCCGAGAATCATTTAGACTTTCCCATAGAATCGACCAATCGGAAACCGAGATATACAAGGAGCATGACGCGTTTATTGCCAATTCTTCAGCGGTTTGCAAAATTATAACGATTGACATACTTTGGTAGGATTGCTACGGTTGATTTCGACAATAAATGTAGGCATGTTATACACAATTGTAAAGATAAATCAATTTAGATTTAGGATATAACAAGCTTTAGTCGGATTAACAGCCTATAAAGCGGCATATAATGGAACTTCGTCACCACCCAACATTTTTCTAAAATGCAAGTTAAGTACCTTGTGTTATAATAAGGTATATAGGAAAAAAAAATTCTGAGACAAGTGCCTGTGCCAGATATGTAATGAAGTACATTTCATTTCATGTAAATCAGATGTGATTTTAAAATTTACATTTAACCTTTTTTTTTTCTTAATTTCAATCAATGGTTTTAACTTCCAACTAAATGCACCAGATGCACATTTCAACAATAAATGTCTCTTCAGTGATGCTCAAGACCAAGGTGTTTTTTTTTAAATGTGGAACTTTTCTAAATAAAAAAATCCTACTTACATTCTACATTTTCTAACAAAGCTAAAAGTTGTGGTTCAGACAATTCGTCATCATCAGACATGAACAAATCTTCACTGGCATTCTCCATTGCATAAGCTATAAAATAGTTAGAAAAAGTATTAATTTACACGACATAAAACATTATATAACAAGTAATGAATTCATTTGTCATTTTATATTTTTATGTGGTTTTTGTTTTGGCTCTTTCTTGAAGGCTGTACATGGTGTTGACCTTTATTTACTAACTTCTACATCATTTGGTCTCTAATAGAAACTTGTTATTCTTATTTCTATCAACATAGAAGACTATAATTGACCATAAAATGTTGTAAAGTACATGGAAAAACCTATTATTGATATATTGATGACTGTACACTTATATCAAAATGAAATCCTAATAAAATATTACACTTAATCTGTATAAACACAATACTAATGACTTCAATGACATATGACCATACTGCAGATGAATACTTCAATATGCTTAAAATTTGAACTTAATTTTACGCTTTTCATTAAATAATAATTAAAATTGACAACAACACTTCAAAAGATCTGCAATTTTATTATCTATGTCTACATGTTTCGCCTGCAAGGCAGGCTTCATCAGGACAATTTTTATACAGAAATTGAGCCCCTGAAGTACTCAAAGTGGTGCATTGAATTTGACGTCGTTAAATACTTAATAAAACATATCCTTCATTAATTATAACAAGCAAGAGAGAAATTTTACCTGTTGCAGATGATACTGCCATCGTTTTGCTCCTTGGTGTTCTTGACTTGAGTTGATATGATTTTGCTGGTTCTTCTTTAAGTTCTTTTTTCACAACCACATTACTTTTGTCATGTTTGTCCTTTGTTTCAACTTTGACCTTGACAGCACCAGTAAGGCCTTTTGTTGTTGTATTCACAGTTTTTGAAAAGTTCCTTGCATTTGAGTCCTGATTAATTATAGGCTCTTGTTTGACCAATGCACATGAGCTGTTTGTTTCTTCTATTACGCATGCCCCCACATAGTTTTTCTGGTTAGGTCTAATAGAATTCAAACATTTCTGATCAACTTTCTTTGAATTATCTTTTGAAATTTGACTAGATAAATAAGCACCACTACTTGTTTCTTTTCTAACCTCTGAAGTTTTTAAATTTGAACACATTAGATTTTGAGCACTTGAATTTGCATGATTGTTGTCGTAGTTTATTTTAGCTTGACTAGCCATCATTTTGGAATTTGGAACCTTTTGCCTGTTTAAATTTGAAGTTCCAGCTCCTGACTTTGACTGTGGAACATCATGGAAAAAACTTAAAGCATCATCAACATGATCAGTTTTGTCACTTCCTGTACAAACTTGTACCTGACTGTCTAAAATTTCATCTGGTTCCACAAGTTGACATAGAAGATCATCTGAAAGACTGGTGTCAAATGCTCCACTAGTTCTACGAGAACTTGGAGACTGTAAACATGCAGTTTCCTTAAAAAGTGTATGACTCGCAGCCTTCACCTTTCCAGGAATTTCTGTGCTTGTGACTGTTTTTACAATGTTCCTATGGGACAAGTTAGCAACAGATGAAATAGGCTTTGAAGTGGTTACACAACTAGATCTAGTTGAGAATGATGTACATGTTGAAATTTTATATGCACTTTGTGTTGAAGTTACAGAGGATTGACTTGAGACAGTTGATTTTACTGAAGGCACTACACCATGGTTAGGATTGCTTAGTCTATATGATTGTTTTGACGTTGGACACTGACTGACAGTACCAGGTTTGGCCATAGTAAAACTTGGTTTAGAATTATAGAATGTGTAAGATTTCGTCGTTGCAGTAACATTTTCTTTACAAACACTTATAACATTAGAGTTCGATGTACACACATTATTAGAAACTTGAAAAGAGGCCTTATACGGATTTGATAAAACATTACTAACTTGCTGAGAAGTGTTATATGAACTATTTCCTTTCGCTGAAGAAACAGGAGGTTTTGAAGTAACTGTTGAAAATTGTTTTGACACAATTGTATTATTTTGTTTTGTTGCTAAGACACTCGCTGTAGCATTGAAAGGTCTACTGGCTTTACTCTGTGCAGCATAGTTGTAATTTTTCTCCTGTGATTTTTGATATTCATGTCTGTCATTGAAACTCTTGTGTTTTTTAAAGGGTGAAGCTTTAGAAGTAACCCTTGTTAATCTTGCTGTTGAGAGACCATGTTTAACAGTTGGAAGACTAGGTTGAACTGACTTCTGATTTTCAACATATTTCACTAATTTAACAGGTGGTTCGTCACTTTTACGAGTTTCCATTTTCCTTTTTTGACATTTTGGTTCAACCTGTATTTGAGTTGCTTTAATGATAAATGAATCATCCTCGAAGAGATCGTCATCACTCCAACTGTCATTATCGTTATTGTTCGCAGATGTTTCATCAAATAAGTCCTTGGATTCATCACCCACTGAAAGTGACCTGAAATGATAACATATAAATAGACTGAATACTACATATCGCCTGCTTAACTGATCTTTACTGAATTTATCTAGAAAGTCTTTAAAATAAAGAATTTTTTAAAGGCATCACAAAAAATTAACATTATATATTATGTATGAAAATGAAACTTTCATAACAGGCATGTACATTTTGTTATAATTTCATACACCAATTTTAGTATAGCTTAAATGCTTAAATAGTATCTAACTGATTTAACCACAAAAACAAAACTTGACCAACAGACAATAAAAATGAACATTGCCATTTGAAAATGCAGTTATGAACACCTCGTAATAATTCTAGACACTAAAAAATAGTTAACCTATTACTAATAGGATAGGAAAAAAAAAATTTAACCACAAAACTTAAAATCAATCTATGAGCAATGACAATAAGGGCAAGATGAGACAACTCTGCCAGATTGAGCTTCCAATAATTACGAATAAACAAAGAAGTTAAATGCAATATAGCACCTACTTCAAGAAGCAGGGGTAGAATAAATTGTCAAATATACTTCTCAACTAGAGGTATAATATAGTGGTTATCCCCGGTCAATCTTTAAACAGCATAAAAGGAAAATCAAATTTATGTTCAAAGACAAGCAAACTTACCTTTTCCTACGGTCCTTCTTTTCATTTCCTTCATTATCTAAAGAAGAAAAAAATCAAATTATGATTATCAGGTGAGATTAAATTAAAACTTGATTCAGAGTATATAAGACGTGTGAGCATTCAGAATGGAGCAGCCCAAACAAATTGTTTAGAAGACTTTCACATATGTACCTTCACCCCTACAATACTTATATTCTATTTCACAGTCAATGTTCAATAATGCTTTTTACAACAATTAACCTCGTTAAAATTCTACTTATTCAAATAAAAATTTAATACTCCCAATGTCAATGATGTCATTCTTAAATACTGTAAAATCAGATTTTTTTGCAAAATTGTTATTTGTGCAAAAATTGCTACCAGAATGGTTACAAAAAAATATAGTCATGTTTTTAGTTTATTATTTGAATACAGCATTTTATGAAAATATAATTAATCTTTTGTTTTTGGCCTGATCCCTTGTGTGTACTGTGCACACCATCTGTCGTTTAAAGTTATCTCCCCTTACATACCTTCACATTTTTCCAAAACATGCTGTAACTTTTCTAACAAAGCTTCAGGTGCACCATCATTTCCTTTCTTAGATTTGACAGACTTTGACTTGATTTTATTTTTCTTTCTTCTTTCTCTGAAAAATATAAAAATAAATTTCCAGTATTATAATTTAATCAAAACAAACATTAATCCTGCTGCAAATGTTTGCACCTGTCCTAAGTCAGGAATCTGATGTACAGTATTTGTCGTCTGTTTATGTAGTTCATATGCGTCTCTCATTTTTTAAATAGATCAGATTGCTGGTTTTATCGTTTGAATGGTTTAACACTTGAAATTTTTAGCTTGCTGTTTGGTGTGAGCCAAGGCTCCGTGTTTAAGACTGTAATTTGACACATAATGGTTTACTTTTATAAATTATTATTTAAATGGAGAGTTGTCTCGTTGGCACTCATACCACATCTTCCTATATCTATTTGTACAAATTTCAATTTAAAATAATGGAACGTCACTTCAGTCTCTTTTTAAGTTCATAGTTTCAAATCAAATATACAAATAACGTAACAATGAAAACAAACCAGAAATGCCCTCAAAACAATTTTTACACGAAATGTTTCATTTTATTGAAAATAAAAATTGCAAAACTTTACTAGATGCTGAATACTTATTGCTAAACTCTGTATTACCTGTTTGGTTGAGGGTCTGGTAGATTGTTATTACTAAAGCAGTTTCCATCATTTATCCATAATCCCAACAAAGGAGTTGTACTGGATCCTGGTTTTTCCTCATGTAAATCCTATAAAATTACAAACTTAAGACATATCTTTGGAGGATCTCATGATATTTTTCTATATCAGCTGATCACAACATAGGTAGAAGCACAGATTACTGTTTTTATTTTTAAAGAATGAAAAATCTGAACAATTTCAGATGAATGACCAAGCCATTTAGAACCAAAACCTTAACTCAACAATATGCAATAATGTAAAATCAATTTTTGTTGTTGAAACCTATTTTTGTGGATTGAGGAAAAACTGTGTGAAATTGAGTATACTTGATTTTTTGTAGTTTTTCCAGTGTCTATTAAAGCCTATAAAAAAATTACTCTGTTGAAAGTTACTTTTCAGGATTTACTTATGAATTTTATGAAAATTGGTACCAGTACCTATGAATAATAATGAACCCCATTACCCCAAACTTGTACTATCTTACTATTTTTTTTAATTTATTTCCCAAAGAAACCTTTTCCTTATCTTTAAAGATAAAAGAAAAGAGTTATTTCAAAGGGGCATAACTATTTGATAAAGAGCGATTGTCCACCATTTAAAGCACTTGTCCAAGATATTGCTGATATTAACCTTAGTCCTGTAGCATAAGTTTTATAACAAGAGTGCACACACTGAAATGTCTCGCCTTCTTTACTAACCATTGATATTATGTTGATAGTCCTAATAATAAAGCTTTATTTCAACGGTCACATAAACTTAACATAAACCAAGAAAACTAAACATTGACCTTTGAACCATGCAAATGAGGTCAAGGTCAGATGAACCACGCCAGGTAGGCATGTACAGCTAACAATTCTTCCATACAACAAATAAAATTGACTTATCACTTATAGTTTAAGAAAAACAGACCAAAACACAAAAGCTTAACACTGAGCAATGAACCGTAAAAAATTAGGTCAAGGTCAAATAAAAACTGTGCAACTGACATGAAGATCATGAAATATTTCCATACACCAAATATAAATGACCTATTGCATATATAGTATTAGAAAAAAAGACAAAAACTCAAAAACTTAACTTTGACCACTGAATGAAAATGAGGTCAAGGTCATATGACACCTGCCAGGTAGACCTGTACACCTTACAACCATTCCATACACAAAATATAGAAGACCTATTGCATACAGTATAAGAAAAACAGACCAAAACACAAAAACTTAACTATAACCACTGAACCATGAAAATGAGGTCAAGGTCAGATGACACCTGCCAGTTGAACCTGTACATCTTACAGTGCTACCATACACCGAATATACTAAACCTATTGCTTATAGTATCTCAGATATGGACTTGACCACCAAAACTTAACCTTGTTCACTGATCCATGAAATGAGGTCGAGGTCAAGTGTAAACTTTCTGACAGACAAGAGGACCTTGCAAGGTACGCACATACCAAATATAGTTATCCTATTACTTATAATAAGAGAGAATTTAACATTACAAAAAATCTTAACTTTTTTTTCAAGTAGTCACTGAACCATGAAAATGAGGTCAAGGACATTGGAAATGTGACTGACGGAAACTTCGTAACATGAGGCATCCATATACAAAGTATGAAGCATCCAGGTCTCCCACCTTCTAAAATATAAAGCTTTTAAGAAGTGAGCTAACACTGCCGCTGCCGCCATAGCCGCTGGATCACTATCCCTATGTCGAGCTTTCTGCGACAAAAGTCGCAGGCTCGACAAAAATCAGAAAAGGACATTTTCCATAAATTTAATATTTCCAAGGGACATAACACTTTTACAAAAAGTTGATTGACCAACATTATAGAACTTGTCTGACATATTGCTGCTATTAATCTATAATATAGTTTCTATGAAGTTTAACATAAGGTTAAATATTTTTCATATATAAAAACTGAAAAAATTGTTTGTTTATATTATAGTTTTTTGATTTGGTGGTCTGGCGCCTTTTCTTCACATACCTCTGTATTGACATGGAGCTGAGTAATAATGTCGGACACATCACTATAATGTCTCCTTCTTCTGCCTGAAAAAAAATTATCAAATGTTACAGAAAATGATTTTACTCTGCTAAGGCAATTCTTTCTTTAATAATAGATATACAGTATATATTAATGTACAGTTGATTATTGTTGGGCAATCATCCTATGATCAAATATAAAAAATAATCAGAATAATAACCTTTCTTTTCTTCCTGCAAAAGCATTAAGGATAAAATTGATACTGGAAATGGGAAATATGTCAAAGAGACAACAACCGACCATAGAACAGACAACAGCAGAAGATCACCAACAGGTCTTCAATGCAGCGAGAAATTCCCACACCTGGAGGGGTCCTTCAGCTGGAAGTTATTAATCCTTGTATGCATATGTACATAAAAACAATGTACATGATGTAGGTTCTCTGTAAAAACAATAAGGAGATGTGGTATAACTGTAAATTTGTTTCTTCATTTTTTTTAAATCCTTCATATACATGTAATCAGAAACATAGTTCTGACAAATGTCTCACTGACAATCATACCAAACAATCGTTTTCTATTTACTGTGGAGAGATTGATTATTATTTGATGGATACCAATATTTTTTAATTTGGTGATAAAAGGTGAATTATGAATTTAAATGTTCAACAAAATTTAGATTTTCTAAATATGCTGGTTCACAAAGTATGTCAAAACCATGAAACCAAATATGCATGAAAATGAAAATCTTTTTTCTATTTATTTTTTTCATTCACGAAAATAGTTTAATCCACAGTATATATGTCATGTATGACATAATGTGATGTAAATACATGTAAACTATACTTTTTCTCAAAAAGTTAACAGCATCTGGTGATCTACAATCCCAACCAACGTCTTGCTGTGGGTCAAAATGCTGTGAACAGATTAATAAATCCTCCTTGTATGGTGTGTTTTCCGTAAATGAATAAGTCTTGCTGCTCTTAGGGGTGGCTATTTCTGCTGCAGGTTGACCTAAAATAAAACCAAAATTCAGAGAATTTCTAAATTAATACAATGTCATCCTTAGCACTATCCTTCCACATGTACATTTATAAATTAAAATTAATGTTCTAAGCATAATTTCTTGAAAAATTTACCCACTGAAAAAAATCAACTCATCTTGATCCATGTGTCTACTCTGCTTAATGCTACATGTACATGTATATCATGTACATAAGAGGACTGAAAATTCATTGTAATGACAGGAATCTCTCCTCAGATGAGTGCAAAAGTCCTGGACTATTGAAAATCAGAAAATGGAAAAAAAAACATTACCTGAAGATAATGTTTCTTTGTTTGCATTGTAAAAAAAACATGTAAAAATTGGGTGCAAACAAAACCAAGCAGTCAAATGGGTAGAAAGAGAATGTGTTGACTGTTGTGGGAGTGAACAGACCTGATACCTTAAAAAAGATTAGATTTGAGTGTACCTGCAAGATTTAAACTCACAACCTTAGTTTTCACATGCTACTGATAAAGCAGTTACAATACTTCTCCAATAAATTTATATCTGTTATAATTCTTAAATGATTTGCATATCTATAAATACTTGAATTGGATTGGTCGATTAGAAGTTTTCTCTTAGTTTACACTTCGATAAAATATGTTTCAGAAACTACTTTTGTAATCTATTCATGCGTGATACACAACTTACACAAGCTTGCAGGTTTCACAGGATTTTCAGCAAATTGAGATTAAAAAACAAATGCATAACAGTTCTGTCTATTTTAGTCCATATATAACCCACAAAAAAAGAAATAAAATAAATGCATGTAAGCTTTGAAAATATGTAAAATTTAAATTTAAATAAAATTCCGTGAAATTTCATGAATGCTTTGGTGAATTCCCGTCATGGCAAAACCTGACGTCCTACGAATGAAAACTTTCATTGGAAAGATTAATTCGTTACTTCAACACTTCAAATTGATCGCATTATCCAAATGAAGTTTTGGAGGTAGGTGCTATTTTAGTTTAGATTCCATTGAACATTTATGGATTTTAGAAAGTCAATATGGCGTCAACTCCTTAGTTACCACATGTCAGTTGTGCATTTGATTGTTAATATGGTAGCGTTTACACACCAAATGTGAATTAAAAATCATGATTATTTGGTTTAAGAATTAGAACGATTAAACACATTTTTTCAAGAGGTTATTTATGTTATATTAAAATTGCAAATGGTAATAGGGAATACAAATGTATGTCAGAGACAACAGGCTGACCAAAGAGCAGATACATGTAAGTCAAAATGCCCTTGGAAGCTCTTGGATTTCAGCCTTAATTTTTTACTTTAAAAAACAGGGAAAAGTCTGTAATGGCCTTTTAACGATATAGGTTCATGCTCGCAACTGAGACACTTAATGCACTGAACCCAAAATTGTAGCGAAAGGTGAGCTCATTACAATATGTTTATACAGAATGGTACAAGTGATGTCCAGAAGCGCCTTCATGTTAGCTACAAATGTAGCTCCAAATTGAATACTTACATGACGTAAGTTAAAAGACAAGGCCCATTTCGTCACAGGTGAGCCTCAGCTAGCCCCTAAATAAAATTTTGAACTAATCAGTGAAAATGGACATCATACAATGTACCAAGGGGGGTGGTTACTATTTGCCAGGTATATATACTATCAATACTTTAATATGCATAACCGTATGGATAGCATACCCATAGTCAGGGGGTTTGGACTATGGACTAACCTCCCCTTGAAAACAAATAAGCACTGTTAGTTAACATTCTGTTCGAATTGTGACTGTTTAAGTCCAGTTCGTGAGTTCAAATACCCCCTCATTTTCCTGGCTACGGGCCTGGATAGTAAACCAGCAAATAGTAAAAACTCCTATGCCTAAACCTATAAAGTCCTTTAACATTCATTATCATACCAATTGAACTCTGTTGTTGACATATTGAAGGCGATTCAAGAATAACTGGTAACTGGTGTTTTATTGGTGAAACAGTTTTATGCAAAATCTCTATACTCTGACTTTGTAAACTTATGGTCTTTTCAGACTCGGGGACACTCTTTGACTTCGCATTACGTCTTCTTGAAAGTTTGTTGCCTGCTGCATTCCTAGATGAACGTCTCAGTTCTATATTGGTTTGTTCAATTGCATCTGGGTGTTGACTCTTCATTACTACATTGTAGGCAACAAATGTTTACGATTATTTTCCACCGCTCCAAAATCGTAAGTTTAACCGGAAGTTGTGTCTCGTTAACCAAATCGAGGCAAAGTACAATGTAAATACAAAACTAAATCCGGTTCAAGCGTGTTATTTATCCGATTGTGATTGGCTAACTATGTTTGCTACAAGGTCAACGAGACAACTAAGAAACCTTATCAGTTGTAACGTGGTTTTTCAGCGAGCAATTAGCAAAAGTTGTCAAGCAGCCATGCCAATCAAGGTAGTTATGTGTTTTAGCTAGCTCTTAGTATCATAAGTTGACAAGGCATTGAATTTAAAAAAAAAAGTTTTTTTTTTATACAGCCTTTACAGGTGTGACACCATTTATACAGTTGAAATAGAAAGTAGACAGAGACAATTACTAATTGTTCAGATAATTGCGTTAATTGCATGTCATGATGAATCACAACTCAAACATGTGACATACTACCTACAAACACTTGTACATGCTGTACTTGTCTCTGTTTTTAAATTAATTACATAGACATATATGGTGTAGAGTAATTAAAGATATATACATACATGTACAAATGTATTTATATATAGATTTATTTTTATACAAAGATCACCTGTGGTTGTTCCCGAAATTGATTGAAAAAAACAATAAACATGCTTGAATTTTCAGTGTATACTGTCAACATCCTAGCCGTAAATTAAATTCCCCGGACTAGCATTTCTTGCAGCAAACATGGCAAATGGTGCAATCTATTTATTTATCAGAATAAAAGTTCTAAACTTAGCTTCTACATGTTCTATATAGGTCCATGTGAAAGTTTGACAATTTGTGGTTTGTTAGTACAAATCACAAATTATCAACAAAATATAATCATGATAATAGGGACCAGAAGAGTTCACACCTGTAGCCAGAGGGGGTTCGAAGGGTTCACAGGAAACATATTTTCCAGATGTACATCATCATGATCATAAAGATTAAAATCCAGGTTAAAATTAGAGAATGCTTTAAAGGGATCAAGTCACAAGTTTATTCAATTAATATGTACACTGAAGTTAAAAATGAGAAGCCTGTATAATGGTATAATTCACAGTATACAACATAGAAGAAAAAATTGACACAGTTGTATTCGATCCCTTTCCCTTCTGGACACTGATATGTCTTGAGTTTATATTTACGCTATTTTATATACATATTTAAACAAGACATGCATTGGGGGAAATGTAAGGGCTTATTGTCTGTCATGTCTGGCTAAACTAAAATATGAACACCAAAAAGTTGTTGGCTTTGGTTTGACCAGAATTATTTTACCTCAATAGTATACAGAACTGAACTAAAAAACTGGTAAAAATAAAAAAATCATTAAGAATGAGTATTTTTATGTTTGTTCTAGCTGACTAGGTTATATGATTGGAAAAGTATGAACAATAGTTGCATTTAAATATTTAGAGTTTAAAATCTTTGTTTATGTTGTAGGTCGGAGATAAGTTACCAGCAGTTGATCTGTTTGAGAATGATCCTGGAACTAAAGTGAACTCCGGAGAAGCTTTTGCTAAGGGAAAGCATGTCATATTGGCTGTACCTGGTGCATTTACACCTGGATGTTCTATGGTATATTTATTTTCCAACTTTAAAATTTGGGTCTATTTTGAAATTTTGTCCTAGTCCAACAAATATTTGGACACAGTTTTTGAAAATAAGGGTACATGTACTTAATATTTGGTAAGCAGCTTGAAAATGATTAGCTGTAATGTTTGTACATGTTGTAAGGTGTTACAGTAGCACTATTCAGAGTTGTTAGATACATCTGTACCTACTTCCTGTTTGCCAATGCTTTCAATTCTTTCAATATTTTGAATGAATTTAAAGTGATTTTTTTCTATTTGTTGGTATCAAGTTTTAAAACTAATGGTAGTTTATAAATCATTTATTTACTAAATTTGGTGGTTTCCTCCTTTGTCCCCAAGAGCAATATTGATAAAGAAAATAAACTAAACAATTGTATTTTGTGAAGCAGATGAATTAATGATGTTCCCCTTCCAATGAAGGTCATGAACATTGTCAAATTAATGCAATTAAACTTGGGTGAAATGGAGAATCTTTGAAAAAAATTAAAGTAGGAAGAGAAATTGAATATTCATATATGAATTATTATATATGATAGATAATGAAATAGTATACTATATGAGTTTAAGTCTAACACTTTGAAGCTTTAATCATGTTAATTGAGGTAGGACATGTAAAAGGAAATGAAAAAAGATTTTAGTTGACATTTTTTTTTAAAACAAAGGCAGACAACCACTGAGTTAAATATGGTTGTGCCTGCTCCATATTTAAGTTTGGTGGTTTGCCAGCCTCCGGGTGCGGTAATTTCTAGCTACATTTAAGACCTGTTGGTGACCTTTTGCTGTTGTTTTTTTCTGTGGTCAAATTGTTGTCTCTTTGACACATTCCCCATTTCCATTCTCAATTTTATTCAATCATCCCATCATAGTTTTTTGAACCCATTAAAGATAGGTGGAAATAAATTTTTAGTCAGATCCAGAATCATTTTTCCCGGGTTAATAGCCTAGATTCAACTGTTCAAAAAGTTATTTCATCTGGTCCTGTTTCTAAAATTAAAGAATGAAATGGTATTCATAGGCAGAATAAGGGGGTTTTCAAGAGGACTTAGCCCCTACCCCCCTTTTGTGTGAAAACATTGATTGATTGTTTATGAAATCACTGAATCATGACTGGAGCACCCCCCTTTAGGTAGTCAGTGGGCCCCCTTAATGCAAATTTCAGGATTGGTCACTGATATGGAATATTTTGAGCTTAGAATATAGCCAGGCCATCATCATTGTTATCGTCATTATTATCATAGTAATATCCAACAATAATCATGATATAACTGTAAATTTATGAATCGAAATTTGTGATCAAACATGTTAAATATGAAATTTAAAAAAAAAATTATTAGAATTACATAATCTATATAAAATATGTACAATTGTCAATATATCATGTCCTGATTTAAACCTAAATTCAGGAAGTGCATGAAGTGCAGATTTTGGATTAAATCAATAGTTTAAAATTTATCTGTAATACTTAGTCATTTTAACATAAAATCCTTAGTCATGTTTGTATGTTTTACATCTGATAGCCTTTGAAACTGAAGAAGGCTATTTGTTCAGTCTTTGCATTTTTCAATACAATTTTATATCAGCTTCTTCATATATTGCCATCTATTAGCATGATACTTAGCATGATATGATTAGTATCATGCTATTTTAACTTTCGTAATTTTGCCCCCAATTTCTTATATTTGCACAGTATTAATTGCCTTTTCTTCACAATCATGTACTTAATTAAATTTCTGGTTGGTCTTTTCTTATAGACTTCTGATATACTTATACATTTAAAATTGAGAATGGAAAAGGTGAATGTGTTGAAGAAACAACTCAATCAAATATGTATATCATATGTTTTATTTTTGACAGACTCATTTACCAGGCTATGTAACAAACTTTGACAAGATGAAATCCAAAGGTGTTGACTCCGTAGCATGCATTTCTGTCAATGATCCATTTGTAATGGGGGCATGGGGCAAAGAACAAAAGGCTGATGGCAAGGTTTGTATCCTAGTATAAGTTATTGTAGGCAACAGTTTTAACTTGAAGGGAAGTCCCAGAGACCAAATTTCTGATCCCTGTCGCTTTTTTAATACTGTGGATTCATTATTATTTGTGAAACTCAACTTGAGTGGATTTCGTTGTTATATGTGATCCATTTGAATGTTTTAATAAAGAAAAGATTTTCTTTAGATTTGTACAATGACTTTAGTATAACCACGAAATTAATATCCATGAAAATTGGTGACTTAAAAAAAAAGGAATCAGTGATAAATGACAAATGTTATGCAGGTGATGTTTTATGTTTTATAGAAAATGAAATGGCACTGTATCCATGCATCTGTGTCATGTATGTATACATAAGTAATGCTGTGTTTTTAAACTAGTTCACACTTTGAACATGTTGAATAAATCCTCATATTTCATGTATTTGATCTGAACAATTTAAAATGTGTTGATGTCACACTTCAAATAAGAGGAAATATCGTATTTTCATCGTAATAAGAAGCTTGTGAGCTCTCTTATTGAATCTTATTTGTACTGTTATTTAAATATATATATGTAACATGATTTCTTTTTAATTTCAGGTTAGAATGTTGGCAGACACATGTGGAGCATTTACAAAGGTAAAGTTAAAAAGTATTTGGTCTTTTTCTTCAAACATTTCAGTCAGTCATTCAGAGTTTACACTTAAAGTGTCTTTTATATAGTCATGATTTTTGTGCAGGTAAATTATATTGTAGATATAGAGTTATTTCCCTTAGATATTTAGAATTTTTTTTATTTTCTTCATTTCTGGAATTTCTCTTGACAAAACTGCTTTTAAACTTTTTTACTGTCTGTCATTTATTATTGTCTTGACTTTCCAGAAAAGTTTATTTTCATGGACAATGTAACTCCTTTGTCTGTTATACCCCTCCCCCCAAAAAATGTTCATTTGCAAGCTACCAGTACAGGGAGCAATGTTTGAAGGTCTTGCACAGTTACTTAACAAATGTGAAGTTTATGTTTAGAAGTTCTAGAAAAAATGAGTTACCAATTTTTTTTATCATGTAACATAATGAAAAATGCAAAGTATAGACCTGTTAACACAAAGCCAGTGTCTGGCAGATCCTATTAGAATGATTAGTGCTCACATATTCCAATTCATAGCTGTAGTGCTGCTGACCAAGTTTGAAGTCAAACTGTTCAGTAGTTCCTAACAAAAAGTGTGACAAACACTTGCAGTGAGGTGAGAGTGTGTTTACTACTTGTAAAAAGCCTCAGTGTGTCTTTGAGATGAAGAACTATAATAAAAGCATTATCCCTTTGTTTTTTGTGTTGTATTTGTTTTTGCCCATAATGATTTTGTGTCAAGGCGTAGTACCAATATCCTTTTGTTTCTTTTATAATTGATGGTCGAGATAGTTGCAATAAAGTGTTCTCTCTTAAAATGCTTTTAATGAGGGTATAAATATTGTATTCTTTAAATTATATTTTTTTGCATGCATTAAGTGTGACGTTTGTCATGTTTGTTGAACAATTTACAAAAATGTGATGTTAATTATTTAATTTCTGGACATTATAAACAGGCTTCAAAAGAACAAGACTATCTTATTTTATAATAAAAGCTTTTGTTTTGCTTATTTTGTGGAAGTCAAAGTTTTTGCGACTATAATTGCATCACGTACATTTGGGATTTGCTGTAAAATGTGCTATGCCCATCTCTATTTACATATGATTTAAAAAAGAAAATCCTATATCTAAATTTAGTAATTTTCTGAAGACAACTGTATTACTATGGCCAAATTTAAACTTATAACTTCCTGTCCATTTTGTGTGGGTAGGAATTTTCACAGCCTTTCTCAATAGGTACGATGGGAGTTTTAACGACCTTGACTGGCTATTCAGCCCATGCATTGTTTACTCAATAGGTAAAAGAAACTAGCTAAACGTTTGGAATCATAAATCATAAACATCTGAAAGTATGAGAGTTTATAACCTTTATTACCTTTCCAAATTTTAATGCATTTTAATATTCAAGCACGGGGTACAAAATGATGCCTTATTATAGCAACTCTATTCATGCTTTTTAATGTACATATAGCATTCTGTGTTCTAAGGTATTTGAGAATCACAGTACCTTTATGTTTATTATTCTATTTCCTATGAAATGTTAATTTCCTTTATAGAAAAAGGTTTTCATTTTCCTGATACTTTATACCAGGCATTTTAACTTTGAGATATCTTTATGTACTTTCTAGAGAATACAATCTCAATATCAGCTGTCTTTTGAAAACTTTTTCATGATGTTTATTTATCCAGATGTATTTTATTGATATAACTAAGACGGCTTTGTTCTTTAATTCACAGTTGTGTCGTGATCACCATTTTGCATATATAGCAAATAGCTGCTAGGGGCTGTCTTAAACTTTGAGTTTGGTGAGAGTTTTTGCTCTGTGTTGAAGGCCTCACTGTGATTGAAGACTTAGAACAGCATTAAAAGCACTTTGCTTTTAGTGTTTTTTACTGTGCATGTACTGATTTTGGGTCATGCTTTTAGTGTTTTTTACTGTGCATGTACTGATTTTTGGGTCATGCTTTTAGTGTTTTTTACTGTGCATGTACTGATTTTTGGGTCATGCTTTTAGTGTTTTTTACTGTGCATGTACTGATTTTGGGTCATGCTTTTAGTTTTTTTTACTGTGCATGTACTGATTTTGGGTCATGCTTTTAGTGTTTTTTACTGTGCATGTACTGATTTTTGGGTCATGCTTTTAGTGTTTTTTACTGTGCATGTACTGATTTTGGGTCATGCTTTTAGTGTTTTTTACTGTGCATGTACTGATTTTGGGTCATGCTTTTAGTGTTTTTTACTGTGCATGTTCTGATTTTAGGTCATGGATGAATACCCTGTACATGTGTATTCTTTCTTTTCTACTGTACACACTGTGTAAAATTCGAAAATTATCAATTTGATTTCATTCAAACTGTCTACTGTTTTGGTTTCAACTAATATGTATAAAGTCTATGCAGGAGTAAAGCACTGCTCAATAGTGTAGCTGTGCTCCAAATACAAAATTGTATTGCCAATTACCTGATGCATAGCAGGTTTTTTAAAAATGGGCACCACATTTTTTATGTTATTTCGAATAGACAGAAAAAATATTGCATTCATTCCTTATTGTTTAATTCTGAATTCCATTTTAAGCTGGAGTAAATCAGGAAAAAACATTGATGGCATCAAAGTCACATGACAAAATTATGTCTAAGAGCTTATAGACAAATTACTGTCAGCCATCTGAAGAAGTGTTACATCCAAAATGAAATTATTAAATATAAATGGAAAATAAGAATAAAGAGGCACCAACTATGCAAGGTCCTCATTGGTAGTCAAGGTCATCTAAAAAAACCTATTCAAAAGTTGAAAATTATAAATCATTATGCAAGAATTGCACTTAATTTACCCGGACTTAATTTGTTTTATTACCAATAAATTGTAATGTGTTTGAAGTGCTGGTTTCCTAATCCTTAGATTGATTTAAGTGATTGGTTATTGCATAATATTGTCACAGTGCAAACTATGCATTGAGTGACAATGACTAACTATTTAAGCACTGTTTTAGCAGAAGAGTTACTTGTAAAAAATCAGATTAAAAGATGTACCTGGCAGATTAAAAATATTGTGCAAGACATTATCGCTATCCTAGAAATTAAATTAAAGTCCTAAAATACATAATTGGTGTATTTTAAAGTTGAAGAATAACGTACAATTTTATAGTAAATACGAAAGACAGGACATATTAACATGATTAATCTTAACTTTCCACCTGTGGTATTTTTCCTTTGTGGAAAACCCTATTATTTTTTAACACATCTTATGAAACTGTGTAGATAATTATTTTCATTGTCATGTGCCTGTAGGTTATATACAACATTAGGGACACCAATCTTTAATTTACAATTTTATAGATGACTATTGGTTTAGGTTTCAACAAGTTTTAATGTTTCATGTTCAAGTGAATGTCCTGAATTGTATAAATATGAAAACTTTATACCATTTATTGACTTTTTTCTGGCTCTTAATTGAGTTATATATTTATTTTAAACTTAAAGTCTTTTTCTTACACCTATTAATTTTATTTTGCAAAAGTAGCTTATAAAATAATATTATACAATGTCATTTATAGCTCATCTGGCCCGAAGGGCCGAGTGAGCTTATGCCATCACTTTGCGTCCGTCGTCATCTGTCGTCGTAAACTATTTCAAGAATCTTTTCCTCTGAAACTACTAGGCCAAATACTTCCAAACTTTAACTGAATGTTCCTTAGGGTATCTAGTTTATAAATTGTATCCGAAGTTTTGATCTATCAACAAACATGGTCGCCATTGCTAAAAATAGAACATAGGGGTCAAATGCAGTTTTTGGCTTATATCTCAAAAACGAAAGCATTTAGAGCAAATCTGACATGGGGTAAAAATGTTCTTTAGGTAAAGATCTATCAGCCCTGAAATTTTCAGATGAATCAAACAACCCATTCAGGCATTGTTGGGTTGCTGCCACTTAATTGGTAATTTTAAGGAAATTTTGCAGTTTTTGGTCATTATCTTGAATATTATTATAGATAAAGATAAACTGTATACAGCAAAAATGATCAGCAAAGTAAGATCTACAAATAAGTTAATATGACCAAAATTGTCAATTGACCCCTTTAGGAGTTAGTGCCCTTTATAGTCAATTTTTAACCATTTTTCGTTAATCTTAATTAACTTTTACAAAAATCTTCTCCTCTGAAACTACTAGGCCAAATACTTCCAAACTTTAACTGAATGTTCCTTAGGGTATCTAGTTCATAAATTGTATCCGAAGTTTTGATCTATCAACAAACATGGTCGCCATTGCTAAAAATAGAATATAGCAGTCAAATGCAGTTTTTGGCTTATATCTCAAAAACGAAAGCATTTAGAGCAAATCTGACATGGGGGTTAAAATGTTCATTAGGATCTATCAGCCCTGAAATTTTCAGATGAATCAAACAACCCATTGTTGGGTTGCTGCAACTCAATTGGTAATTTTAAGGAAATTTTGCAGTTTTTGGTCATTATCTTGAATATTATTATAGATAAAGATAAACTGTAAACAGCAAAAATGATCAGCAAAGTAAGATCTACAATAAGTTAATATGACAACAATTGTCAATTGACCCCTTAACCCTTTCCTCCATAATGACGCCTTTTGACGCCACCCCCCTTACTCCATAATGACGCCTTTTGACGCCTGTGTAGTACCTCAGTTGAAACACTTTTACTACAAAGTGTCTGCAGTTGACTTAATAAAGTTTGTATCCAATATGTAAAGGAATATCATTGGAATATCCGACTTAAATTTATTTGATGAAATAGTTGTTTTTCACAATGCCTTAATACTTCAAAGCATAAGTTCAGCATTTTATAAAAAAAATCCTATGCGAATCAAGTATGCAAAAAAAAAATCAATGGAGGAAAGGGTTAAGGGGTTATTGTCCTTTAATGACAATTTTTCACAATTTGTTCATCATATTTGCTAACTTTAAAAAATCTTCTCCTCTAAAACTACTCAACCAAATTCAACCAAACTGCAACAGAATGATCAGTAGGGTGTATAAAATAAAGTTTGTGTTTAATTTCTATTTCGTAAAAAAACATGGCCGTCACGGCTAAAAATAGAACACAGGATAAAATGCAGTTTTTGGCTTATATCTCAAAAACTCCAGCATTTAGAGCAAATAAGACAAGAAGTTAAAGTTTTTATTAGGTCAAGGTCTACCTGTCCTGAAATTTTAAGCCGAATTGGGTAACTGGTTTTTCAGGTATAATGGCCCTGAATTGATGATTTTAAAGAAATTTTGTAGTTTTTGGTTATTATCTTGAATATTATTATAGATACAGATAAACTGTTAATAGCAAAAATGTTAAGCAAAGTAAGATCTACAAATAAGTCAATTTGACCAAAATTGTCAATTGACCCCTTAAGGAGTAATTGCCCTTTAAAGGTTTTTTTTTACAATTTGTTCATCATGTTGACTTACTTTTAAAAAAATCTTCTCCTTTGAAACTGCTGTATCAATTTCAGCCAAACTTAGGCTAAATGAGTTTCAGAGTATCTAGTATAAATTTTATATTTTATTTCCTTGTATGTCAAGAAACATAGCTCCTATGGCTAAAATAGAACATGGGAGAAAATTATTTATTTTTTTTGCTTTTGAAGAAAATAGGACGATTCAAAGAACATTTAAATAAATTGAAAAGCCAAAATAATCATTGATGAGATATTTAACCAAAAAAATTCAGGTGAGCGATTCAGGCTCTTGAGAGCCTCTTGTTATAGAAGTTTTCGTATCCAACTAAAAAAAAATGTATACCTAGTGTGCCTTCAAAGTAGGCGTTTGATTTTTCTAACCTTTTAGGTCATTGGAACTGGAATGAAAGAAATTTTTCCTTATACTACTATACCTTTTTGAAACTCAAACTTTTAGAAGCACAAAAATTTCTTTGTAGTTTAAGCAGGAAAAGAAAACAAAAGCCAACAAAAGTTTGAAAAATTAATCTTAATAATTTAAAGGGCTTTGTTATACTAAACAGAATACACGGTAATATTTCAGTATAGAAAAAAGTTTGTGTAAAATGATAAATTCCATGGTGTCTGCTTTACGCCCCTTTGTTACAATGGTGAGGTTTTGTAAATGAAGTTTTGATGTTACTTATTTCCTAAAAGGAAATTAAGTGAATTTTTGTAATGTTTATATCTGAAAAGGAAAAAGAAACACAAGAAGACTATTGTTATTTCTATTTTATATATTTTTTCAATTTTGTACAATATTAGAATCAAAACAAAACTGATAGACTGTTATAAAGTTTATTAAGTTCATTAATTCCAAGGAATAAACTTAACCAGAACTTAAATCACTATATTCCAGCAATTTGGATTTTATAAATCTTTCCAACCCTATCTCTTGAATTGGCTTCACACAGACAGCCTACCCATAAATGCCCAGTTTTATCAATGTTCAAGCTACAAGGCATCTGTAATCCTAAATGAATTGATGATTGATGGAAGATAAGATCACCGGTATTGTTCAGAACATGAAATGCATTGTTTGCGGCATCTGACACGATAACGTTTTGAGAATTTGTGATCTCTAGATCAGATGGATTAAATGGGCGCTCACTAAAACTTGAATGAAGATCGGTGTAGATCCACATCAAGTGTCCGTCCTCATCAAGTGAAATAACTCTTCCAGCAGTTTGACTGACTCTGTCAATGACGCAGATTCCTTTGTCTTTATTGTTTTTTATTGTCCACGGCAGCGTAAAAAGTTTTCTTTGTGCTTTTGAAAATTCCAACGTATTACACAACTTGCCATTCTGATTTAAGGCAACAACTTGACGAATGCTGTTTTTCGTTATTTCAAAGTCAGAATCACCTTCGGTAAGACCTATCCAGATCTTTCCGTTTCTGTCTTTTTCGCAGTGAATACAGATCGGTTCTAAAGGATGAAAGCTTCGAATGTCAGACACTTGTCTTTTCCCTTGAGAGTTTTTGGTTACGGATTTAAGACATTTATCAAACCTTGACAAAAAGAGTACATCTCCATTGGAATCAACTGTGATATCAATTGGCTGGAAGCCCTCAGTATGCTCCAACTGTTTTGATTTAGAACGCTTTAGTTTCTTGTTTAAAAATCTAGTTGAGTTCATTTTTAATTTCACTATGCTGTTTCTGTCAATACTGCACACATAGGCTTCGTCATTATTTGATATGGTCATTTTATTGATTGACGGTAAATGTGTGCTGACGGTGTGAACAACTTCGAAATCTTTCATCAGCATGCAAAAAGTATTGTCGGAACTACCTTGACTTTCCAATTGGTGAATGATTTTATCGTCATATCCAGAATCTGTGAACGATTTTTTTTTTGTGTCCTCTACTAAAGTGTTTGTGTCATTTGAAAAATTTTCACTTACAAATTTTGAAATCTCTGCAAGGTCATGAAGGTTGTGATCTGACTGGATATCAAAAATGCAGTTGGTGCAAACCAAAAAGTTGCATGATCGGCAAAAGAATGTGTATGTCACATTGTTATGTTTCTTACATGTCATTTTCTTGATTTCTTCCTCTAATCGTAATTCCATATTACACGAAGAAATGTCTCCAAATTTCACTACCATATGTTCTGACATAAAAGGGATTCTGGAGTGAATTACGCTGCAGCCATCACAAATAGTAATCCTACAGTCTATGCAGCGCCATTTGAGATTTTGTGATCCATCGCAAAGCTGACATGAAATTTTCACTTGTGAGTTGCATCTCTCCATGGTTGCATATGAAATTTAGTCACCTGGAAAAATTTCTTTTATATCACACAAGATTGAGGCTGGTATCTCTTTTATGATTACAATCCTAGCATCTTACAATTTATGACTGAAAAGTTTCTTTGTCTGTTTTTATATATTTTTGTGGTAGAATTCCAAAAGTTTAAAAATAGTATAAGTAAATGATTCATGCTTGATAGCATCGTCAGAAAATAAAACTAATGACTAAATATATACAGTAGTGACGTCTTTACTAATGAGGCTCTAAAGATGGCATTTGTTTTATATAGAACTTTAGTAACTATATCAAATAATGACCTTTAATATTGATGAATTAGAAATAAATAGGTAAGGAATAAAAATATTTTTAAAGAGGTATAGAGGTTAAAGAAAATTATAGTTACAAGACTTAAATATTAAAGAATATATAAACAAAAATAAGTACAAATGATAAATGAATACAGAAAGAAGATTTCCTCATCCAGGTCCTCAAAGAGTATGACATTAATAATAAACCACTGAACCCATTATATATCTTTATATAGAAATAGCACTTGACTAGAGGGAGGACCAAGATTTTGTAAATACTTCCAGTTTCAGTCTTTATTTCCTTGTCATGATCAATATATACAATGTACACATGATATTTACGTCACATTAAAGTCTATATCAAGTCTATATCTAATTTGAAATAGGCAAATAAGGTGCAAATTGCAAACTTATTTTTAACATTCATCACATGCATGACATGTATATTCCATAAGATAGAATAGACAAATAAGTTGCAAAGTGCAGAATTATATCATTTTATATAACTCACATGTCTATATCATAAAATGAAATAACAAATAAGTTGCAAAATGCAAAATTATTTTTTTTTACATTACATATCTAATTCACAAGTACAATGTATTATATATACCACGCTATTAATGAGTTAACATATTTAAATGATGAATCCGCAGGTGTAAGGTGTGGTGTATATGTTTTGTAACATCATTCAAAAGTGGCCTAGTGATTTTTATCCCATAAAAACCCAGTGAGAATGTCGTTCTAGCCCCATACTTATCACATGCTTATCACGTGCACAAGAAAATAGATCCAGTCAATTTTTGAAAATCAGCCGGTTCATTCGTGTTGAGCATTCACTTAACTGTCAGTCACATGGAGTCGTAACAAAGAGGCGGGGTTTAAATCATGGTTTAACATGAAAATTATCAGATTAAACCATAGTCTAAGCTCCGCCTATCTACATGAAATTGCAAGCACAAAGTATGTCATGATTTTTTTTTTAATGGAAAAACCTATCGATCTTTATATCAAACCATGGTTTTTCAGAAACCAACTATTAAGCAGATTATCACGTAAAAACTTCAAAGGAAAAATGCTGTATTATGTTACAAGATAAAATAGACAAATGAGTTGCTAATTGCAAACTTATTATTTTATATTCATCACATCATTCACATGTACATTTCACATAGTAAAACAAGAATGTGTCCACAGTACACAGATGCCCCACTCGCAATATCATTTTCTATGTTTAGTGGACTGTGAAATTGGAATAAATTATCTAATTTGGTATTAAAATTAGAATGATCTTATCAAAGGGAACATGTATACTAAGTTACAAGTTGGTTGGACTTCAACTTCATCAAAAACTACCTTGACCAAAGACTTTAACCAGAACAGAGGGACGGACGGACGGACGGACAAACTAATAGATGAACGGAAGCACAGACCAGAAAACATAATGCCCCTCTACTATTGTAGGTGGGGCATAAAAAACAAATAATGCAAAATTATTTTTATTTATACAGATTTATTTTGATTAGAAACAGTTCGATTGTTAGTTTATTAGCCTGTTTAAAAACTATTATAGTCTAGCCAAATGCATATATGCTTTGACTACATCCTTAAAAGATAAAAAGAAAACAATGTAGTAAGGGGTACACCAGATAACCTTACACTTGAATGTACTATTTTGTGGTCTTTAAAAAAAATCATGCCTACTTCAATTGAATATACCGGTAGTTCTTTGTTTCATTTAAATGTTATAGTCTGAGCAACTACATAAATGCTTTACTTACATCCTTATAAGATAAAAGAAAAGCATGTAGAAAGAAATAGACTAGATAATCTTACACACACGAATGTTCTATTTTGTGGTCTTTAAAAAACATCATGCCTACTTCAATTGAATATACTGGTAGTTCTTTGTGTTATTTAAGATTTATAGTCTAAGCAACTGCATATCTGCTTTGACTACGGTACATCCTTATTAGATAAAATAAAAAGTAATAAGGGGTAGATCAGATAACCTTACACACATGAAAATACTTTTTTGTGGTTTAAAAAATGAAATACCTACTTGAGTTCTATATAGTTATATATTTTGTTCATATTTGAATTTCCATGTTGAAGTGGGTTGACTGCCATTAGTTATCAAAGTTATCGTGCAAATGTTCTCCCAAAAAGGATCAAAGCTTTGTGTTTTACTGATTTTATTTGCTTAGTACAAATGTAGTACTTCTGGATTTATATCACTATGGTAAATGATTGACAAAATAATAAAAATCAATTGTAACAGTGGTTGCTAGGAAGTATCTTGATTTTTTAGTCAAATAAGAACCACTTATTCAAATTCTCCGACGTCATACATACAATAGATGTTAGACTTTGTCAATTTGGTTCCATGGAAACCAAAGTGTAAACACATAGAAAAAGACAAAAAAATCCTTCTATTTTCTACAGAAAAAGAAAAAAATCCTTCCATTTCTACTGTATTGTTTCAATAAAATCAACGGTACCAATTTTGTTGCACCAGATGCGCATTTCAACAAAACATGTCTCTTTAGTGATGCTCGTGGCCAAAATATTTGAAGTCCAAAGCTTATATAAAAGATGAAGAGCTATAATCCAAAAGGTCCAAAAAGTATAGCCAAATTCGTGAAAAGAATCAGAGCTTCAAATGTGGATGTAACCAAAGCTTTTTTGGGGTTGTATTTTTTCAGGGGAAAATGTTGTACCCTTACATTAAAACCCCTTTCAAGGAACACTGGAAATAAAATCGTTAAAATGGGCAGACTGTTCAAGATTTGATTTGGAAATAACCCTGTAAGATTATTAATAAAGATAATAAATTATGATGACACGTATGGGCGGAAAAATCAATTTCCCAAATTATTTTCAGTATAGGTGTTTTTCTTAGTTTAGTATGTTGCTACAGCTAAAACTTATCATAATCAAATTGATAACTTTGTAATGTCAATTTATAAGCACTGTTTGGCTAATACGTGTGTAGAAGTTTTGACATGTTATGCTGAATTTAAGAAACATCTTTTGCGCTAAGAGGACATAAAGTGAAGTTCCAATTATGGTGGTTGTTGATTGTTGCTGTTTAAAAGACAGTGAAACCGGGATAAACTGAAACCTGCATGAACCAAAAACCTGTATAAACTAAGCATGTTCTTTTAAAAGCACTGTCATATCAAATTATTTGTGTTAAAAACCTGATAAAACCAAACATCGGTCAAAACGGAACCAAATATAAAGTCCTGAAGAGGTTTCGGTTTAAACAGGTTTCACTATATTTGTTTTTCGTTTATTGTTTTGTTTGAAAGTCAGGCAGTTAGTTTTCTTGTATGAATTGTTTTACATTTGTCATGTCTTGGCCTTCTATAACATTATATGCAGTATACCAGGGTTTTGCTCATTGATGAAGGCTGTATTATAGACCTGTAGTTGCTTACTTCTACATATTATGGTCTCTCTTTGAAACATTGGCAATCATACCAACTCTTCTTATTTATTATATCAATTGATCAAAGGTTCAACAATTTAGCAGGACCTTTTGTTATTTTAATATTCCTGCAAACTTAGTATAACCTTTTTGGATGCATGGACCTCAGATACAGATTTTGCACTTTTTGCATGACATTTGTTAAATTTGATAAGTTTGTATAACTATGCCTATTGATTGACATCTGGGGAGTATAGGTTGTTAAAAGCATTTATTTGGTTTCAAATTTGCTCATGTTTTGTATTTTTCATGCATTTTGGCTCACTATTTTGAATTGATGCGCTGTGTTCTTGATCACATTTTAAATGCTTTTACATCCAGAATAGACATTCTAAATGATAAATTAAGAAAAAAGTAAAAATTATAATTTTAATTTCTAAAATGTAGGTTATCTTCAGACTTCTTGTTTTCCAGATATTTGGAGAAACAAATACTGTTATTTTAGAAAGATTGTACAAGGAAATTTTGTTTTGTTTTTAAATTAAAATGAAACAAAATTTGATAATTTTTTAGGATGAGATTACTGTGGTCAACGATTTTAAGGAAGTATGAAGAAAAAAATTAGGATATATCTATTTATTTTTTCCTGATATTTTACAGAATACTTGGATAACTAGTTGCTTTTTAGTCAAATCTAATTTGATTAATTTCCCTGAATTTCATATAAATTATGCAACAAGTTATCTCCACAATACTTGCTTCCAAAAAAAATTTCTGTGATTCATAAATAATTCCATCGCTCTGGTATATTTTCCAAGTTTCAATATTTTGCAATTATTGTACATTTAAAGCTTTTCAAAATTATAATTGATTCTAAGTTTCCTCTTTATGCTTAGAAGATCAAATATTACATATGATTAATCTTATGTTATAAGCAATATACCCAGATGGGGTTCCAGGATTTTGATGAAGGGGGACCCTCAAGTAAGTTAGGAGATGGACTTTGGACTTGTAAAAATATGTATGTATAAACCATATGAAATCTCAATCAGCATGGTCAAGAGTAATTTTTTACATTATCGCATACTTTGATATAAAATTTACACCGTCTTTGCATCCCTTTATGTTAGATGAATTGATATATGAGCTGTTAAATGTCCAGTTGCAAGTATTACATAAAATTCAGGAGATTAACACAATCGTGATATATAAGTTATACAGTCGTGACAGTACTTATGTTAATACACTTCCTTTTGTCTTTAACATAATCTTCTAAATATAGAAATGATCTAGAGATACGTAATACAGTATAAGTTGCATTACACTTTCATTCACAACTGGGGGCTTTATTTAGGTTTATTTTTGTTTCAACACAGTAGGATTGACAGCTTGACACATTAGGGTATTATTTGGATAGCTGTGTTTAGCCTTTTTTTTTTTAATTTATGGAAGTACATGTATCAGGTTATTTGAAAATCACTATTAGTTTAACTTGAAATGATTTTAAAACATTTTCTGAATTATTTATAAGTTTGTTACAGTAATTAATAGTTCACATTTGGGATGGCTCCTTTTACATAACTCAAGCTGAAACACTTCACGAAAAAGGTTTTTTTTTCTTAAAAAGAAATTTGTTTGTAGTTTTGTGGGGACCTTGTGGTCTGTGTAGTTAATCCACATCATCACTATAGCCTGTCTGAGCACTGAAGTTGGAGTTTCAATCTTGCTCCTGTAGTTGTTCTCATCTTGGCTAGCCAAGGGCTACCATCCTGTCAATTATTCATACAATTTTACCAATATTAATATTTGAGATTTGGAATTCTGCATTCAAAGATGCTACGTTTTGCTATTTCAAAACCTGTCCATTGCCATTTTTAACCGGATTTTTGTGACAAAACTGTCGGTTATTGATTTGGTGTACGGCGGGCGGGCGGTCGGGCAGGCGGTCGGTCAGCGGCAATCAAATGTTGTCCGTGCATTAACTCATGAACCATTCAACCAAAGCTTTTTAAATTTTAATATGTTGTTACTGACAACTAAATGAAGGTCAAGTTCAATAATGGCGATTTTGACTTTTACCATTCAGGAGTTATGGTTCTTGAAAGATTGAAAAATTGAGTTTCTAGTCGTGTCCGTGCATTTATGCATGAACTGTTCTACCAAAGCTTCCCAAATTTTAATATGTTGTTACTGATGACAAAACGGAGGTCAAGTTCAATAATGACGGTTTTGACTTTTACCGTTCAGGAGTTATGGTTCTTGAAAGATTGAAAAATGAAGTTTCCAGTCGTGTCCGTGCACTTACGCATGAACTGTTCTATCAAAGCTTACCAAATTTTAATATGTCGTTACTGATGACAAAAAAGAGGTCAAGTTCAATAATGACGACTTTGACTTTTACTGTTCAGGAGTTATGGTTCTTGAAAGATTGAAAAATGGAGTTTCCAGTCGTGTCCTTGCAATTACGCATGAACTGTTCTACCAAAGCTTCCCAAATTTTAATATGCCGTTACTGATGTCAAAATAGAGGTCAAGTTCAATAATGATGATTTTAATTTTTACCCGTCAGGAGTTATGGTTCTTGAAAGATTATAAAATGGGGTTTCCATTCATGTTGTTGCATTTACTCATGAACCATTCAATCTAAGCTTTTCAAATTTTATTATGTTGATACTGATGACAAAATGGAGGTCAAATTTGATATTGACGATTTTCACTTTCACCATTCATCAGTAATGGTTCTTGTGATATTGCCAGGACACAAATAAATGTTAATAAATCTGGTTTGCTGTCGTTGTGACAGCCTCTTGTTGAGGTATAAAAACATCCCAAAAATAATGAATACCCGGTAATTAAAATTCTACTTCTAAAAAACTACTTGTCCATAGACCAAAAATCCAACATTCTTTTAGTGTGTTTAAACAAAGTTTTGCAAATACTAACTATTCTAATAAATTTTACTAGTCTGGGGCATCAGACTAGTGGCTAGTGGTGCAGATTGTAATAGAAATAGCTCATGTTCTCCCCAATGAAATCATTAGAAATTATCATGTGATTGAATATAATATCTTTATTTTTCAGGCTGTAGACTTGGAAGTTGACTTGAGTGGTCCATTAGGAAGCAAAAGATCTAAGAGGTTAGTATATAGTATGTGAAAGAAAAACCTTTAAAATTTAATCTGAAGGTCATGAACTTGGTGCATAAATTTGAGAATGGAAATGGGGAATGTGTCAAAGAGATAACATGACCAAAGAGTAAAAAAACCGACGGTCTTCAACACAGCAAAAAAATCCTCCACCTGGAGGCGGACTTCAACTTGACCCTTATCAAAAATGTGTACTACTAGTTCCATGAAAATGGACTGATGTTTGTCATACTTAACTCCAAAAACATATAAATGAACTAAAATTAAAAAAACATACATGACCTACAATCTTTCTGTTCTTTTCAAACTGAAATTGTCAGGTATTAAAATTCAAATTAAACATATGATCTAAATTGTAAATCATTCAAGTAAACCTGTAGAATGAACATGTCTTATATTTATTTTAACAGATATTCAATGGTAGTGAATGATGGTGTAGTAACAGCACTCAACATTGAACCAGACGGAACTGGTCTAACTTGCAGTCTCGCCCCAGAAGTTCTCAAACAAGTCTAGTCTGAATGAACAGTCGTGTGTAGTGCATTAATACATTTACCTTTTATAGACATGAATCTGTACGCATTGTTTTGCATAGACCTTGGATTTGAATAAACCAAGGTTTTACAATATCTTTTCTGCCATTTAGACAAATAACTCAAGCCACACAAAATACATTTTTGCAAATTTTTACAATACTCTTGGATCAGAGATATAAAGAGTTACTATTCAATGTGTAGCTACTTTTTACAATACTCTTATGTCAGAGAACTAAAGAGCTGCAATTGTGTAGCTGTTTTTTTTTTTACAATACTCTTGCTAATGCAAAGAGCTTTTTTAAGCTTATCAACAATTGCTTTTTTTCTAACAAGAATCAATTTAGAAGGGCTTGGTTTTTTTCTTTGATAATTTTATGTGCAGTGTTTTTATGCACAAGAGCTTTCTTTTATTTTTCATTTACATCATATTTTGAGTTCAAATTTTGCCATATTGTTAAGTTTGTTTCATTTTTTAAATTGTTTGCAAGAAGTTGCTTTATGAATGTCAGCATTTCAATCATTCCATTTTTAAAGGACCTGTACCATATATTTGATCAAATTTAAACCATGAATCTTAAGCAATTTTGTCAGTTAAAGGGTCAGAGTCTGTTTTGTTATTGCACAGCTTTAAAAAAAAATTATACAGCATTATAAGTTACTGGTTGTTAGTTTTATCCCAAATTTTTGAAAACTATATATGGTAAAATTTAAAGTTTACATGTGGTTATTAGTTCTCATATTTAGTACAATAAGTGAAATAAAGGTTTTATAAGCAAATGTCTTTTTATTTCCATGCAAGGAAAGTCACAGAATGTGAAAAATATGAATATGAAAATAAGAAGATGTGGTATTGAAGACCTATTGGTGACCTTCTGTTGTTGTCTGTTCTATGGTCAGGTTATTGTCTCTTTGACACATTCCCCATTTCCATTTTCAATTTTATGATTGCTAATGAGACAAATTTCCACTAGAGACAAATTGAAGTAGAAGTTCACAACTATATGTCACTGCATGGCCTGTATGAGCAAAACCCATATCACATAGTACGATATAATAGGCCAAAAATTGATGCTTATCTCATTCTTGTAGTAGCAACCTTAACATTTTTGTAAAAAAAAATAATGTACAAGTATTTGCAGATTTTCCACTTATTTAGCAGCATTCAAGAATATGAACAAAGGCTAGTTGGTTTCTGGTCAGGATAACATGCCCCAGTAAGGTCATGTTTCTACCTAATGACTAATCTTATACTCTAGCACATTTAAAAATCCAGCTCAGTGTGATGATCCAGTACAAATAGAAATAAGATGTCTTATGAGTGCCAATGAGACAACTGTGCTTCCAAGTTCCAATGTTTAAAAAGTAAATTATAGGTTAAAGTATGGCCTTCAACACAAGAGTATGGTTCATATTCATAAAATAATAACATATTATCATCGCTTATATGCATGAAATATTTGCTACTGGACGTTAAACAGTATATTAAAAACACCATTCCAACATCAGCATCATTTTCAGAGTTCAGTCCTGTATTATTATTGAAGAATAACAAGAACAAAATAAATGGCAACTGCATTGAAACAGACAGAAAATTCATAATGAATATGACAGTAAATTAAGGCAAATCAGAAGCAAATAACAAGCACAAGTACAACTGCCACAAAAATCAGAATTGACAGCAGGAGCTACGGAATAATAAGATAATTCTGCTGTATATGTGTCATCAAAATTGTTGCCCAGTCTGATAACAGAAAAGGTGATAGAAAATACCAAGGACATTATAACGAAAAACAAAGTCAAAGAAATAAAACAATAGCCAAGAAATAAAGAGTGATGAATAGGATGATGCTCTTGAAGGGTAACCAGATCCATATGTGTTGCTCATGACAAGTAAGAAGTGGTTAAACTGACTGGAAAAAGACTTGTTAGAGGCTACAGATTTAGTTATTTGTCGAGCCTGCAACTTTTGTTGCAGAAAGCTGGACATAGGGATAGTGATCCGGCGGCGCCGTTATCTAGCTTCTTAAAAGCTTAATATTTTAGATGGTAGAAGACCTGGATGCTTCATACTTTGTATATAGATGCCTCTTGTTACAAACTTTCCGTCAGTCACATGTCCAATGTCCTTGACCTTATTTTCATGGTTCAGTGACTACTTGAAAAAAAAGTTAAGATTTTTTGTAATGTTAAATTCTCTCTTATTATAGATAATTGGATAACTATATTTGGTATGTGCATACTTTGCAAGGTCCTCATGCCCGTCAGACAGTTTTCACTTGACATCGACCTCAATTCATGGATCAGTGTACAAGGTTAAGTTTTTGTGGTCAAGTCCATATCTCAGATACTAATAAGCAATAGGTGTAGTATATTCAGTGTATGGAAGGACTGTAATATGTACATGTCCAACTGGCAGGTGTCATCTGACCTTGACCTCATTTTCATGGTTCAGTGGTTATAGTTAAGTTTTTGAGTTTTGGTCTGTTTTTCTTATACTATATGCAATAGGTCTACTATATTTGGTGTATGGAATGATTGTAAGGTGTACATGTTAAGCAGACAGGTGTCATCTGACCTTGACCTCATTTTCATGGTTCAGTAGTTATAGTTACGTTTTTGTGTTTTGATCTGTTTTTCTTATACTATATGCAATAGGTCTTCTATATTTGGTGTATGGAATGATTTTAAGGTGTACATGTCTAGCAGACAGGTGTCATCTGACCTTGACCTAATTTTCATGTTTCAGTGGTTATAGTTAAGTTTTTGAGTTTTGGTCTATTTTTCTTATACTATATTCATTAGGTCAACCATTTTTGGTGTATGGAAATATTGTATGATCTATATGTCTGTTACGCAGGTTTTATTTGACCTTGACCTCATTTTCACAGCTTATTGCTCAGTGTTAAGTTCTTGTGTTTTGGTCTGTTTTTCTGAATTTATAAGCAATAAGTCATCTATATTTGTTGTATTGAAGAATTGTTAGCTGTACATGTCAGCCTGGCATGGTTCATCTGACCTTGACCTCATTTTCAATGGTTCATTGATCAATGTTTTGTTTTCTTGGTTAATGTTGAGTTTATGTGATAGTTGTAATAAAGATTTATATTTGGTCTATCAACATAATATCTATGATTAGTTAAGAAGGCGAGACATTTCAGCGTGTGCACTCTTGTTTTTCTTTTGGGAGATTTTGTATAAGACGAGAAACACCCAAAGAACTAGAATAACATTATTTTATTGCATTAATGAGCTAGTCAAATTAGAACTAGAAGTGAAATCACAAAAGGATACCCCTATGTCACAAATTCAATTATCTATCCTATATGTAGAACCAGGATTATATTGCTTAATGTCCATCCCCAAGTACTGTTCAAGAGCTTGATTTAAGCTTATGAGAAACTATTACCACATATTGAAGTACATAAGTATGATTATCTGACCACTTAGACATGTTTGACTATGAGTAAACTCACAAAAGATTACCTCTGCATCATAAATATGATTATCTCCCTTGCAACATGTAGGTCCAGGGGTTGAAGTCATAAAACTTTGCTCAGTGCTCGGAGCACAAAAATCATGCTTGAAACATGAAATTCAGCATTTTGATTGGTTGATTCTCGAGTCTGAGTACAAAAATCGTGCTCGAAAGTTTTATGACCGCATATATAATATATATTCCTTTAAGGTTGTATTCTACGTAACAAGTGTATAAAGTTTCATTGTTATTTGTCCAGCCTCTGTATGCAACTTGGCATATTGACAGAAAAACAGATTTCTAAATAGCCCTCCATAAGTTTTCTTAACTCAATTGCTCATCTCTGATGCAAACAATTAAATATGGTTCAAGAAAAAATGATATAGATAAAATTCCATAGAATTAGACAATATACGTATAGTGTCTTGAAATATGAAATTTATTTGTATGAGGCTTAGAAAGGGGAAAATGCAAGGTTCTACCGAGCATTTTCCCGTTTCGTGCCGAATACAAATAAATTTCATATTTCAAGACACTATACGTATATTGTTTTTATACTGAAATTGAAAAAAAAAATGAAAAATGAAAAAAAAACATATAACAAAAATTGTTAAAAAAAGTGTTTGGAATTTCCCTCTTGGGGTACCATTTTGGGGTATTCCCCTATGAGCGTAGTCCAGGCGATAAGACATTGACATATTGAGGAAATAGAAAGGGAAAATGAACTTAATTAAAAACATTTGATAATCATGGTATATAAATAACCAATTTGAAGACATGAAAGTTTAAATTCATAAAAGTTTGACCATTGTTACTTTACGTTGCCATGGTCATGACGTGTCGTTGTTGATGAAATACAATAAGGAGGCGGGGCTTATAGGTTAGTTGGGGTCATTGACGTATAAAGCTAACGTTTATACGTATAGCTTTATCTGTATAGTAAAATAGCTGATTGCAGTATAATGTTTAGTACAGGAGCACAACACTTAAAACAGGGTTCAGATCAGAAGATGTTTTTTTTTAGTATTATAAGTTGAGATACTACTTTTAATTTCAGAACAAATGCTGACTTACACTAGAAAACAAGGAATTATTTGAGTTTGAAATAATTTTGAATTCTGGGAAATTGATAAGAAATGTAGAATAATTCCTTATTTAGGAGTGCTTTACCTTAAAGGTTTCAATTCTTACATCCTACACCTAATAAACATGTAAAGCTTTCCCATCTTTTACCTGTTCATTCAAATGCATCGATTGTCCAAAAAAAAAGGGTGTTCCCCCCTTCCCTCTAGATCCACCACTGCTGTACCAAGTCAGGAATATGACAGTTGTTGCCCATTTGTTTGATGTGTTTTAATTTAATTTTGCCATTTGATTAGGGACTTTCCGTTGAATTTTCCTGGGAGTTCAGTATTTTTGTGGTTTTATTTTTTCCTATATAAGTCTTGCTGCTCCCACTTGAAAAAAATTACAAGATACATTTTATCTACTGTGTTGGAGTAGTGGTTTTTCCTTTCTTTAGAGGCTAGTTGTAAGCCTCCACAATGAGAGTAAATTGGCATTATATTGGCTTGATGTGGCATGATAGACAAGCAGACAACTTTCCATCAGAGACAAAATGAGATTGATCAAAAAAGAAAGTTGCCACATCCGTGTTCACTCTTAACTTTAAGGTGGTACCCAACACTTTCACTTTAATTAGTTTGGCTTGTTAAATTTTCATAAAATTTGGACAAAGTATTTACTTTGAACCTTTGACAAAAATATTAAAGTTTCAAAATATTTGAACCAATCAAAGAATCAGAAAAATTACACTGGTTATATAGCATTTTGACAGAACCTAATTTGATCATTGAGAAGCTTGATGTTCCCTTAACAACAACATAATTAAAGTGTTTAGCTAATTTTACAGAGTTATCTCCCTGTAGTGTTATTTACCACCTTAATATGTTTTAAGTATTATCATCAAATACAAATAAAAATATTAAAAATGAACATGAATGCAGCCACTTTGATTGAAGATGGAAACCATCTAAAATAAAACTCAAATGCTAAAATTGTGAAGATTTCAGTAATTTTAACATCACTTTTAATGATGGTTACATTCCTGATATATGTGCAATGTTTTGTAAAAATCCAGCCCATATTTATGTAGCAGAAATATTCTACATTCCAAATGAATAGCTAAAAGTTTTGTAAAACTGCTTTGTTTTGAGACCAAAAAAGAGTCTTCCTGAGCCTTCTCCTCTTATCCAAGCATACTTGAGCTAGTGCAAGATATTAAAAAACAGTCTAAGTCCCATAACTCTGGAATGTTATAGTTTTTTTTTAAATCAAATGATTTTTTGGTTTGTCAAGTCTTACAATTACTAGTATGTAATGTTTTGAAGTAGATCAATCCAATTAAACTCAAGTTTTTGCATAACGTATGCATAAATTACAGAAACTTTAGAGTTAAAATTTTGAGTACATTTAGAGAAATTAATCCAGGCATACTTGAGTTACATGCACAAAACGTAAAACATTGCCTAATTTTAACATTTAAATTCCTGTCTCTATGGAATAATAAAACTGAAAGGGATTTTTTTTTCCTTCAATCATAATGTTGTGCTGAAATTACATGAGAATTATAGATTATCGTTGATCATCTCAACAAGATTGATTTTCTCGCTTGAGCTGGTACAGCGAAAGTGAGAAAAGCAATCAAGTTGAGATGACCAATGATAATCTGTTTATCGCTATTTTACCTATGACGACGTTGTCAATTTCATGTCAATTTCGTTAGCAACGCCACATGGCCTCCTTGGTTTCTAGTGATAATTTTTTCATCTCAAGCAAGAAGCATGATATGAAAATTATCACAAAAAAAAGATCAAAGGAAAAAAGCACAAAATAGCGATAATTGGTAAAATCATATTTAATGACAGGACTATCAGACAGATATTGGTATACCATACAATAATAAAATGCTTCACAGAGCGAAGCCTGAAACAACAATAGAAAAATAAAAAAATAATTGAAAACAAGAGGCTCTCAAGAGCCTGAATCGCTCACCTTAATTCTTTTGGTTAAATCACTCATCACTGATTATTTTGGCTTTTCAATTTATTTAAATGTTTTTTGGATCGTCCTATTTTCTTCAAAAGCCAAAAAAAATAATCATTTTCTCCTATGTTCTATTTTAGCCATAGGAGCTATGTTTTTTGACATACAAGGAAATAAAATATAAAATTTATACTAGATACTCTGAAACTCATTTAGCCTAAGTTTGGCTAAAATTGATACAGCAGTTTCAAAGGAGAAGATTTTTTAAAGTAAGTCAACATGATGAACAAATTGTGAAAAAAGTCTTTAAAGGGCAATAACTCCTTAAGGGGTCAATTGACAATTTTGGTCAAATTGACTTAATTGAAGATCTTACTTTGCTGAACATTATTGCTGTTTACAGTTTATTTCTATCTATAATTATATTCAAGAAAATAAACAAAAACAGCAAAATTTCCTTAAAATTATCAATTCAGGGGCAGCAACCCAACAACAGGTTGTCTGATTCATCTGAAAATTTCAGGGCAGATAGATCTTGACCTGATAAACAATATTATCCCATGTCAAATTTGCTCAAAATGCTTTGGTTTTTGAGTTATAAGCCAAAAACTGCATTTGACCCCTATGTTCTATTTTTAGCAATGGCGACCATGTTTGTTGATAGATCACAAATTCGGATACAATTTACAAACTAGATACCCTAAGGAACATTCAGTTAAAGTTTGGAAGTATTTGGCCCAGTAGTTTCAGAGGAAAAGATTTTTGTAAAAGATAACTAAGATTTACGAAAAATGGTTAAAAATTGACTATAAAGGGCAATAACTCCTAAAGGGGTCAACTGACCATTTCCGTCATGTTGACTTATTTGTAAATCTTACTTTGCTGAACATTATTCCTGTTTACAGTTTATCTCTATCTATAATAATATTCAAGATAATAACCAAAAACAGCAAAATTTCCTTAAAATTACCAATTCAGGGGCAGCAACCCAACAACGGCTTGTCTGATTCATCTGAAAATTTCAGGGCAGATAGATCTTGACCTGATAAACAATATTACCCCTTGTCAGATTTGCTCTAAATGCTTTGGTTTTTGAGTTATAAGCCAAAAACTGCATTTGACCCCTATGTTCTATTTTTAGCAATGGCGACCATGTTTGTTGATAGATCATAACTTCGGATACAATTTATAAATTAGATACCCTAAGGAACATTCAGTTAAAGTTTGAAAGTATTTGGCCCAGTAGTTTCAGAGGAGAAGATTCTTGAAATAGTTTACGACGACGACAGACGACAACAGATGACGGAAGACGACGGACGACGACAGATGACGGAAGACGACGGACACCAAGTGATGGCATAAGCTCACTTGTCCCTTCGGGACAGGTGGGCTAAAAATTGAACCCATTAAAAAAATTGGAAACCCCTACCAAAAAAATAAAACTTTTTAAATCCCCCCATGGAGCAGTAACAATCAAACTCAAAACCTAGTCTTTCCTTTGTAGTACAATTTTGGAAAGATCAATACACTTAAACACAAGTGCTTAAAATCTCACTTTATAATAAACAAGTGTTCTTAGTTTCACTTTGATACCATCTAATTAAAAATCGATCTCTCATAGATTGACTTTGATTAGACCACAAACTACCTATCAAAAGGAGGCAAGTCAAATGTAAAACATGTTACAACTGCAATTGTCCTTTACAAATGGCCTATATGTATGCCTAATTTATCCTTCAATAAATGTTTCTCCTGGGTGCTTTTTCATTTTACTAGATGTGGTATAGTATTAAGGGAAGTTATATTTATGTCAAAGGTTGGGAGTCATTTATGATTGTATGTCCATTAAATGTATGAAAAATAACATGATAACAGTATGAAGCTTAAGGCTGTTGGATTATTCCTTTTGAATAGAACAGCCTGTACATCTCCTTTGAATTGTTTTATATTTGTCCTTTTAGGGCCTATTATAGCGGACTATGTGGTTTGTGCTTTGCTCATTGTTGAAGGTTGAACATTGATTGTTGTTACTTTCTGTGTCTTATGGTATTTTGTGGAGAGTTGTCTCCTTGGTAATCATTGTAGGTCTTTTTATTTTGATAATGACAGGTCACTTCTGTAATGGCGTATAAATTGAATGTGTTTGCCCTGAATGTTATTTTTCACATGTAAATCCAGATGTGTTTCAATTACAACAAAAAATATTTGTCATTTTCATACAGAACAAAAGATTACTATAAAACATTTTATTATGTATAACAATAACTAGAGCTACAATAAAACTACAATGTAATAGAGAGAACACAAGATTATAAAGAACAAATTAATGGAAGACATCACTCACGATTTTCTGCCTATTGAACACATAGCTTATGCTGAACTTTCTACTATGACTTTACTTGTACAATTATAAGGTAAAGTGTATTATGGGTAATATTTAACCAAAATTTTCACTAATGATTTGAATGAAACTTAATTTAATGCTGAATTAACTACTAAGAATTTATTGTGCAATAGATATTAAAGAATAAGGTGTATTACAGGCCTTATTTTGGCAAAATTTTCACTGAAATTTAACTAATTATTTGAATGGAACTTAATTTAATGCTGAATTAGCTACTATGAATTTACTTCTGCAATAAGGTGTATTACAGGACTTATTTGGGACAAATTTTCATTGAAATTTAACAAATTATTGAAATGAATCTAAATCTATGCAATCTTTCATTCTTCCAATCTCAGAAAATATTTATAATATCTTATAGACCTTACAACTACCTTTCATACATAGCTATCAATTATAAATAATAAATTGTTGTAATGCTTCAATTAATAAGGCAAAGAGCTATATCTCTTCTGGACCAGAAACCATATGAAATTGTGAATAAACATGAACTGTGCAAAAATCAATAACTCGTTTTATTTTGGAAGTTCTGAAGACATTTATGATAATTTATGTGTATCCCAACCAGAAAGCTTAAAGGTCATGAACACCACAAGATTAGACAAACAATGCTTATGAACACTTACGATAAATAAAGCTATAAAAATATAACTAAGAAACTAAATAAATCACTAACAAACAGCTGTCACCTTATTTTTCTAATTGGGATTTAAATTGATAAGGTTTTTTTTTAATATCAATAATGCTATATTTTAATCCTAAAATCAGCATATTTCTTCACATATCACATCTTAAGAAGAGCTGGGGTAAAAGTTTGTGAGGCAAAATGAAAATACTAGTTTACCAAGAAAAATGTCTTGTAAACACAACAAAGGGTAAGATGGTACTATGTACCGTCTAAAATATTTGCACCAAAATTGACATTTTCAAAACTCCTTCCGACATGAATATCCTGTATCTATACGATTTATTGGAAAATTTACAAATGTATAGCTTATAACTTCAAGAGGACTTAGCTGACATATATGAGAATTTCCCCCAAAATTGACTAAGATCAACAACTGGTAATTTTGTTAAAATTGCAGAAAATTTAAAACCTGTCCACATGCACATCTGTTCAACAAACAGGGGCGGATGCAGGAATTTTCGAAAGGGGGGGTGCAAAACATATGTCCCAATACAAATGCATTGATCGGCAAAAATAAAGGGGGGGTGCGCACCCCCGGAACCCCCCCTCTGGATCCGCCACTGACAAACTAAAAAGTTCTATATTTTTAGCTGAAAAAGGAGGTTCAGATTTGGATTCCATAAGCAGTAAGTTAACTTCCTGGCGTTTCCTTGCCAAACTTTAAGTATCGGATTAAAGTCACTGATTTACTGATAAATGAAGGAAAAAATGAGAACACAGTTGAAGACTACAAATTCAAACATGTAACCCAGAAACTTGTTTTCTTTCCATCGTTTTCTTTTTATTAAATATCAGTCAAAACTTATGATATAAAAAAAAAACAATTTTGGCAAAAAAGAGAATGTCCCACAACCTCATCTAAAAATTTAAACTGGCTAAAATGCTTCTTAAGACTGATTTAATTTTCCTTGGTAGACAATTACTTAGTCTTCAGCTTTACATCTGTAAACATAGGATTTCATACAAACTGATTTTACAAAACACATAAACAATTACTATTGCAGTTATATCCCTTTATCCAATCAACAGTTATCTCCCATTAAAGCAAAAAATAATACTTATAAATTAAAATACTTTAAAAAAATATTACTGACAGATTAATTCTGTTATGAAAAAAAAGATAATAATACAAAAAAATACTACTTAATAAACTGTATAAAAAAATCTTCATTAGATCTGATATAAAATGATATGTATATATATAATAAAATAATATAGTTAACTTAAATGTAAATAAACATTTAGATATTAATCAACAGCTTCACATGTAAATATAATGGTTTTACTGTCAAAAGATTTAACTTCTTCCTTTTGAAATCTGTTGGTTTCTTGTATCTGAAAAGGATAAAAAACATCAAAAGTTAACAAATCTTACTGTAAGTTTAACAATTTTTACAACGTTTTTATTATTGCAATAATTGTAATTAGATAGGTCTCAGCCTAAAAACAGTAAAATCTTGCACTTTAAATTTCGATGCACTATTTGTATGAAGCATTTTCTGAAATCACAACAATGTGTGTGCTTTGTTCTACAAATGCAATAATAAATGCCCAAAAAGGAAACACAATTTTGTAACAGATATTAAAGATGTAAAAAAACTCTGTCATTCTTTAATTTAAACAACTTGTGCTTCTTTGAGTTTTATATATATCAAACAGTTTACTGTAAATCAAAAATTAATACAGGTTTTTATTAATTTGAGTAATGCGACTGAATGAGTCTCGCAATAAAAAGAACTTGCATTCTTAAATCTGATACATACAACTGCATGCAGAATTTCCTGAAGTCCCAATAATAAATCTAGCACTTATAGTCCATTCTACATAATTTGCAATAATAAAAGCATAATTTTTGAACTCACAGTATTCTAAATGTTTAAAGCTCATAATTGTTAATTTAAATTTACATGTTTTCTAGACTCATGAAAAGATTAAGAATACTTATTGCATAGACAGTTTTTAGACACTAACAATTTTAAAAGACTATATGTTTCCTCCAAGGTGTCTTGGGAGTTTTGTGTCATTGCTATGATGTTTAATTATACACATAACATAAGATGAAATACATACAGTTCTAAGGCAGCTTGTCCCTCTTTGATTTCATCTTTCTCCATAAAGGCCCAGCACTTAGTACTAACATCTTTTTTCTTTGGTTTGTAATGCTTCAATTCAAAAAATATTGCAAAACCTACAAAATATATCATATTAAGCATTTTATTTTTAAACAAGCATCTGCATCAGCACATCAGTGGTCTGAGCAATTTATCTAGTGTTTACTAGAATTTAAACACTAAGGTAATGAGCCCTAACCCTAATTATGGCAAGGTGCATTGACTCCAATCTTAATTGACTAGGTTTTCATGCCAAAGGTTGATGTTCTCCCTGTGTACTATTCCAGGTTCCTCCATCACTTCAACATTATTATATTTTAGAATGTGGATAATCGATGGATTCTGCTTAAAGGAGTAAGTCCGGTAAGGACCGATTTTGGCCTCAAATTTCAGTTTCATCTGACGATAGATTTTGACCACTTTTTAAACACTTATAAGTGTCTATTTCATTTGATTCAATTATTTTTTGTGAAAGATTTTAACTCATTTAGTCATTAAACACGATCCAATTCGAGCTGAAATATGAAAAATTTACCAATTAAGCGAAAAAATGTCACTTTTCATATGGTTTTTGTCTAAAATGAAAGTGGCCGCATCTGTGTTCATCCTCATTCTTTATATATGCTATGTATTATCATCAAATACAACTTACATTTCAATATTTTGGATGAACAAGAATGCGGCCACTTTCGTTTAACATGGAAACTGTCTAAAATTTAACTAAAATGCTGGAATTAGGAAGATTTCAGTAATTTAGCATGACTTAATGGTGCTAGTACCCAATATAAGTGCATTGTATTGTCAAAAACAGCCCATATTTATGTAGCAGAACCATTCTACTATCCAATAAATAACTAAAAGTTTACATTGTAACAATTTTGTAAAACTGCTATATTTTGGGGCCAAAAAGGGCTCTTACTGGACCTACTCCTTTGCAAGAATGTCTTATTCTGTTTCTATTTAAATCTAATAAGTACAACAAAATGAACAGTCGTTCAAAATCAAAATCAAATCTTTTTCTACTGTAAATTCAGAATTTCTTTTGTACATTTATTACTGTGATTATTGAAGAATGGATACAAATGAGAGATTAATTTTAGCAATTTCAGGAAAAATTACAGATAAAATATCAGAAATCATAATCATAAAATGGCAATGCATTACAGTGACTTGACTGTTAGTGTTGCTGTCCACCAATTGCAACTCATTCAAAATTTTGACCCAATTGCAATTTGTTTTATTAAACCAAATTGTTCAATTGGTCAGAATATTGAACAAATTGTTCAGTCAAAATGTGAAAGTGCAAGGTGATAAAATAAAACATACTTACAATCCTATAAGACTTTAAAGGGGCACTAGCTGTCAAATTCATGGTCACCAATTTGACTCAAATTCTCATATTTGATTAATAACAATGTAAAACATTTATCCAATCTATCAAACGTTTAAAATAAACAGTTTACAGAGATTGGGTAGATGATATGTAGGTTTGTTTCGTGTGTATTTAAATCCAAACGCCATCTAATTAACTATCGATTTGACCTCAGATGACCATATAAGCGATGTAAACACAAATAAAGATATGAATAGGTTAAACCAGCACGTGCAATTGGATTTTTATAGGTCTGTTTGATTTGAATTTATAGATTAAAAATATAAGTTTCTCGTTGTTTTTAATCGTATAAGAATGATTTATGTGGATCGAATTAGTAATCAAATGATTTACCGTAGTTTCACTTTCATTGTTGACATTTTTTTTCTTTAAATAACCAGTTCACGTACAATGCATGCGTTGTCAGTCTCTAGCTAGGGGGTTAAATTAAGTTCACATGAATACCGGTTAGAATGATGATGACGTTTTCACTTGCAAGTGAATCAGTCAAAAATTATGTATAATCGCTTATTTCAACAAAATTAAAGCAAATGGATTGCTAAAAGCAAATTATTATTTCATTATTCCAATTTAATTAATGATTAATCTAAAAAAAAAATATACTTTATTTTTTTATATATATCGTAGTTAGTGCTCCTTTAACTCCACTTTAATGATGTAGTGAAAATTTGAGTCTATCAGTTTGTATAGATATATTATAGTCATTACCATGCTTAAGGTGAAATTGTTTATTTTGAATAGCTATAAAAATGTCCAAACTGAGCTTTCATATAGTTTTTCTTTCTAAAAGTATTCTATATTCAGAAGAACCAGATATTATTTTAAATAAAACATCATATACTCAGGAAAATATGTGTGAAATAACAATATGCTTTTGACAAGTTTTCATGGGGAGATAACCTAAAATATTAATCTTTTGAATTAAGACGTTTTGAAAGAAAAAAATATTATCTCCCCATGGAAACTTCCTACAAACATATTGCAACTTTACACATATTTTACTGAATATGAAATGTTTTAATTTACACAATGTCTGATTCTTATGAATATAAAAGACTTTTCGAAAGAAAAACTATATGAAAGCTTAGTATGGACATTTTTACAGCAATTCAAAATAACAATTTCACCTTAAGCATGGTAATGACTATAATATACCTATACAAACTGATAGACAAAATTTGTCACAACATCATTAAAGTGGAGTTAAAGTCTTATAGGATTGTAAGTATGTTTTATTTTATCACCTTGCACTTTCACAACCTGACTGTGGTTTTCTGCAGCAGTTGGTTCAAATTTCTGACCAGTTGAACAATTTGGTTTAATAAAACAAATTGCAATTGGGTCAAAATTTTGAATGAGTTGCAATTGGTGGATAGCAACACTAACAGTCAAGTCACTGTAACAAGTAGTCTATGGAAAACACTCAAAATTCATGAGTCATGACAAAAGGTAAAGGGCTTAGCAATATCAACGTGGCAATATCCATGGAAAGAGATGTGCCATGCTAATACATTAGCATACCAAATATCATAGACTTTAAACAGACCTATTACCAATGTTATTTCAACTGATCGGGCGGAGCTAGGTTTTAATTTGCATAAGGACCGTCTATTTGAAGTAGTGTGTGATAAGGATGATTGCCGTTATAATTAATTCTGATTTATAATTACCTATCAGTGTCATCAAAGGAATTTACAAAAGAATGACTGGACACTTCATTGTTGAGTTTATCCTAATACACCTATCTATAGATGGACTGGTTTATTATGAGCAAACCGGTAAACTCCGACCAGTCAAGTGGAATAAATCGAGTAATAACAAACGTTCACAAAAAGATGTGAGACAAAAAGGGTGAACAAGCAACACATTTTTGTACAAAACCACCATTGTTTATCAAATAGAAAATAAACCAGTCTTAATTGAAAACAACATTTAAACCTATGATTGTGTTAGACAAGAGTGCACACACTGAAATGTCTCCAGATCATCTGATTTACTAATCATTGAAATTATGTTGTATAATTTTGTGATCTGTAAAAATCGAAATTTATTTTCTGAGAATTGTGATTGACTAAAAATTCAACTTGTGAATCGTGATGAGACAACCGAGGTCAAATGAAACCTGTGTGACTGACATATAGATCATAAAGTATTTCCATTCACCAAATATTGTTAACCTATTGCATATAGTATTAGAAAGACTGACTAAAACTTAACTTTGACCACTGAGTTACCATAAAAATGAGGTCAAGGTCAGATCACACCTGCCAGCTAGACATGTACACCTTAAAATCATTCCATACACCAAATATAGTAGACCTATTGCATACAGTATCAGAAAAACAGACCAAAACACAAAAACTTAAATATAACCACTGAACCATGAAAATGAGGTCAAGGTCGGATGACACCTGCCAGTTGGACATGTACACCTTACAGTGCTTCCATACGCCAAATATGCTAGTCCTATTGCTTATAGTATCTGAGATATGGACTTGACCACCAAAACTTAACCTTGTTTACTGATCCATGAAATGAGGTTGAGGTCAAGTAATAACTGTCTGATGGGTATGAAGACCTTACAAGGTACGCACATACCAAATAAAGTTATCCTATTACTTATAATAAGAGAGAATTTAACATTATAAATTCTAAACTTTTTTTTCAAGTAGCCACTGAACAATGAAAATGAGGTCAAGGACATTGGACATGTGACTAACTGAAACTTTGTAACATGAGGCATCCATATACAAAGTATGAAGCATCCAGGTCTTTCACCTTCAAAAATATAAAGCTTTTAAGAAGTAAGCTAACACCGCTGCCGCTGTAGTCGCTGCTGCTTAAGCCACCGCTGCCTGATCACTCTCCCTATGTTTAGCTTTTTGCTACAAAAGTCGCAGGCTCAAAAATAAAAACTGCATTTTTTATTGTGTGCATTCAAAATTATTTTTTTGGTAGAGAGGTCAAAATACAACACAAAAAACATTTTACAAAAGACCAAAAGAGTGAAAAAGTATAATTTAACAAAACACATTTGACTAGCAGGTCGAACAACGGATTTTCAAAAAAAAACCTGCTGACTGCAATGGCGATTGCCAAATAAAGAGATCAACAGATGTAACAAAATAGATCTCCATTATTAATTTAATACTAAACAGAAAACAATAAACTTGCAGAAAAGATGGTGAACTGCAAACATGAGGTGCAAAAATTGGTATACCATATCCGGATTTCAACAATTAATGTCTCTGCAGTGATGTTAGGAATCTGAATGGTATTTGGAAGTCCATAAATATATTGAATAGAAATATACATTAGGAGAGAAAAAGGTAATTGTATGATTAGTTGGTGTAAATAATATCTTGTGTTTATATGTGTTACATTGTCCATTACCTAATGGCAAACTATCAATACATTTCTGTACAAAAACATCAACATTGTAAATCAAATAACTTCCTTCCTTGCTCATAGCAATAGGTGTGTCCTGTGGTGCTGTCATATCACTACCACTAGCATCTGAAATTATAAATATAGAATAACTAATCCAAGAATTCAAATGTAGAAAAACATAGAAAATATGACGAAAAACACATTTACTGTGGATTTATTTATTTTCATGGGTATAATTTAAAATAAATTTTACAAAAATAACAAATACAATACACTGATAAGAATTAAAACTCTGCATAAAAATAAAAAAAACAACAAAAAAACATTTGAGACAATCATGCTCTTGGACTGGAAGAGTTATTACTGCATGACACAACTGACAGGTCAACATGGTTCATTCAATTTAAAATACGATTCCTATTTGGATTTGGATTTTCACAAGATGCTAATTTTGTTAGAACTTACTGATTTATTCAAAAAAATTTCGATGTTCCCTATCCTTTTGTTACTCACCCATTTTAACCTTGAAAGAGTTCAAGATTGACCTAACTTTTTGAATTTACAAACCTTTAACAGAAACAGTGATGATTGGGTCAATGTATGATACAGCATCCTTCAGACCTATCTTCTCTACCCTGATAGTAAGCATCGGTAATCCTCCATACGAAACTGGCTTTGGTAATAAACTTCCTTTAACTGAAACATCATATACAAAAAAGGCATCTAAAAACCAAAGGGCAAATATCACAAGCAATAACAGAAAAATACTTCACATATCCAGTAATCAAACAAATAGATAATCATAAATGCTAATACTAACAATAACCACTGCCTTTTTCTCGATCTCGATATCTATATCACTAACGGAAAGCTGAATACTAAAATTTATGATAAAAGAAATGATTTTTCATTTCCTATCATTAATTATCCGGTGACATTCCCTTGTCACCATCTTACGGTGTTTATATATCTTAACTTGAACAATTCGCTTGTGTATGTAACAATGTTTTAGATTTTAACGAGAGAAATTTGTGTTTTACTGAAAAATTATTACACCAGGGTTTTCGATATCACAAACTAGTCAAAACATTTACTAAATTTTATCATCGGTATAAGGACATCATTCGTAAATATGGCTCAACATGCAGACTTCTAATACGTTCAGGTATTTCACATCCAATTTTTTATGGAAATATTCTTTATAAAGCACAAAGGTGTCAGTATTCACCTCAGAAACTAACAAAACCTTTGAATAAACTTCTAACGGGAAGGATTGTGCCTGATGTACATATGATGAAATCATTATCTTTCAGTCAATTTAATTGAAGTTTGGAGCTGGCATGTCAGTTAACTGCTAGTAGTCTGTTGTTATTTATGTATTATTGTCATTTTGTTTATTTTCTTTGGTTACATCTTCTGACATTAGACTCGGACTTCTCTTGAACTGAATTTTAATGTGCATATTGTTATGCCTTTACTTTTCTACATTGGCTAGAGGTATAGGGGAGGGTTGAGATCTCACAAACATGTTTAACCCTGCCACATTTTTGTGCCTGTCCCAAGTCAGGAGCCTCTAGCCTTTGTTAGTCTTGTATTATTTTAATTTTAGTTTCTTCTGTACAATTTGGAAATTAGTATGGCGTTCATTGTCACTGAACTAGTATATATTTGTTTAGGGGCCAGCTGAAGGACGCCTCCGGGTGCTGGAATTTCTCGCTACATTGAAGACCTGTTGGTGACCTTCTGCTGTTGTTTTTTTCTATGGTTGGGTTGTTGTCTCTTTGACACATTCCCCATTTCCATTCTCAATTTTACTCTCCACTGGGAAAGCGTTAGTTTGAGTTTTTGGTATTTAGTTGTCAAATTTAAACAGACTAACTATGGATTTATTTATTTTTAGTAGAAACCATTTTTTGTGGTTTGAGGAAACCATTTTTTTTATTGATTTGTCAAACCTATTGTACATGTTACAGTGTTCCACTTAGGCCATTTTCACAGGGCAGTCCGCTCACCCGTTCCTGAGTGCCACCCTGTGCCCTTTTTGCACCTTCAAAGTCTGTTTGAAGATAGATTCTATATTATTTTGTTAGTTTAGATATGATCCATCAATTACGGCATGATGTATAGTTTGCTAAAGATTTAAATTTGTGTTCTAACTTAATCAACAATCCGCTATTTTTTTATCCAACAAATAATAATGAATCAACGGTATAAAACATCCATTCAAATGCCATAAGTCTTAAAACAATAGAAATAGGAATCTAGTGTGCACATTAAACTTGGTTTTTTTTTGTACATTTTGTGCCTGTACAAAGTCAGGCTATCTAGTGTATCATATTTTTTTCTTGGTTAGTTTTTTTTTTTTTTTAGAGTAATAGGGCGTTGGTTGTTGATATGATCTGGTTTTTTTTTAGTATTATTGGTGATTTTGTAAAAATTTACCTTTTTCTTGTCTGTCATCTTCATTGTCAGAACTGTGTTGTGTCCTGAAATACACATAAAAAGTTGTTAATATTCAAATTACTTTTAAAACAAAAATATCTACATTCAGATACCTAATAAAGGACTACATGTCATACCTTTTAGATGAGTATCAAACATTATTTCATACCTTAAATAATACAAGAAATTTTCACAGTATGCACACAAAATCAAAAGGGTGGTCAAAAATTTAAACATGTCATAGAATAAATCATTCTACAAATAATCAACTTAGTATTGGACTATTATAATGTTGATGAACAACCCTGAAAAACACTCTGAAAAAAGTCATCCACGAAAACCACAAAAAAATGGTACCCCACGAATAAAAGTACTTTCACAATATTTCGATTGCAAAAAAAATATGAAGGCAACATGGAATTTGCAAATTAATTTCAGCATACTTAGTGACTGTCCAATTGACATATTCTCCACATCTCTTTTTATTTACTGCAGATTCATTTTTTTTCGTGGGTATCAATTTTCGTGGATTGAAGAAAATATGCATTTTTGTGGATATTTCATTTCCTGGTTTTGCCAATCTCTGCATACTACACCTATAGAAAGTTCGTTTGAAATTTGAATTTGTGGTTCACCTGTTTCCACTTACCCCATGACAATTTGCATCCAACGAATAACAATGAATCAACAGTATACTAACAACAATGGTCAGGTTATTGCATTTGAGAACACACAAATGAATGTGGGTCAATATGATGCAATGTCCATCAAACTATCACATTTCCATATAAATTTAACAATGAATAATTCTGAACCCTATAGCCGACTGTGGAAGTCCCTTATGGGTTGTCAAGGTAATTATAAAAAAAATACAGTCCAAAGCCCGTAATTTCAGCAAAAATTAGCGGAGCGGATTGAAACTTAAAATTGATCTGTAACTCATCATGGTTAACCAAAAATCAGCCCAATATCTGAAGGGGTTTAGAAAAAAACTCTGAATAATGGTTTGTTGCCCAATGACGGAATGACGGAATTACGGAATTTCGGAATGACATACAAGGCTAAAACTGTATGGCACCCACAACTTTGTTGCAGTGCATAAAAATTGTCATGAACCAAAGATGGAATATATATTTAAATCCTAATTAACATGAACATAAACTTGGATGAGGAATTGTCTCTCATTGGCACTCATACCACATCTTCTTCTTTATATATGTGTTGAAATGTATTCCAAAAAGTTTCAAGTTGAAAAAGCATAACTTGATTGGGAGCTATCTAAATTAAATACTTGATTGATGATAAATGACAGATGAAGGTTACCTGAGGGAACAAACAAATTATTGTATGTAAATAAACTCATCATGGATACCAGGACTAAATTTTGTATATACTTCAGACGCACGTTTCGTCTACGAAAGACTCATCAGTGACACTCAAATCCAAAAAAGTTAAAAAGGCCAAATAAAGTAAGAAGTTGAAGAGCATTGAAGACCAAAGTTCCTAAAAGTTTTGCCAAATCCAGCTAAGGTAATCGTGGTGCATAAAAACGTACTTGATTCCATTGAATGTCTGTGATTGTATCTGAGCTGCAGTCACATCTACTGGAAAATCTTTACTCTTCTGATTAATAATATTCTGTAAAGCTACAATTTAATTTCACATATTTATGATAAATACGATTAAAATAATAAGGATATATTCAATTCATCAATTGATGAAAATGTTTGACAATTAAAATATGATATTAAAAGGATCCTATCCAAGGTCAGATGTAATCAAAAGGATAAACAACCTCATTTGACACAAAATATGTGAATGTTTAAAATATACTAAAATAAATTAGCTATCATGACTATTGACTCTAAACGTTTGATATATTCCACTTGAATTAAAGAAAAACTTTCATTTCAATTCAAATTCATATTTTTTACTTTCAACTTCAATGTTAACAGTACTAAATGCTCCAATAGAACTTACTACATGTATTGACTAATAGCAAGCAACTTCGCTTACACTTACTGTTTTTTTTTTTATTTTAGCTATGCAACCTATGTTATAGAACTGATGCACAACAAAATATTTTTGAGCTATAAAATGATGATCATTTTTTTTAAGATGAATTTACTGAATGAGATTCATGTCTAGAAAAATACAAACATGTGAAAAAGAAACTAGAGGCTCACAAGAGCCTGTGTCGCTCACCTTTGTCTATACACATATTTAAAAACAATGGACACAGGTAAATTCTAAATTGTGTTTTAGTGATGTGTTTGTAGATCTTACTTTATTGAACATTCTTGTTGCTACAATTATCTCTATCTATAATGAACTTGGCCCAATAATTAAAGTGAAAATTATTTTCTAATAACGTACAATTTTTTTTTCCAGTTATCTCCATCTATAATAATATTCAAGATAATAACTAAAATCTGCAAAATTTCATTAAAATTACTAATTCGGGGCAGCTGCCCAACAACAGGTTTTTCGATTTGTCTTAAAAAATAGGGCAGATAGATCTTGACCTCATCTACAATTTTAATACAGTCAGATTTGCTTTAAATGCTATGGTTTCAGATTTATAAGTCAAAATCTACATTTCCCCCTATGACTGTTTTAAGCCATGGCGGCCATCTTGGTTGGTTAGCTGGGTCACCGGACACATTTTTTAATTTAGATATCCCAAATGATGATTGTGGCCAAGTTTGGTTAAATTTGGCACAGTATTTTCAGAGGAGAAGATTTCTTTTGAAAGAATACTAAAATTTTAGAAAAATGGTTAAAAATTGACTATAAAGGGCAATAACTCCTTAAAAGGGGTCAATTGACAATTTTTGTCATGTTGACTTATTTATAGATCTAACTTTGCTGAATATTAATGCTGTTTACAGTTTATCCTTATTTATAATAATAATCAAGATAATAACCAAAAACTACAAAATTTCCTTAAAATTACTAATTTGGGAGCAGCAACCCAGCAACAGGTTGTCCGATTTGTCTGAAAATTTCAGGGCAGATAGAAATTGACCTAATAGACAATTTTATCCAGTCAGATTTGCTCTAAATTCTAAGGTTTCAGAGTTAAAAGTCAAAATCTACATTTTCCCCCTATGTTCTATTTTTAGCTATGGCGGCCATCTTGGTTGGGTGGCCAGGTCACCCCACAATTTTTTTAAACTAGATACCCAAATGATGATTGTGATCAAGTTTGGTTGAATTTGGCCCAGTAGTTTCAGAGGAGAAGATTTTTGTAAAAGTTTATGGGAGACAGATGACAGAAGCCAAGTGATGAGAAAAGTTCACTTGACCTTTCAGGTCAGGTGAGCAAAAAATAAACACTTACTATTGCCAATCTTTTTCAAATCATCCAATAAAATTCCCTCAATACTTCCTGGATTCTGAAAATTTATAAATAAAATGTGTAAATGTTATAATATAAGCAGAAATGGCTTAGTCTATGGTTTGTAATTGGAAACTTGAACAATCACTTGGATAAATAAAATACTGCATTTTTTAGGGTGTCAAATTTCATGATTTTCATTGAATAAGGTATACAAAATATTTTGGCGTATTCAAAACTTTTATCAATACTTTTGTGTGTACACTTTTGATTTGATGGAATTTATTTTGGCAATTGAGTTCTATCTGTGAAAATAATCGTAAATTAACATCCCACGAAATTAACCCGCTTTACTGTAGCATGTATGCAACTTCATGTCATATTTGAGTGAATTCTTTTCAAGCAGTTGTAACAAACTAGTATTGGAAGAAATGATTTGGTATGGGAAGCCAAGATAAAAAACACTCAAATCACCCAAATCATAAATTGAAATGGTGGTTGAATACTTTCATATCCTTTAGAAGAATTTGTGTGCAATTTTGGTTGATTTTTCCAGAGGCCTTTTCAACATATTGCAGATTTAAATAAAACGTCATGTGGATGAAAAAGATAGACAACAGAAGTTTACCCTGTGTGTGATTAGTAACATCTGGATCAATAACTGCATTATTTTAACAAGTTATAACGAAAATTCTGAAGATCAATCTTCAGAGTTACTAAAAAGATGTCTAATAACTTTTTTAAATTCTTGTTATCCTGGTAGATCTTAAACTGTTGTACTACATGAAGTAACTCTTCTATGTTAAGGATTTATAATATTCAGTTTTGAGTAGTATCACTGTTAAAAAATATAAATCAACTTAAGGTGGTACCCAACACTTTAGCTTAAATCAATTTGGCTCGTTTAATTTTCAAACAATTTTGTCTAAGTATTTACTTTGACCCTTTAACAAATATATAAAAAATTCAAAATCTTAGAACCAACTGTTTTGACAGAAAAATTACACTGGTTATATAGCACTTCGACAAACACCATTTTTGATCATTGAGAAGCTTATATTCCTTTTACAACACAACGTAATTAAAACGTTTAGCTGACTTTACAGAGTTATCTCCCTGTAGTGTTAGGTACCACCTTAAGTCATTGCAAAAAGAATTGAAGTTTTCTTTAAGGGCTTTGGTGTCTAAGTTGTTTAAGTAATTCATCAGCAGTATCCCTAAGCTTGTCAAATCTGTGAATGTGAACCCCCCCCCCCCCCCCCCCTCCCCATCACTAGTGAAGTCTTAGTTGATAAAGATTTCAGTTGATTGCAGTGTCCATCTTCAGGTATCCTGGCTTCCTCTTCCCATATAAACTTGCCACAGCACAATAATAACTAAAATGGCATTTAATACCAAAAAAACAAACCAACAAACTTACTTTTCTTTAAAGTGGTTAGATGATTTTTCACATCAAGCTATGATTGTATGTAAATTATAATGTACAAGCAGAATTCTGAGGGTAAACAACTTATGACCTACTTTTATAATGTTCCAAAAGACAAAATTTGCCCTCTTACATGAGATGTTTTCACTTAGTATATAAGAAAACTTTAAACTACAATTCTATTTTTTTTTATAACAGCAACCTAAAAGGTAATTTGTTAGTATTGTTTATAATTAGGGATGACTATTCCATCACCAAAGACAGCAATTTAGTTCTATGAAAACTATCACATCTTTCCAATCAAAAGACACCATTAAATAAACCTCTAAGTCTTTTTTTCAAAAACAGCTGGCTACCAGTCTAGCAACTTACATGATTTTTGCTAAAATTCATTTTAAATGCAATATAAGTAAATTACTTTCATTAATAAATCTCACAGTAAAATCAAAATAAATCTTTGGAAAACTATTTTTCACCTCTTTTTTAACCTAATTATTTTTGAACTATAATGAAATGCCACTTCTTGAATAACAAATATATTATCATGATTATAAATCTTGATAAATATTTCATCTCTTTACAAGTTCAGAGGAGTTAATATGCAGAGTTTAAGTATGAATTTATCATACCAAAGGCTAATATCTGAATTTACATATTAAAATGTGATATTTTGGTAAACATTATATCTGATCATGCTTACTGCTTATAATCTAACTTGAGTATCAAGCTAGAAATAACTGATAAATAGGGTTATGAATATATGTTTTTATCAACTGTTCACCATAATTCTGTATTGCTAAAAGGGAAGTAACTTGTATAAATAAATAATGTCAGCATCAATTCACATTTTAAAGAATTACTACATCTGTTACCACATTTTATTATTGTGATTAAAAATTGTTCACAAAATCATGACAAAAATCAATGTGAATATATAACTATTTATAAAAAAAATTAAATACACAAACCTGCAATGCTTTACATCTCAGATCCAAGCAAATAGATATCTTTGAAAGAATTTTCTGTAATGAAAATACAAATTATGTTATTACATGAAATACCAAATTGTTAGTGGTTTCTATAAAACATTATGTATTTGTTTGTATTATCATCTCCCAGAACCATTTATTTCTGACATTTCTGCCTCTTGTAAAAAAAACTGATCCAATATAAAACTAAAATAATGAGAGAGTTCTTGGAATTAGTTTGTTTTTGTTTCAAACTAGAATTCTGCATGCAAAAACTTTCACATTAGAGAGTATTTGATATTAAATTGATCTTTCATAAGTCAAGAATCAGACATTCATTGGTCTCCTATTTTAAATATATAAATTAAGTCCAAAATTGTATCGTAACACTGAAAAGATTTTGTTTAAATTATCTTGAATATATGGGGTTTTATGTTAAAACTTTAAACTTACAATGTGAATGTTTGCTTATTGTTTAATACCATGCATAAAGGTAGTCATGATAGCTGCTTTACCTAAATGTCATTTCATTCTATATTATAAATATGTATTTAAAACAGAATTCTTAATATTTATTCTTCAATGTAAGGGAAAATCCAATCTGCATTTAGAGTCAACTTATAATACCACTGTCCTAGGTTAGGGGAAGGATTGGGATCCCGCTAACATGTAACTGTTACATGTTTAACCCCTCCACATTCTGTATACAGTGTCTGTCCCAAGTGAGGAGCCTGTAATTCAGTGGTTGTCTTTTTTTTATGTGTTTCATATTTGTTTTCTCGTTCATTTTTTTGTACATAAGTTAGGCCGTTAGTTTTTCGCATTTGAATTGCTTTACATTGTCATTTGGGCCCTTTTATAGCTGACAAAGCTGTATGGGCTTTGCTAATTTTTGAAGGCCGTACAGTTACAAATGTACTACAGTAACCTATAGTTGTTAATTTCTGTGTCATTTTCTTGGGAAGAGTTGTCTCATAGGCAATCATACAAGTTACAACATCTTCTTTTTTTATATTTATTTAAAACTTACTCGATGTACTGTTTTTTTATTTTGGTTGACCTGAAAAGCAGATAATACATACATTGTAACAGTACATTCAATAGCTGAAGCCTTCATTTGTTTTAACAGTGTACATGTTGCAAACTTACTTTTTGTTCATCAGTGAAAATTTGACAGTCCACATTTGAACATTGCTGCAGTTGTTTTGAAAGTCTGAAAAAATATTAAAAATCTGAACTATAAATGTATCTACATGTACATGTAGTTTAAAAATTGAATGTATACATTCATTCATTCTCAGACATTACATTTAATCAAAGGAGAGTCAGGAAAATATTTTTTTATGTACTCAAGAGACAATTTCTTAATGTGACTATTTGCATGATTTGAAAGCACCCTGTTCACAAATCTCAATATCAATTGATTTCATTGAAACACAAACACAAGTACATATCCTTTAGGTTTTGCTTAGTTTCTTTAGTTACATAATTCTTACATCAGACTCTAGCCTTTGTAAGTCTTGTGTGTTTTTTAAATTTTAGTTCATTTGTTTGTTTCAGAGTTACGTGTAGAACTTTTTACTAAATAACATTAAAGCAACGATGCAGTCATGAAGAAGTGATTTTGACCTTGGATAAAAGGTTATTGGAGAAGAAGCCAGTCAAGGGTCTTCCTAACATTCTTGGGGCATACAAAAGTACTTGATACAGAAAAGAAAATTGAAATACAATGTACATAATTTAAACAATTTATGTAAGCCGTACAAGTTACACAGACAGAAAGGGATATTTCATCTTCAAACTTTTTAGCCGAAGCGTTGTCAAAGCCTGCTGCATCTCTTGAGAATGCATGTGTACAACAATTCTTTTGTTGAAACATGTGTACTATTGACCATGATTAACTTTTGATAAAGAGACTCAAGTATTAACAAAGAGCTCCATTCACCTGTGGAGTTGTACTCATAAGTCATGATCACATGACTGCGTTATACGTCAATTGGTCTATACCAATATACCTCAATTGGTGGATAAGACGTCAATTGAGGTATAATCCACCAATTGGTGGTTATTCCTGACCTGTTCAGTTATTAGAAGTTTTTGAAATTAAACAAGAAGTAAAACATTTCGGACAATATAAATTTTTGAACATATCTAGCAAATTAATTCACACTAAATATATTAGCAATTGGTATGCTACATGTAGCCAAAATAAAGCTTCTGATGGAAAACTGTTTAATTATGTGAAATTTAAGCAGAATTTTGGTTATGAAAATTATCTTTCTTTAATTAAGGACTTTGATTTAAGAAGATCTATATGCAAATTACGTATTTCTGCTCATAAGCTTCAAATTGAAGTTGGACGTTTTTCAAATATTCCACGAAATGAAAGAATTTGCAAAAAATGCTCCTCTGGCTGTGTTGAAGATGAAATCCATTTTTTAACTAACTGTGAAAATTTTAAATCAGATAGAGATGCTCTCTTTGACTTTGTTTGCCAAAGAATTCCAATTTTTTCTATACTGGATAATCAGCATAAATTTATTTGTTTATTAAACTGTGAAGACAATCAGGTCCTTAATGCTGTTGGTAAATTTATTAAAGTGAATATGAGTTAGTAATTGTATTGTTACTGTATGTAAAATAATGTTTGTATCTATGTATCTATCAAATTAATATTCTTTTTCCTTATTCATGTATGCTCTGTATGCCCCTTGTGGGCCCGGTATCGGGACCGTTCGCCCTAGTAACATGTTCGCCCTGGGTCCGTTTGCCCTGAGTTCGTTCGCCCTTAGAGTCCGTTCGCCCTACTAAAAATATTAATATTCAGGCATTGAGTGAAGTTGAATAAACTTAATCAGATATATTTCTATGGTATATATTCTTGAAATTTATGGAAACATGGAAATATCTAAAAGTTTATGGCTTGTTAAGGATCAATAAACAGAGAATTAAATCTGTTGCTAGACGATAATGTTAAATTTTAAATCTAATATGAGCCTCAACGTTATAAGTATAACAAAATTATAATACATGTTAAAATAAATCTACAACATGAATTAATGTTTTTTTTTAGATTTTATATAAACATATAATGAGGAACCTCGTTTGATAAACTTTTTATCATCACTGCCATAGATGAACCATAAACATATTTTTATCTTTTAATAAGTGGACTCCTATATTTTTATTAACTTTAGGTTTTATCCATTTTTTAAATTTTAAATCTAAATAGTGTTTTAATCTTGTGACAGTATGCTATGTACAGTGTAAATACAAGTTTTTACATTTTATCTTTATTATTTTGTTTTACTAAACTAAGAATTAAAGTACATATTAAAGCCTAACAATTTTATTTATTATTTATTTTATAAATAACTACGCATTTTAAAAAAAACAACCTAAAACTAGGATATTTTTAATGCGGTGACCCTGCAAATAGGGTGGACTTCCGAAGAAGAAGAAGAAGATCATTAATTTATTGTTTATGACAAAATAATTCGGATCACTGCTTATTGTGATACCTGTCTTTTGATGGATTAATAATAATATAAAAACAAATTTGTTTTGATAATATATTCAGCTTGAAATTAATTTTTTAAAAATGTACGAACTGTAAAACAGATTTACAAGTTCATTCATTATAATACTCTGAGACTAGTCTCAGTTATACTGCATACATTAGTGAATGACTGAATACAATTATTTTGTTAACTAATATCAATAAAGATAAATACATTGTATTCCAGTATTTTACTGCAATCAAAGGGAAAATGATGAAATTGATTGCGGCAATATAAATATTTGGTGAATTTTTCAACAATCTTCAACATATTTTGTTCAAATACTTAGAATTATGCCACTAGACAACAATTAGAAAAAAATAATAATCAGGACGAATGGACCCTGGGCGAACAGGTATCAGGGCGAACAGGTACTAGGGCGAACGTGAATCAGGGCGTACGGACCCGGATTCTGTGGGCCCTTAATTGGAAATAAAATATGTTCTGTTCTGTTCTGTTCATGGGATATCGCAAGGTATTCTTAAGGTGAGCTGACTTCACCCCTTTTCACAGGTTATACCCGACTATAATAAAACCATTATTCTCTACAATATTAATTAAATTAACCTCTGATATCCATCAATTGCTTCCAGTGGTTGGCCCCACAAATCTACATCGGTGCACCTTTCAAACGCTTTATGCCATGCTGCTATCAATTTATCCTCATCGTCAAGAAAAGACATTACGGATAAACACTCATAATAAGTAAGTAAAGTGACAGAATAAGTATCACTGTCTTTTCTTTGTATAAAAATTCATTAATTTCATGAGGAAATGAGCGTGGGAATATTTGTTTATTTTCTGCTCTGTGTCTAATTGACGCTTTCTGATCAAAATCGTTCAGAGGCTTGTAAATATTCTGTAATGCGCATGCGTAAATATCTCTAAACAATTAACTTCCTGTTATCATTTTTTGCGGAAGCACACACCAACACAACTTAATTTTTGTTTATATGTGCACACATAACATTACAATGTCTTGAAGACGTTCAATCCCTTAACAATGTATACAAATACAGTCAAATAGAACACTTTTTATCAATACAAATATGTAGATTTATCAAAAGTTTGAAGGTCATGGCTGAACTTCTTACTACGAAACGTCCATCGATTACAAATTCAATCATGGCATTACAATTTGTAACATAAAACGGTTAAGGAATTATAGCGATGTTTGGTACACCATCATTACAAGAAAATCTAGGTTATAATTTTATGTCTGATGACAATGCTTCAAAATGGAAAGGACAATTTCTGCATGCATTACAAGAGGTGAGTAGACCCTTACTAATTTTGGTGATCTACATTTGTGTATTAAAGTTATGTTGACAGTGTACATGTTCTGTTCTTAACTTACAGACGAATGTCAGGTGTTTATTCTTATCCCAGCAATAAGTATCAGTAAAGTATTCAGTAATTGGATTCATAAAGCTAATGAGTAATGTTTCTGATTACATTTTCACACTTGTTGAATTAATCACTATTTTAAATCTGATTGACTTTACACCTTTTGTGATTACCTTATGATTAAGTGTTTATGTTTTGTCACCTTTCATATTGCCAATCAATGCAATATTTGATTTACAAAGAAATTTAATTTGGTTGAAATCATGTATTATTTGAACAATATCATTATCTGATTATTGCATTTATATATATTTGTAATCACTTATCAATAGTGTAGGACACTATTTCACCTTCATGATTTTCAAAATTATTAATGACATGGCTAGCCAGTAAACAGTGGTGTCTTAGATGCATGATTTTATTTGTCTGTGCTAAAAAAAAATGACGGGTGCATGCGAAGACATGTCACTGTAACACTAGCTGAGTCCTGTGACATGTAGTGGGTCTCATTGGGGTCTAAGCATGACACAGGATTGCCAATTTTTCGTAAGCATGAAACGAGAAAGTCAAATTATTGTGTCATGAAAACAAGAAATGAGGTCTTGCGTGACCTGAAAAATTACAAAAAAATAAGAATTGCTTACGTACATAGTGTAAGTGGGATACAGGAATCTGACAAAACAGTAAGCGGGATCCGGGATCGAACCCCACAATGAGACCCCCATGTACACAATGTACATCAACATTATCATTCAGCTGTCAAAAATTATCAAAAACATACCTTCATAAAGATAAATCCCTAGAGATCCAAAATTAGTTGATGAAAAAACCTGACTGATTGCATTTTCTACAGGAGGTTTTTGGGAGGGTGTGGCGCCCTGCAACATTTCTTTTGCCTCCCTGTCCCTTTTAAAATTTTTACTAAAAATATCGACATTACACCCCCTTTTCCATTTTATTTGAAATGCCAGGCCATAATTTAAAATTGGTACTGGGGTTCATCTTTGAATGAGACTATTTCAAGTTTATATTTCTTTAAAAGATTTTAAGGCCCAACATATTATTGAAATTCACCTATGTTTCAACTTTCAATATTTTTTTGATTGAGTCGACTGAATTCAAATACACATAATACATGTATGTATTTGGTAGTATTTAGTGGAAGCAGCTATAAAGTATACAATACAATTTACATACTCTCTTGGTAATGCAAGTCTTGACATTTTCACAACACACCCTTTAACAATCATGACAATCAGGAATCCATACAGTATTAAAAATTAAACATATTTAAAACTTTCAAGAAATAAAGATGTACATTTAGTAAATGTATATTGGGTTTCTGATAATGTTCATAGTAATTTTAATTATTCTGAAGTATTTCCTAATGAAGAAATGACCCGGTTACTACATTTTTGCAATAGTATATTTGGTAAAATCACTATGATCCATAACAATGTATGTAAACATGTAAATTAAGGGTGTCCTAAAATGAAGTTATACATATATATATATATATATATATATGTAAATTCAAATGATGCCCTTGAAGTGTATTCAATCTGGTTAAGAGTGCCCTCATAGAAAAATAACTGTCCTTTTCAAAAACTACAGGAAACACTAGATTGGCTTATGCATTATATGGTATAATACCTGGGGAAAACAAGCAAAAATTATTAAAGAAAACAGGGGTTTTCTTGTCTTCTTAATATTTTGCAAACCCTGAAGATATCCGTTTCTAAGTTCTTCAGCAACAATCAAATCTCATTGGAGAGAATCGTCATGACAGCACAATCATAACAATGGCAAAAATTTAAAAACAATGAAAAGACATGCATTTTTACAAGCCTACATAACCATGATAACACTTCAAGAGTATGAAAATGCAGTTCCCAGCTCATACATGCGGGTCGTAATGTGGGTTCCTTCATGACGAATAACGGTAAAAATTCTTGCCAAATGACATTTTAGGTGCATGAAAATAAAAATGTACACATTTAATTTTCCCAAACATAAAGATACATTATTTATTTGAGACCTCAGATGAATCATGATAAGGATATTTATTCGGAAAATTTTTAAGCAATTTGATGATCACAGTAGCAGAAAATGACCGTTCAACACCTGACAGTATTCTGCGATTTATTTGCCTTTGATCCACGATCTTAAATTGAATCATTTTGTTTCAAAACTGGTACAGGTGTGGTAATTGCAATATTATTCTTAATTCTAATTACAAATTATTTTGTATATAAAATAGGATATTAGTTTTCTAATTTGAATTTGTTTTATGATGTTGAGGCCTTGTATAGCTTGTCATTTTGTATTGGTTTTGCTTATTGTTGAAGGCCATACATGCCATATGGTGATCTTTACTTTCTGTACCGTATTTAAGTCGTTAGTTTCTTTTTGATACATGTAGTTGTCTGATTGGCAAAATGCTACATCTAATTTTTATTGTGTAAATAAAGGAAATTCTGGTAAAAGATGGTTATGAGCTTTCCCAATTCCAACTAAAAAATTGGATGTGACAAGTTAATTGATTTGGTAACTTGTTCAACATGACAAATTCACAATTTAGCAAAATATTTGTTTGTGAATGAGATAACTTCAGGAAGGATGGTTGTAATTCATAAGGACCTATTTTCATATCTGAATTGTGATAATTTTGTACAATTTTCATTCTGTAATTAATGCAAGGACATATATATACATGCAGTTTTCAATACCAGTCATGATTATGAAGGACATCTGCCAGAATATTTATGAGTTTCTTTTTTTTCTTTTCAATTAACAAATGTCAGGGTTTTTCCAATTACACATGTACGTTTGTACTAGCAGAAATATTTAGGTACATTGACAATTTTAAAGCAGATATTTTAGCTAACACATTTCAATTGCCATTTTATACCTTGCTCTCATTGAGGCAAGGGTGCATATGTCAATCTGTCACACTTTTGATTTTCAAATGATAAGTACATGTATGGTACCGCTTGATGGGTTATTTGAAATTTGGAAACTCTGCCATCGAACCTTATATAGAGGTCAAGTTAAAGTTTGGCGTAAAAATCATTTCTGAAAATTTGGATTTTTGAGGTTTCTTGAAGAAAGTTTAGATACCAGTCCACTACGCACATCATTTTGATTTAAAATGAACCCTAAAATACAGGTTAGTTTCCATTTTTAGCTCACCTGGCCCAAAGGGCCAAGTGAGCTTTTCTCATCACTTGGCGTCCGGCGTCGTCTGTCGTTAACTTTTACAAAAATCTTCTCCTCTGAAACTACTGGGCCAAATTTTACCAAACTTAGCCACAATCATCTTTGGGGTATCTAGTTTAAAAATGTGTCCGACAACCCAGCCAACCATCCAAGATGGCCGCCATGGCTAAAAATAGAACATAGGGGTAAAATGTAGTTTTTGGCTTATAACTCAAAAACCAAAGCATTTAGAGCAAATTTGACAGGGATAAAATTGTCATACAGGTCAAGATCTATCTGTCCTGAAATTTTCAGATGAATCGGACAACCCGTTGTTATTATCTTGAATATTATTATAGATAGAGATAAACTGCAAACAGCAATATATTGTTCAGCTGAGTAAGATTTACAAATAAGTCAAATGACCAAAATGGTCAATTGACCTCCTATGGAGTTATTGTCCTTTATAGTCAAATTTTAACAATTTTCACCATCATTTTCCACTGAAACTAACTGGACCAAGTTCATTATAGATACAGATAATTGTAAGCAGCAAGAATGTTTAGTAAAGTAAGATCTCGAACACATCACTATCACCAAAACACAATTTTGTCATGAATCCATCTGTGTCCTTTATTTTAATATTCACATAGACCAAGGTGAGTGACACAGGCTCTTTAGAGCCTTTAGTTTATTTTTTCGACCACTTTCAGTCATGCCCCATATAATAGTCCGTAAATGTTTTTGTATGTGGTCAATAGATCACATTTAATTATATTTTTACGTGAGCATGAGTTGATTTCCTGTAACATGTTTAACAATTAAACATAAAGTGTAACCATACACGGACATATGTCGGATAAAAAAAATTAAAAAATAATTAAAAATAAATTGCCAATGCTTTAAACATGTTAAATTTTGTAACTTAAAATGACGAATTGCTGTTGCATCTACTTGGTGATAATGAAAAAAAATATTTTTGACAATTCCAAGAGCATAGAGATCTTTAATTTCATGTTTTCAATAAAGCAGAAAGACCAACTATCATGACTATAAAGTGACTTCTTTGCCTAGTTGTAAGAGCCCTGAAATATGTCATTGTCCTTAAATCAAATAGAGATCTTTTTAAAGAAAATATATACTGCTGTAAAATATTTACTGTGTTTCAAACTTGTATTGCAGTATTAGATATACATTTGTACTGTGGATGGATTTATTTTTATGGATAGCAAATTTCCAATTTAATTTGGGTTTAAAAGGAAAAATTACATGTATATTATAATAGACTATACTTAATTTTGTGGTTTTTCAAAAATTATCGATACTTGCCTATATGCATGATATCAAATGTTATTTATTGAAACACAAGAACACAAGGTTCACCTGTTTCCAGGAAATGTAATAAAATTAGCAGTATAATATCCCACACATAATAATGAATCTAAATTAGTTGCAAGTTCATAATAAGTACATGTACATGCAAGCCAATATAATGGCATGTCACCACAAAATACCATGACAGATTATGTTGCACCTTTCACCATATTGCATGGCTTTAACTAAATCCAGGGCTTGCGGTCCTAACACTCTGGAGCACGACTCTAAATCAACCAATCAAAAGACTGGATTTTGTGTTACTAGCACAAATTTTGTACTCTGGTTACTGAGTATTTTAGTTGAATAACAGAGAGCCCAGATTGTTATGAATTTACAATTAAGGACAAAAATGCTGATGTAAATTTATTTCTATTACAGGTTCAGCTTCAAGTTCATCCATCACTTAGTGCTAAAGATGATGCCTTAGAGTACATAGAAAATTTGATACTGAATTTGTTGTCCAGCTTATGTGCATCACAGCCACACACGAAACAAGATGTGGAGGACAGAGTACACAAAAACTTCCCTGATCCCATCGATAAATGGGCGATAAAGGAAGCACAAAATGCCATAAAGAAAGGAAATAGAAATAGTCCATTGGTGTTGCCTGTTGATAAGATTCATCAGCTCTTAGTCAGGGTATATATTTCATTATTTTTCTTTAAATTGGCAATCAAAAATTAAGTGTTCTTCCAAGTGTCATAAAAGAGCATGGTGCTATCTGAATAGATTTTATGATATAAATGTATAATAGATCCTGGTGCTATGATTTTAGGGAAACTGTATTATTTCAATTCCATGGTGCTATTTGGAAATACTCTTGGTGGTGATTTTTCGCAATACTTTGTGTTTAGATGTGAGTGTTATCCCCATAGTAACCATGTTTCTCTGTGATTCATTTTAAACCACCGATTTAACACAAAATTGTTATGCATGTACTGGTATATTAAGAAAGGTCATAATAAAAAAAATTGGGAGAACTTTAAATGTCCTGTGCCTAACTGTTGTACAGTAGAACAAAGGTTGATCAGACTTAATATGCTGATGCACCATGGGAAGGAGTTGTATCATATTGAACCCTATAATAGTAAAACATTGTCTGATTTATGTTCAGGTGGATATCTTTTGTACTGTAGCACTTAGATTGACAAAACTTTGTATGCAAAAGCATTCTTGGATTGGGATGTGTCAAATATTGAAAAGCAGTTCACTCTGACCTTGACCTTGGCCCCTATTGTGGTTATTTGTGTTCTGGGCTTTTTAATCTCTTGAGAAATTTTTGTAACCATGGTAACTAAACTAAGTCAAACAAATTATGCAGTTTTTTTGCTATTTTACTTTTATAGCCCATTGAGGAAGTGGTTTGTCGGTAAGGTTAGATCATTTAAACTTTGACCTTAGACCCCATGATATCTAATTGACCTTATAATTAAGCCAAAATGGTAGAGGAATGACCAACAAATATCAAATTACAATAAAATGAACTGATGAACTTCAAAAATATTAAAATGTCATAATAACATTGTCTCAATACTTATAGATTATCGTTGATCATTTCAACGAGATTGATTTTCTTGCTTGAGCTGGTACAGCGAAAGTGAGAAAAGCAATCGAGTTGAGATGACCAATGATAATCTGTTTATCGCTATTTTACCTACATGACGACGTTGTCAATTTCATGTCAATTTCGTTAGCAACGCCACATGGCCTCCTTAGTTTCTAGCGATAATTTTTCCATCTCAAGCGAGAAGCATGATATGAAAATTATCACAAAAAAAGATCAAAGGAAAAATGCACAAAATAGCGATAATGAATTTTACATGAGCAACTTAAATGCATACAGGTACATGATATTGATGTAAAAGGGAGCTTTAAAGATTAAAGATAAAGATGTTGAACCACTAGAAAATATGATGAAGATTTCTTTATAAATTAACTTCCTTTTAGAGTCTAGAGTTTCCACTGTAAGTTTTAATTTCAAAAAATATCTCCAATTTCTCAAAAAGTTATATAAAACAAATCAAAATGAAGAAAGAAACCCACAATGCTCAAGTTATTGCATTATTATTTTATCATGTAATGCGCAAGAACATTGAAGGACATTGAAGGACAAACTGAATAGCTGGGAAATTGCAACGTGGGCAGCATCAGGAAGGCAGTTTTATATTTAAAATACAATTTATGTTTAAAACAGGAAAAAATCATGGGTCATGTTGGTGTAATTGAAAGCTACATCTTTATTCTTTTTTGTATTTCAGGAAGTTCTTGGTTATAAGATAGACTTCCAGGTCACAGTGTACATTGTGGCTGTTCTTGAATATATTGCTGCTGATATATTAAAGGTAAGTAATATATTTGCATAAATGTAAGATTAGAAACTAAAAATTACAAGAACAAGCTATTTGATTACGGTCAGAAGCTTTACTGGATCGTAAAACCTCTGAAAAGTAAGGTATTGCTCACGAATTTGCAAAATAAACATTTGTAGGCAAACAAATGTTATGCAATTTTTATTGGACTGCAATTTTTGTTTTTTTTATACCATATACAGCCTTACATTGGAATAACAGTGTGGTCTTCTGCATTGTATGAAGACAGTTGGTTTCTGGACAATACCTTTATCATACATGTAACTAAAAATAAATAGATATCCATGAAATTTATACACAAGGTTTATAACCACAAAAGGAAGGTTTAGATTGATTTTGGGGGTTATGTCCCAACAGTTAAGGATTTAAGGGCCAAAAAATGGGCCTTAACACCAGTAAGCATTTTAGTAGTTACTAGACGAAGGATGGTGAGAATTGACTTTGGGGGGATATGGCTCAAACCATTTAAGAACTGGGGGCATAAAAGGGGGAAAAACAAGAATTTCTTGATTAATGAACAAATAAGACAATTTTAGAGCAGTAAGTGAGGTAATCCAATTACAGTTTTAAAGAAAATGTATTAATAGAGTATTTATGGTTGCAATCTCCATTAGAAATCTGAATTGAGATTATGACCGTATCTTGAGGGAAAGATTTTATTTTTTTTGGAAAAGGGAAAAAAGGAACGACAATTTTTTCTTATTTCAGATTTCAGGACATTAAAAAGAAAATTTCTTCAATTTATTTTGGCAAAAAATGGGCAGGGGTGTGTGGGGTGGGGGTCAATATACACAACAGCATAGTGTATTGCACTCAAAAGCCAAAAAAATAAATATAGATTCCAATCATATAACCAATTGTAAGTTCTTTGACTACAGTTATTCTGTGTCAGAAACCTATTATGTGAATGGGACAACCGGTTGTTGGGTTGCTGCCCCTGAATTGGTAATTTTAAGGAAATTTTGCTGTTTTTGGATATTATCTTGAATATTATTATGGATAGAGATAAACTGTGAACAGCAAAAATGTTCAGCAAAGTAAGATTTACAAATAAGTCAACAGGACCAAAATAGTCAGTTGACCCCTTTAAGAGTAATTGCCCTTTATAGTCAATTTTTATCCATTTTTCGTAAATCTTAGTTAACTTTTACAAAAATCTTCTCCTCTGAAACAACCAGGCCAACTTTTACCAAACATAGCCAGAATCATTATTAGGCTATCTAGTTTAAAAATTGAGTTTTGTGACCGGGCAAACCAACCAAGATGGCCGCTACAGCTAAAAATAGAACATAGGAGTAAAAAGCAGTTTTTGGCTTATAACTCAAAAACCAAAGCATTTAGAGCAAATCTGACCGGGGTAAAATTGTTTATCTGGTCAAGATCTATCTGCCCTGAAATTTTTAGATGAATCGGACAACTCGTTGTTAGGTTGCTGCCCCTAAATTGGTAATTTTAAGGAAATTTTACTGTTTTGGGTTATTATCTTGAATATTATTATAGATGGAGATAAACTGTAAACAGCAATAATGTACAGCAATTTAAGACTTAAAAATAAGTCAAAATGACCAAAATGGTCAATTGACCCCCTAAGAAGTTATTTACCTTAAAATCAATTTTTAACAATTTTCATAAAAGTTATAAATTTTTACTAACTTTTTCCACTGAAACTACACGGACAAGTTCATTATAGATAGAGATAATTGTGAGCAGCAAGAATGTTCAGTAAAGGAAGATGTTCAAACACATCACAATCACCTAAACACAATTTTGTCATGAACTATTTGCTTCCTTTGTTTAATTCACATATGCCAAGGTGAGCGACACAGGCTCTTTAGAGCCTCTAGTTTGTTATTATTTTGAATATTATTAAAGATAGAGATAATCTGTAAACAGCAATAATGTGCAACAAAATAAGACCTTAAAATAAGTCAACATGACCCAATTGGTCGATGGACCCCTTAAGGAGTTATTGTCCTTTATAGTCAATTTTTAACAATTTTCATAAAATTTGTAAATTTTTACTAACATTTTCCACTGAAACTACTGGGCCAAGTTCATTATAGATAGATATAATTGTAAGCAGCAAGAATGTTCAGTAAAGTAAGATGTACAAACACATCACCATCACCAAATCATAATTTTGTCATGAATCCATCTGCGTCCTTTGTTTAATATTCACATAGACCAAGGTGAGCGACACAGGCTCTTTAGAGCCTCTAGTTTCGTTACCTTTCTCTAACTTACGTTTATCTCAACCAAATGTTATGAAATATACACAATGCTTTAATATTACAACAAAACTCTGATCAAGTTCAAATTTGGGTAGCATCCATCACTTTAAAATGTTATATGCAAGTGAGGGCATCATCTGTGTCCCATGGACACATTCCCCATTTATTTTGTGTAAAAAAAAATGGAAGTCATAATTAACATGGGTTTTACTCAGCTGTGTCAATGAGTCTTAGCATGCTTAGACTCATAAATCTGAAAGGACTGGTCATTTTCAAAGGTGCACCAACATTGAAAAATACAGTATCAGCTGAGCAAAAATATTTCACTTTATATCAAAAAGTTTTAAGATATTTTTTATTTCATGGCATTTCTTAACTTTATTTTGTCATGGAGACTGAAATGTTTCAATTGTTAAGCAATATTTTTTTATTCTCATGCCATTGTCAAAATGACAAGATCATGGACATGGATGAATAAACCTTAATGATATTTGAAATTATTCAGAATCAGAATTTTTTTATTTAATAATTTGAAAGCAAGTCTTCTTTTTTCCATCTTTTATTCTAATTACAGTTCCTACTTTACATTGTACAGAAAGTTCTTAATTATCGTGATCAATATTTCCTTCCCATGACAAGATATAGGATATGACGAAATAATTTTATAAAGTAAAATTTTGCTTTGTCATGAGACAACTGAGACAACATCATTCTTCATATTTAATTGCTGGAAAAAAATAAAAACAATTAATTTCTTACCTGGGAATTACCCCTTTAGCCTTCTCACATTTTCATTGATTGAGATTCATGTTGTATTGTGAAAAATCCATTGAGTTCTTCTCTGTCCAGTTTTCAGTGAATCATTTTTGAGTCATCGGCAGTTTCCTGTTGCTTTTTTCACAGGATGTCATATCTCTGTGTTATCAATAAACAAGTTTTGTTTTCCTTATTTGATTAAACAATAAGTGTTGATCAAACTGCGTGGGAGTTATAGTTACTTTTATTGATTTATTTTAGATAATAAAAATATGTAAATTTTGGGGTCATTAAAAAAGATTTTTTTAGGTCAGCTTCTGATGTGCCTTCCTTAAGAAACTTTTTTTTTGTTGAAAATGCAAAAAAAGTCTTATCCTCATATAGCATGGATGGTCAAGGTTATTTTTTAAAAGTTTTAAAAAATCATGGCCATGAGATACATGTAGATCACATGGGCAACATCTCATGACATACTAGGGAAATCTTTTCTTCAAAACATATGATTTTGAGACATTCAATCGTAATTATATCATTATAAATATTATCTTTTATTAAACTACATGGTCATTCAGATAAAATAAAGATTATATAAAAATACTGCATGTTTGGGATATTTTCCACTGGTATTAAAAGGATGATACTAATAGTTAAAATAATGAATAAAGTAAGTAATAAAAACTTTGAGTAGCGAACAGAACACTCCCCCCCCTCCCTTTTCTTATCTTTTACAAAAGTTCATAATGATAATCCCATCAAAATAATAACCTGTAATTTCTTGTTCTTTGATTGGAAGTTTGAAAATTAGATTTTCTAAACAAATTTACTAAAAAATAGGTTCCATCAATTAGAAATTATAGTATGTTTTATTTATTGAGATTGTTTATCAAGGGAATAATATGCAAATTTGAGAAAGATACAATCAAATAATGTGATTATAATTTTAATTTATTGATTGTTGGTTGCATAAAATCTAGTGGCAGAAATTTCATTAATTAGGAGGGGTAAGAGGGGTCCTGACCCCGAAATTCCTGGGCTTAAAAACACCAAATCCTAAGGTCCCTAAAGAATTTCCAGATCCCGAAAGGGTCAATCCAGAAATCTCGAGCTTAAAACACCTGAGCCCAAAGTTCCGATAAAGGTCCTACCCCCCTCATGAATAATTCAGGACAAAAAATTGCACTCAATGTGATATCATGATATTGATCCCTTCACATTTATTACAAGTTCATATACACATTTAATAAAAATCAGAATTTTCATTAACTCTTTTTTGGTATTTTGAAACTTTACTTGCCAGTCAAATTTCCCATCAAAGGTTGGTAATAAAAACTGACTGCCACGAAATGGCCTAAATGCTGTGCTTAAAAGTGGTGTTAAAACAACAAAATCCAATTTCCCTTCAGTAGCTGGGTTTTAATGCTATCTTATCTTCCTTTGTTACAGTGTTTTTAGTTTGGTTTTATTTAGAACTATTAGGTAAAGAATATATATTTTTTTTTCAGTTGACAGGGAACTATGTACGGAACATAAAGCACAAGGAAATTACATCACAAGATATCAAAGTAGCAATATGTGCAGATCAGGTCAGTTTAGGAGTTTTGTTTTACTTTTTAAATTGTTATTTGGATGGAGAGTTGTCTCATTGGCACTCACACCACATCTTCCTATATCCATTAAACAAGAATTAAATTGTTCAACTTTTAAAAAAGACACAAATTTATATTAAATGAAAAAAATATTATTATGTCAATGTAACAACAACAATCCCAAAACACGTTAAAAAGAAGATATGATATCTTGTGAACAGCTAACTGTCTCCAACAATAATGTCTTCCAAACATGTAGGGTATTTAAGCTATAATTGAACATCCTGATCTATACCAGCTTATAATGAAATTTAACAGACTGACTGCCAAATGTCTGTTATTGACACTACATTTTCTAAGTTTATTACATATTATTTATAATCTTGCAGTTGTTTCCTTTTTCTAACATAAGTTTGCCTCAACCAAATGGAATGAAACATTTATTACAACAAAACTCAGATCAAGTGTAAATTTTGGTAGTTCACTTTTACTGTTCTTGAGTTATGTCTCTTTATAAGGTATAATATTAGCAGGGGCATCATCTGTGTCCATGGGACACATCCCCATTTATTTTTATTTTTTTTGTGAAGCATGTCAGCAAATAATTCCAACTTTCTCTGTTGCACAGGTATTGATGGATATGTTCTCCCAAGAGGAGGAGGTTTCAATGCCAGAGTTAGAGGAACCAATCAGACTGGAATCTCTTACTTATGAAGAAATTGTTAAAGATTTTATTTTTGAAGAGACTCAGTATATGAGAGACTTAAATATGATTATTAAAGTGTTCAGAGCTCCGTTTGTTAAACATTTTCCAACCAGTAAGGTAAGAATGTGAACAGTTTGCACACTTTTTATAAAATCAAGATTTTGTTTCTTCAAGATTTTTTTTCAGATACATGTACAGTAGTTGTCGTTTGTTTATGTAATATATACGTGTTTCTCGTTTCTCGTTTTGTTTATATAGATTAGACCGTTGGTTTTCCCGTTTGAATGGTTTTACACTAGTAATTTTGGGGCCCTTTATAGCTTGTTGTTCGGTGTGAGCCAAGGCTCTGTGTTGAAGGCCGTACTTTAACCTATAATGGTTTAATTTTTAAATTGTTATTTGGATGGAGAGTTGTCTCATTGGCACTCACACCACATCTTCCTATATCTATTTAAGAATGGTAAGCTAATTCAAGCAGTCTAAATTTTCTTCATAGAAAAGATGCATATTTTTTTTTTCATTTACAGTAAAGAAAAATGAAAAGAACAAAAGATCTAAGCAAATTCTTTTTTAAATTTGAAAAAATAATAATGCAAGCATTTGGCATACCTGAGATTAATTGAAAACATTTAATATTTTTACAAAAACAGATGAGCTAGAAAGGCATTTTTCTCTATGTTTATTGGCAGAAAAGACTCAAAACAGCATTTTGAAACTTTGATACTGATCAATTTTAAAACTGATTGACTAATTTGACTTTAATACTTATATTTTATTTTGTAGGATTTAGATGTGATCTTCAGCAATATCTTGGACATATATGAGTTCACAGCAAATTTACTGAGTTCTGTAGAGGAACAAGTAGAACTTGCTGCAGAAAATGCCAAACCAGAAGTTGGAATTTGTTTTCAAGATATGGCTGAGGTAATTTAATAACAACTTGTGCCTCAGTTAATAAAAAAAAAAATCAATATTAAAAAGAAGATGTATTTATTGCCAGTGAGACAACTCTCCAAAAGAGACCAAATGAAACAAAAATTAACAACTATAGGTCACTGTACAGCCTTCAACCATTAGCAAACCTGGTACCACATAGTCTTTTAATTAAATGAACTCCATGATTACCTAAGTGATATCAGGATTTTTTTCATATTTTAGACAAGATTACTGATAACATCTTATAACGATATTATCACTATTGATGACTCTTGATTTACATTTTTCCCCATATTTTTCAAATTGACATCATTCTTAATAACAAGATGCTTTTTGATGGAAAAAATTGCTTTGAATTTATATTCTTATGTTTTTCTTTTACAAGTGACAATGATGATTGTGTTCATATATAAAACACATACCATGGCCTCCATTTTGGAAAATTTCAGAATTGGCTACATTATCAATTTATTGACATCCTTTTATGCAATAATTTTAATGTGTTTATGGGAAATATTGTTTTATTTCAAGCTTTTCTATTATTCAATTAGCATACAAGTTGAAAATAATAATACAGCACATCTTAAAACAATGCTGAAATTTATGAAGTACTGACATTAACTAATACATTTTGTTGCCAAATTCTGAGAAATCCAAAACTGAATCTAGTTTTCCTCTCTAATTTGATTTTCTCTAATCTAATATTTATATTCATATTATATATTGTAGGATTTAGATGTACAACTGTAGTATTATGAAAGTAACCCTGAAATGAATAATAATGTATTTTAAGTGGGATATACTATTTACTTTTAGGCAGAAGAATTCAGCGTGTATGAGAAATATGTTGATGACATGTTAGCCCCTCATGGGAAAGAGAGGCTAAACATACTGTTAAAAAGAGATGATCTCAGTAAAACATTAGAAGTAAGTCAATTTTGGGTTCGTTGTTCTTGCACATATAATAAAGTCAATTTTGGGTTCGTTGTTCTTGCACATAGAATAATTTGCTTCTCAAACCTCTTGTAAAAGAGAGGTTGAAAAAACAAACTAACAGTACCATTCCAGAATAAACCTATTTACACTTTTGGTATTTAGCTGAATTTTGTCTCCAAATGACCTTAGATTGCCTCCGAATAACCTTTTGACGTCAAGCAACAATCACTTTTTAATTGTGATTTCAAATTCTTTGAATTGTTATGTCAAAGTTTACGCGAACCTGTGTGATTCTAAGTAAAGGCTGACAAATTTGCATACAAGTGTAAATGCATCTATTCATTACTATGTTATCATTTTCTGAAGAAAAAATTTGCAACTTGATAGCTTATTAAATTAAAAAAAAAACATTTACAGAATTGATATGAATTCAAATAAGTTTTGCTATGATGAAACTGCTTGTTTTATTTGATTACACTGTAGTTCACTTGAGCAGCAAAAAGTTATGAAAATGTGATTGGCAGTTTTTCCCTCAATAGCTAGGAAACATTTGAAGTACGTAACTGAAGCAAAAGATAAGGGGGATAGATTTTGATAAGAATTTTAAAATTAAATGTCTGATGTTACATTGTGGCAAGAAGTATATCTATATTTGTATTCTCTTTTTTAGGTTGAGGGGCATGGATTTAAAGATGCCATGAAATTTGTCTTGCCAAAACTTTTACTAGGACCCATTTATCATTGTTTACATTATTTTGAAGTCATAAAGGTATGTATTTTGTGTCTTTATTGTAAATCTCTATGCATTTTCTTACAAATTTATTTCGATTCTAGGAGCTATATTTTCCCCATGTGACAGTACTTTCTACATTCTGAATTGTAGTGATATACAAAAATTCACACCACTTAGGTAATATCAATTTCGAATGAGATACTTATTTTTTTTTCATTCAAAAGTAGGTTTTGGAAATTGCATGTCAGTGGATATTTGATTTTATTGTTTTGCCATAGTCGGTATACAAGCCAATATTTATAGAAAATATGTCATGTATGTAACTCATTGAACATTCCGGGTGCGGGAATTTCTCGCTACATTGAAGACCTGTTGGTGACCTTCTGCTGTTGTTTTTTTTATTTGGTCGGGTTGTTGTCTCTTTGACATATTCCCCATTTCCATTCTCAATTTTATTACAATTTGTAGTTCTCCTTTACCTAGGAAATTTATCCAATGAATAAGAATGAATCCACAGTATCAGATCAACTTTTAATATATCCATGTATGTTGAGACACTTGCATGCCTAAAATATTGCAATTTATTTTTTCACATTCAAAATTTCACTTGTTTAATTATTTAAGGCTCTGATGACTGCCAGTTCAAGTGAAGAAGATGAAGATTGTTTTAAGCAGGCAGACGGCTTGTTGATGGCTCTTAAAACGATGCTTGAAAGAAAATTCAGTGGAAATATGCCAAAGAAAAAGCCTTGGTATGTGAAAGTTAAACTTGACATAGAGATATGTCTTGTCTGTCTGCATTAAATTTAGAACAAAAAGACAATTTGATAGATAGCAACTTTGTTAATTAATTTAAAGTAATTGGACCACCTAGTTGACAGGGCCTCAAAATGGTTTTCAAACTGATATGTTCTGATAGCAATGCAACTTTGTACAAACTATCATTAATCTATCACCAGTAGTTCATATCAATAATCAAAGAGGGACGAAAGATACCAAAGGGACAGTCAAACTCATAAATCTAAAACAAACTGACAACGCCATGGCTAAAAATGAAAAAGACAAACAGACAAACAATAGTACACATGACACAACATAGAAAACTAAAGAATAAACAACACAAACCCCACCAAAAACTAGGGATGATCTCAGGTGCTCCGGAAGGCAACCTAACTAAAGCAGAAAACTGTCATTACAATTGTTGACACATCATCATCATCACCGGAAAAGCAATCCCTTTGTCTTGCTTTTCCTGTCTTAAAACATTGCAGGTGACGAAAAAAGGTATACAAAAAACAATGTGTCCTAGCTTCAAGGATTAAAGGTTAAGTAATGATTAAACTAAGCCCCTGTTAATGCAAGATTGCTCCCATAATCAAGGATCTCCCCTTATTGAATGTCTATGGACTGCTGAAATATTTTGACTAGTTTTACATCTTAGACAGGATATCATATTGGAAAGATGCAATGTCAATAAATGTCTAAACTTTGCACTATAGATGGTTTTTAATCTAAAAAAAAAAGAATTGATTTTTTGAATAATCTGATTAAAGTTTAAATTTTGAAGAAATTGTTTTTAATTTTAGGGAAACTTCGTTACGATTACATGGCAGAACCGGGAGACAAGCAATAGTTCAGAAAATGACAGAATTACAAAAGAGTATTGATGGATGGGAGGGAAAAGATATCTGGCAAAGTTGTAGTGAATTCATTTTAGGTAAGATGGTTTTAGATTACTGTGGATTCATTATTAATGTTGGATACCAATTTTCGTGGGTTTCGTGGGTACAGCTAAACCACGAATTCAAATGTTCAACGAATTACAAATTTTCCAAAATCTTTGTATGCTGAAATTGACAAAACCACCAAATCAAATATCCACTTAAGTGCAAGATTTCCTCAATCCACGAAAATTGATACCCACGAAAATAAATGAAACCACAGTAGATGAACAACTCAGAATAATCATATGGAGCCAAAACATCTGTTCGAAAATAGAGGGAAAAGTTACCAAACAGATATTCAAACTCCTTAGTTCAAACACAACTAAAAATGCCATGGCAAAAAAACAAAAAACAATGAAGAGGCAAACAAAACAAAACACAAGTTTATAACCAGGGGTCGAATTTAAGCTTTATTATGTACTGGCCATCCAGACCAGTGGACAAAAAATCTACTGGTCTGACTCCATATCTACTGGTCCTAAAAAATATCACATTCATTCGACAAAATGATATATTTACAAATAATAACCACCCAGTACCGTGTAATTTATTTCGCAGGTATTTTTTTTATAAATAGATTGAGATTGCAGTGTAATCAGTAATTTTAATCGACAATTTTCCACTGGACCAGCACTAATTTCGACCCCTGTTTATAACATTGAATTCTTTTAATAGAGGGAAACAGCAAATTTCATAGATAACTTTATGAGATCCTTTACAAAAGGTTTAAACATAAACAAATGAAAGCATATCCATAGGTAAAATAAAAAATACATATACCTTGATATTGATATACTGTGCATGTACTATTTCCTAAAGGAACACTTATTTGGAATAAAATATCCATAAACATTTTACCATCAGTAAAAATGAGTAAATTGACCAATTGTATTGCTGAGTAACAATTCTAAAACAAAAGTTCTTTGCATGTTTTATTGTGATCAAAAAAAATACTGAAGAGAACCAAGTTTTATATATCTTACATTTATTTCAACAGATGGTGTATTGAACAAGTTCTCTACAAGATCAAAAACAACAGAAAGATATGTGTTCTTATTTGACGGACTAATTGTTCTGTGTAAACAAAATATACGAAGATCATCTGTCACAGGAGTACAACCAGAGTTTCGATTGAAAGAAAAATTCCAGATCAGGAAAATGGAAGTTGTTGATCGAGAAGATTCAGATGGTATGATACATAAAATCTTGAAATTTGTACATTTTCAGTAATATACCAAAATAGGCAAATCTTTTCAAAGTTTTGCAGAAGATATTTGAAATTAAGGTGGTACTAAACACTACAGGGAGATAACTCTGTAAAATCAGCAGAACGTTTTAATGACGTCGTGTTGTTAAGGGAATATTAAGCTTCTCAATGATCAAAATACGTTCTTGTCAAACTGCTATATAACCAGTGTAATTTTTCTGATTAAACGGTTGGTTCAATTCTTTTGAAATTTTTATATTTTCGTCAAAAGCTCAAAGTAAATACTTTATCAAAATTTTAAGAAAATTAAACGAGCCAAATTAATTTTAGTTCAGGTGTTGGTGTTGTTAAATCTTTATTGATTATAGTCAATAGTCAATATATATATTTACCATGCAAAAAATATGCAGAAAAAAGGGGAGATATAGTAAAACTGATCTTCTTAAATAAAAACATTATATTCAAAAGTTATAAGTAAGCAATATCTCACAGACAGTACAATATACATCTTGTATTTGCAGATTGCAAGCATGGATTTGAACTTCAGGCAAGAGATAGTCCCAGTCACTGTGTTCTTCTTATGGCTAAAACTGCTGAGGAAAAAAGTAATTGGATGGCAGCTTTGATATCTTTACAAACTAGAAGGTAAGTGAAATGGCAATTGCCTATTGGATTACTGCTGATAAAATCTCTAAATTATAAGGTGAAATGCTTAAACTATAAGTGAAAATTTCGGTTGTTTCCCTTGTCTGTCTGTGCATCACAAAATTAGTTTCAGTTCTCTACTTGAGTTTGGCTCAACCAACTGTTATAAAACTTGTACACAATGCTTATTGCCACCAAACATAGACCAAGTTCAAATCATTTTCACTGTTCTTGAGTTTTGTCCCTTTGTAAATTGAAAAGTTGCAGAATTTGCTGTATATTTACAAATAGGGGATCTGTATTCCATGGACACCTTCTTCATTTATTCAAACTTCTATTGGTGAAAAAAATTTCAAGGTTCTTAAAACATTTTAAGCAAGGTAGATTACTTATGATATATCAAAATGGAAAACAGTAGTGTTGAGAAAAAAAGGGCTTTCAGTTCATTACCTTTAAGTATTGATCAATTCCAAAGTCATGTAACATTTAGTTCTGTTTGATTTAGAAAAAAAAAAATTGTACAGTTTAAATTATTCAACATTTTAGATTTCATTGTAAATGATATTTTCAAGGGAGATAATTTAGTATTATTTTCTAGGTCCAAAATAATGATAAGAAAAATATTTTTTAAAAACCCAGTGTTTATCACTTTAACCTTTTAAAAATATATTAACAACCATTATAACAAGGGCATCAATCTACATCTCTTTAACTATCATTTTTAAACAGTTGAAATATTGGAAATGTACTTGTAGTGTTTCAAATAGCACCCAAACCTGTATATACAGTGAAAATATTTTTTTTATGAACAGGTGCCCTTTATACAGAGGTTCTTTTTCAAGCTTTGTATATGAATGATTATATGTTTCATGTGTATTTTTTGCTTAAAAGTTTGATTATAGAGAAATATTAAAGTGTTCAGGGAAAATTATATCAATATTTTGCCTTTGCAGTATGTTGGAGAGACGATTAGACAGTATTTTGAGAGAAGAGGACCTTATGCAGCCCTTACAACTGCCACCTCCTCAAATCTACAGGTAAGTGATATGCTGTAGACCTACTTTAATGTTACTTATTTGTGTTGATATTGTATTTTTTATTTGGCCCTTTTCAGCCTACTTGGTTGCAATTCTTAATTTGTGTTTTCTTATTTACTTGATGAATTAATATAAGGGAACCCCAAAGTGTAACATATTCATATTACTCCTTATTTTGCTATGCAGGAAGGTAGTAAAAAAGTCATGTTTCTGTTATTTTTATGCCCAACCTACGATAGTAGAGGGGCATTATGTTTTCTGGTCTGTGCATCCTTCCGTCTGTTCGTCCATCTGTCCGTCCATTCGTCCCACTTCAGGTTAAAGTTTTTGGTCAAGGTAGTTTTTGATGAAGCGGAAGTCCAATCAAATTGAAAATTAGTACACATGTTCCTTAAAATATGATCTTTCTTATTTAAAACAAAATTAAACTTTTGACCCCATTTTCATGGGCCACTGAACATAGATATTAAAAGTGTTAGTCTCAGGTTAAAGTTTTTGATCAAGGTAGTTTTTGATGAAGCTGAAGTCCAATCAACTTGAAACTTAGTACACATGTTCGATTTTGTTTGATCGTTTTACTTTTAGGCCAAATTAGATTTATTACCCAATTTCAAGGTCCATTGAACATGGAAAATGATAATGCGAGTGGGGCATCAGTGTACTTTGGACACATTCTTGTTCTTCTCACAAATGATACGAAAATTGCTTGTTTTACAGTAAACATACAAATAATAAATACAATATTTATAGAGTGCATTATATAATAACAAAAATTACTCTAAGTGCTTCACATTTAAAAAATATATAAAATACAAAAAATACATAAAACATAGATTACAAAGCACTATCTTAAAAAAAATCAAACAAGCATATAAAAATTTATTAGATACTTAAAAAACAAAAAATAACTCACTGACATAAAAGTAATAACAGTAACTAGCCATAACATCAATTGAGAATTTTAAAATAGACCTGCATTTAAAAATGCAATTTTCAATGTGTATATGAATATTTTGTGTAGCAAGAAGTTGAAATGACCAGTTCTTTTTCAATTGAACAAAATTTACATTCAATGCTAACTAATTCACTTGACTTTTTTAAAAGATTCGGTGAAAAAGATTCAGAATCCAATACATTCAACGCTAACTAATGCACTTGACTTTTTTAATAGATTCAGTGAAAAAGATTCAGAATTCAATACATTCAACGCTAACTAATGCACTTGACTTTTTTAATAGATTCAGTGAAAAAGATTCAAAATTCAATACATTCAACGCTAAATAACGCACTTGACTTTTTTAATAGATTTGGTGAAAAAGATTCAGTATTCAATACATTCAATGCTTACTAATGCACTTGACTTTTTTAATAGATTCAGTGAAAAAGATTCAGAACCCAATACATTCAACACTAACTAACGCACTTGACTTTTTTAATAGATTCGGTGAAAAAGATTCAGAATCCAATACATTCAACGCTAACTAATGCACTTGACTTTTTTAATAGATTCAGTGAAAAAGATTCAGAATTCAATACATTCAATGCTAAATAACGCACTTGACTTTTTTAATAGATTCAGTGAAAAAGATTCAGAATTCAATACATTCAACGCTAACTAATGCACTTGACTTTTTTAATAGATTCGGTGAAAAAGATTCAGAATTCAATACATTCAATGCTAACTAATGCACTTGACTTTTTTAATAGATTTGGTGAAAAAGATTCAGAATCCAACATTGTGATGGAAGATAAAGTAAAAAGACATAATCCAACAGAAAGTCCATTAATCAAAGGTGGAACACTGCTGAAACTGATAGAACGGTTGACATACCATATGTATGCTGAACCCAAGTTTGTTCGGACATTCCTAACTACATACAGATCATTCTGTTCCCCTCATGAACTCCTAGATCTTCTTGTTGAAAGGTAAGGCCATGGATAAATATATAATGGTTTCCCCGTAGCCCGACTGGGTCATTCAATTTTTCTTTTAAAAAAAATTAAAATTAAAAAAAAAAAAAAAATATTTTGCAGAGACAACTTAAGTGTTAAAATATGCAAGATTTTAGATATAAAATAATGCATAGTTCAAAAAATAAAAAAACTGCCCGCTGGGTCTTTAAAATTTTCCCATGTTAGGGGAAACCAACTATTAATTTTCCATGACCAAGTATATATGATTTATAGTAGATGGAAAAATTACAGGAAAATATTTAGTCATTTGATATTGAATGTGTAGTTGCTATTGTCTGAATTTATAGCTATTTTTTAAGGATTAAACAATAGAAGTGTGAAAACTGGGATATTTTTGTAAATGACAAATTAAAGACCATTTAAAAAACAAATAATTTGAATAAGTACTGTAAGTCGTTGACTTTCAGATGCATTTTTTACATCAGGGCTATTCCAGAAAAAAATGTATGGGGGGGTTGGAAGGCACTTTATTTTTATACCCATCACCCACTAAATTACATTTCATCATGGGACAACTACCCATACAATTAATTTTTAGTTTGACCCCACTACCCATATACATGTAATTTTAAAAAGTATAAGCTAGCTTTTTCAAGTTCATAAATTAGCAACCAAAATTATATGCATTTTGATACCAGAAAGTGGCTTTATTGATGACAGTATATATGTTAATAAGTTTTCAAATTCTTAAGTTTTTTTGCACTTTTGACAATATCAGATATTTTATATAATTTATTGGTGACTAGTTTTTTTATACGACCGCAAATTTTGAAAAAATTTTCGTCGTATATTGCTATCACGTTGGCGTCGTCGTCGTCGTCCGAATACTTTTAGTTTTCGCACTCTAACTTTAGTAAAAGTGAATAGAAATCTATGAAATTTTAACACAAGGTTTATGACCATAAAAGGAAGGCTGGTATTGATTTTGGGAGTTTTGGTCCCAATATTTTAGGAATTAGGGGCCAAAAAGGGCCCAAATAAGCATTTTCTTGGTTTTCGCACTATAACTTTAGTTTAAGTTAATAGAAATCTATGAAATTTTGACACAAGGTTTATGACCACAAAAGAAAGGTTGGGATTGATTTTGGGAGTTTTGGTTTCAACAGTTTAGGAATTAGGGGCCAAAAAAGGGCCCAAATAAGCATTATTCTTGGTTTTCGCACAATAACTTTAGTTAAAGTAAATAGAAATCAATGAAATTTAAACACAATGTTTATGACCACAAAAGGAAGGTTGGTATTGATTTTGGGAGTTTTGGTTTCAACAGTTTAGGAATTAGGGGCCAAAAAGGGCCCAAATAAGCATTTTCTTGGTTTTCGCACTATAACTTTAGTTTAAGTTAATAGAAATCTATGAAATTTTGACACAAGGTTTATGACCACAAAAGAAAGGTTGGGATTGATTTTGGGAGTTTTGGTTTCAACAGTTTAGGAATTAGGGGCCAAAAAAGGGCCCAAATAAGCATTATTCTTGGTTTTCGCACAATAACTTTAGTTAAAGTAAATAGAAATCAATGAAATTTAAACACAATGTTTATGACCACAAAAGGAAGGTTGGTATTGATTTTGGGAGTTTTGGTCCCAACAGTTAAGGAAAAAGGGGCCCAAAGGGTCCAAAATTAAACTTTGTTTGATTTCATCAAAATTGAATAATTGGGTTTCTTTAATATGCCGAATCTAACTGTGTATGTAGGTTCTTAATTTTTGGTCCCGTTTTCAAATTGGTCTACATTAAGGTCCAAAGGGTCCAAAATTAAACTTAGTTTGATTTTAACAAAAATTGAAACCTTGGGGTTCTTTGATATGCTGAATCTAAAAATGTACTTAGATTTTTGATTATTGGCCCAGTTTTCAAGTTGGCCCAAATCGAGGTCCAAAATTAAACATTGTTTGATTTCATCAAAAATTGAATAATTGGGGTTCTTTGATATGCCAAATCTAACTGTATGTAGATTCTTAATTTTTGGTCCAGTTTTAAAATTGGTCTAAATTAAAGTGCAAAGGGTCCAAAATTAAACTAAGTTTGATTTTAACAAAAATTAAATTCTTGGGCCTCTTTGATATGCTGAATCTAAACATGTACTTAGATTTTTGATTATGGGCCCAGTTTTCAAGTTGGTCCAAATCAGGATCTAAAATTATTATTATATTAGGTAGCAATAAACAGTTAGGAAAAAATAATAAAATTTGGCCTTATGAATTTTACCATTCCCTTTTCATTGCTTTCTTGCAATATCAAGCTTACTGTTTGTGTCATATATGGGCATATGTATGTAATCAGAATCTTTCATAGATTTTATTTCCAGTATATAAAATGGTAAAATATAATTTCTTTTTGGTGTATCCATGGCAACAATCTGCATTTATTTGTTATAAAATATTGCAAAAAGGGGGGGAAAGATGTCACATATTTCCCCAAAATTTGACTAAAAGTAGACTTTCAATTGCTTGAAGTAATACCTTTTCTGAAACTGTGTACATATATCATTCAGCAAATCCAATGAAAATCATATGTCTTTCATCTCATTTTTTTGTAAAATTGCGTCAAAAACTTCGTGTAGAAAAAGAGTGTTTGTAAACAGTACATTAATTTCTGGACCGATGGCCGGTCTAGCTATGAAAATACGGACTGTCAAACAGAAAACAGCCCATAAAACATGTAAAAAATAATCTTGATGCTCTTGTAAACCACCTTTGAAGGCTAAATTAGCACTCATCTGTCTAAAAATTAATTTTATTTCACAATAACTTTCCTATTTGAAAAATCCACAGGGGCCATAATGCGAAACTAAACTCCTAACTGTGTATTGCTACCTTAAGTATTGTGCAATAGCAAGTCTTTTCAATTGCACAGTATTGTGCAATGGCAAGAAATATCAAATTTCACAATATTGTGAAATTGCAAATTTTTTTTTAATTAAGAGTTATCTTTCTTTGTCCAGTATAGTAAGAAAGAAATATCTGCAAGAATTTTTTTTAATTGGAGTTATCTTTCTTTGTCCAGAATCAACTTAAATCTTTGTTATATACAATATACAATGTATATTCACTTTTTACTACCAACTGATAAATTTAAATAATCTTTACCATTCAGTTTTTTTACATCTTAATATTTTATGATGTATTTAAATGAGTAGTAATTGTTGCAAACTCCATTAGAATATTTTAATTGAAATTAGTTTTGGAATAAGGGAAAGGGGGATGTGATTAAAAAATTGGGTTCAATTTTTCTCATTTGAAATTTCATAAATAAAAAGAAAATTTCTTCAAACATTTTTTTGAGAGGATTAATATTCAACAGCATAGTGAATTGCTCTAAGAGAAAACATTTTTTTTTAGTTCATTTGAATACATTCATTCTGTGTCAGAAACCTATGCTGTGTCAACTATTTAATCACAATCCAAATTTAGAGCGGAATCCAGCTTGAATGTTGTGTCCATACTTGCCCCAACCGTTCAGGGTTCAACCTCTGCGGTCGTATAAAGCTACGCCCTGCGGAGCATCTGGTTTGCGCCTGTCCCAAGTCAGGAGCCTCTGGTCTTTGTTACATGTAGTGTTGTATTATTTTAATTTAAGTTTCTTGTGTACAATTTGGATATTAGTATGGCGTTCATTATCACTGAACTAGTATATATTTGTTTAGGGGCCAGCTGAAGGACGCCTCTGGGTGCGTGATTTTCTCGTTACATTGAAGACCTGTTGGTGACCTTCTGCTGTTCTTTTTTCTATGGTCGGGTTCTTGTCTCTTTGATACATTCCCCATTTCCATTCTCAATTTTATTCAAAGCCTGACATTTTATATTTTGTCCTGATACTTTTGGCATTAAAAATAACTTTTATTGCAGATGTGTGCATAAATGTGTTTTGTACTAGTCACAGTCAGTGTCATGAAAATAAACAACTATATATAAAACTATCATATTGCATTTATTATTTAAAACAGTGTTTGCGTTACCTCTGAATGTTTTTTTGTATTGCTGTTCTTTGATGTGATATCTTTAAAAGCTGCGGTATATTTTCATTTATTTCAAATGATTTAAGTGGTGTGGACCTTCTGCTTAAGGATTTGAGAAATATTCAATTCAACTTTTAAATATTAAAATAGTCCTTTGAAGCATCTGTGAGTGCAGAAATATATTTAACTACATGTACAGGTGGAACTCTGTAACAGAATATAACCCATCATAAAAGGAGGCAGGCAATAAATTCCAAAAAGGGCAATCAAACTCAAAAATGGAAAAAATAGCTGTCCAGAGCCAATGCAAATAAAGAAAACAAAATGTAAAAAGATATGAACAGAAATCCACATATATCACAACTAGAAAAGCAACAGAGCAACATGTACCCCAAAAACATTGTTATCTCATGTGCTGTAGAAGGGTAAGATCCTGCCCAATATGTGGCATCTGTCATATTGTTCACATATGTATAAATTAAGTTAAAGTCTCTTATGCACAGTATAAGTTATCTCCCTTGGATGCATTACAAGTTTCATTGATCATATATGGTTAAAGAATCTTACATTCACAAACAGTCCAAAGCACTGGATGATTACTTTATACATTCAATTATAAAAAAGATGTGGTATGAATGCCAATGAGACAACTATCCAAAAAAGTACAAAATGACACAGACATTTTAAAAAACACTTGTAGGTCACCGTAGGGTCTTCAACAATGAGAAAAGGCCATACATCATAGTCAGCTATAAAAAGCCCAGATAAGACAATGTAAAACAATTCAAACTAGAAGACTAACAGCCTTATTTATGTAAACAAATGAATGAAAAACAACTTTGTCTGTAGGAAGTAATATGTTGACAATTAAAGTTTGGTTTTAAACGTTTTTTTTTGTAAAATTGTGAAAGCCATCAAGATAAAAAAAACAGCAATTAAACAATTTCCTTTTTTATCTGGTAAACATGTGTATTTGTAAACCCATGTAAATTAACCCATGAAACCTTATCTTCTGCTGTCAGATGTTAAATAATGTTGGATATTGTGTTAAACAAATTTATTCAAATAAGTCATCTTCTTTTAGATTTTTGTCTTCTAGCTCCTTGTCTTTTAATTTAAGAATGTCAGCTCGATTGTTCTGTTGTCGTATGTACATGTATGAAACATTGAACTTCTCAAGTACTTTTTCAAGTTCTAAAACTGTCAGCTTTCTTAACAAACGATGTGAGAATGCTTTCTTAATTTCAGTCTTTTTCACTGAATCCTCCTTTTTGTCGAGCCTTCGACTTTAGTCGAAAAAGCTAGACTAAGCGATCCTACATTCCGTCGTCGGTGGCGGCGTCAACAAATATTCACTCTGTGGTTAAATTTTGAAATTTTAATAACTTTCTTAAACTATACTGGATTTCTACCAAACTTGGACAGAAGCTTCTTTATGATCATAAGATAGTATCCAGAAGTAAATTTTGTAAAAATAAAATTCTATTTTTTCCGAATTTTACTTATAAATGGACTTAGTTTTTCTGCGGGGAAACATTACATTCACTCTGTGGTTAAAGTTTTTAAAATTTTAATAACTTTCTTAAACTATCCTGGGTTTTTACCAAACTTGGACAGAAGCTTGTTTATGATCATAAGATAGTATCCAGAAGTAAATTTTGTAAAAAAATAAATCCATTTTTTCCATATTTTACTTTTAAATGGACATAGTTTTTCTGCGGGGAAACATTTCATTCACTCTGTGGTTAAAGTTTTAAAAATTTTAATAACTTTCCTAAACTATCCTGGGTTTGTACCAAACTTGAACAGAAGCTTAATAATGATCATAAAATAGTATCCAGAAGTAAATTTTAATAAATCCATTTTTTTCCGTATTTTACTTTTAAATGGACTTAGATTTTCTTCCAGTTAATAAAATTGAGAATGGAAATGGGGAATGTATCAAAGAGACAACAACCCGACCATAGAAAAAACAACAGTGGAAGGTCACCAACAGGTCTTCAATGTATTGAGAAATTCCCGCACCCGGAGGTGTCCTTTAGCTGGCCCCTGAACAAATATATACTAGTCCAGTGATAATGAACGCCATACTAATTTCCAAATAGTACACAAGAAACTAAAATTAAAATTATACAAGACTTAACAAAGACCAGAGGCTCCTGACTTGGGACAGGCGCAAAAATGTGGCAGGGTGAACCATACATACATGTACAGTCTGCAGTTGTTATTAAAACATTTATTAGATTCATAAACTATCCTGGATTTTAACCAAACTTGGACAGCCTGCGATTTACAGCAAAAGTAGGCGAGACACTGGGTTCCGCTGAACCCTTACAAATTTTTATCTTCCTTTTTCCTAATGTATGCCCTAATTTATCAGAGCTGACCCCACTCCAATTCTGAACATTGGTGAAATCTCTTTCATTTGAGAATACTGACTCGTTGTTCTGCCATGCTGTTTGCATGCAGTAAACAATCTGGTAACCGAACATGTCATATTAGGGAGAACAGTTGAAAAAGAAAAAACCAGTTACAAATCTGACACTTCCTATCTCTCTCCCTTTTAGGAGCACCGATATGCATATATAGTTCCATTCGAAACTCTCGGGTATTATTCAACGGATTTAACATGCGCAAAAAGTAAACAAAATCGCAATATAAAACACGTTTTCTATCGATATTTAAAGGTTCTATCAACTGAAAAAGAGATTTTCTTCTCTTTAGGTACAACCACCCATCTAATTTAGTTATGTAAGAGAACAACTACCCACACAATTTCAATTTCTCCTCCCCCCATCACCCATGCAAAAAAATATCAACTGCCGTCCAACACCCCCATACATTTTTCTCTGGAATAGCCCTCAGAAATTTATTGTTTTCACAGTTAACAATTAATTATATATCATTGCTGGGCTTCTAAAATGTCGTGTATGACTTTTTTGGCTAAACAAAATTTTTTGATACCAATGAGCTGGGCGGGAGAAAATCTTTGGTATTACAAAATAGCATACAGTTAGACCAATCAAATTATTTGAAATAAGACATATGACAAAATTGCTAATGTCAGTTGTTTGCAAAGTTTGCTTCCAAAATGTTGTATGAAAACTTGAAAATCGTTGTATAGTGACTTTGCGAATGAAATAATTGTACATTTCTTTATATCTGTGAAATTGATTAAAAGTTCTCAGATAATCCAGAAATGTAAAAGTTTTTCTTTCACTGCTATTTGCAAAAATGTACGACATTTTGGAAGCATGCATTTTGACAAAATTTTCAAAGCCTGTTTATGAGATATCTTTTTCTTACAAAATTTGTAATTTACAACATTTTAGAAGCCCAGCGATGATATACAAATATTAATAATCTAATGCAATACCAAACTTGTGCATCTGCATTAAGAAACAGCTGAAATGATTTTAATAGATGGCCTTTTTTTCTTTCATTATTTGCAAAAGATTTTATATTTCTTGAAATAACAACATATTTTTGTTGTCACTATTTAGGTTTACTATTCCTGAAAGCCATATTAATCAAACTGAGTCCAAAGATAATGAAGATGTGAAGATTCAGAGTAGAAACGACATGTTAAAAAGATTCCGAAAAGAATATGTTAAACCTGTTCAATTCAGGTAAAGAGAAAAATTACTGTGGATTCAGAATCTAATGCATCCTGGGTAATATTTACAGAAGCGCACATCAAAACGTCCGGATTGGTTAATAATGTCATATACAATGGAAATTTAACCAATGATGTGACGTTATTTTTATTTTGGGTTACGAACAATGAAATTACCCATGATTCTTTAGATTCTGAAACGGCCAATTATTCTTGTATTTGTATTATGAGTTCACTTTATTAATTGGGTAATAACCACAGTGGCATTGTGGTTTATTGAACTTTAAATTTAGCTCATAAACCAAATGGAAATTTCCTTGTAAGCAGAAATTGTTGAAACAATGAAAAAAGTATAAAAAGAATAATGTATATTCCTTCTTCCAGCACAAAAAGAACAAATCCACAGTATGAACTGTTGAAAGATAAGATTGAAAACATTTTCATAGGACTCTATAATCTATTATTCTTCAGAGATCTATGAATATATCTCTCCCTTCCAAAGAAAACTTAACTAATAACAAAACACAACACAATACATTTCTTAGAATTGTCAAGAAAAATTCATTCATTTCTGAATTAACTGGTTTGTTCCGATCCCTCACCAAACAAAGATTTAAGGTTCTTGTATCTGTAAGAAAGACATTAAGAAAATTATTTTTTATATGTGCTGATTAATACATACATTTATCTGTTTCATTAGAGATTGGATTTAGATTTAAACCTTGTTTTGGTTTTATTTATTTCCAGAGTTGTAAATGTATTACGACATTGGGTTGATCACCATTACTATGACTTTGAGCGTGATATTACGTTAATTCATAAACTGAAGGAGTTTCTTGATAATGTGAAGGGAAAAGCAATGAAAAAGATGGCAGAATCAATAATTAAAGTCATTCACAGACGTGTAAGTAGTTTATGTATATCAATAGTTATCAAAGGTATCAGGATTAAAATTGTTCGTCTACATAAAGACTCATCAGTGACGCTCATATCAAAATGTTTATAAAGCCAAATAAGTACAAAGTTGAAGAGCATTGAGGATCCAAAATTCCAAAAAGTTGTGCCAAATACGGCTAAGGTAATCTATGCCTGGGATAAGAAAATCCTTAGTTCTCAAAAAATTCAAAGTTTTGTAAACAGGAAATTTATAAAATATTCATGTCAACACTGAAGTGATGACTATTTAGCTAGTGATACCCTCGGGGACGCAACGTCCACCAGCAGTGGCATTGACCCAGTGGTGTAAATAGTTATAAAAGGTACCAGGATTATAATTTAGTATTTCTTATATATATTTTTATTTTTATGATTTTGGTATGACGTGTTAGAAGTATAAATTATTTTTAGACGAATTGATATTCCTATATTTCCAATATTTTGGATATGAATAGATTCTTACATTGGTACCAGTGTAATACTGGATTATTCCAGCAAAATTCTGGAAAATACATAGAATTTTAAGTGTTTAAATAGAATTCCAAATAAAAACATTTTAAACATTGGACTAAAATTTCATTAGCTGATGTTGTAATTAATAGAACAGAAAACAGAAGAGAGTGTTATCAGATCCTTGTAACCAAAGAATGGACACATGATCTGTACTTAAATCAGGGTGATTTTATTATGATTTTTATACGACCGCAAATTTTGAAAAAAATATCGTCGTATATTGCTATCACGTTGGCGTCGTCGTCTGCATCGTCGTTGTCGTCGTCGTCGTCGTCGTCGTCGTCGTCCGAATACTTTTAGTTTTCGCACTCTAACTTTAGTAAAAGTGAACAGAAATCTATGAAATTTTAACACAAGGTTTATGACCATAAAAGGAAGGCTGGTATTGATTTTGGGAGTTTTGGTCCTAACATTTTAGGAATTAGGGGCCAAAAAGGGCCCAAATAAGCATTTTCTTGGTTTTCGCACTATAACTTTAGTTTAAGTTAATAGAAATCTATGAAATTTTGACACAAGGTTTATGACCACAAAAGAAAGGTTGGGATTGATTTTGGGAGTTTTGGTTTCAACAGTTTAGGAATTAGGGGCCAAAAAAGGGCCCAAATAAGCATTATTCTTGGTTTTCGCACAACAACTTTAGTTAAAGTAAATAGAAATCAATGAAATTTAAACACAATGTTTATGACCACAAAAGGAAGGTTGGTATTGATTTTGGGAGTTTCGGTCCCAACAGTTTAGGAATTAGGGGCCAAAAAGGGACCCAAATAAGCATTTTTCTTGGTTTTCGCACCATAGCGTTAGTATAAGTAAATAGAAATCTATGAAATTTAAACACAAGGTTTATGACTATAAAAGGAAGGTTGGTATTGATTTTGGGAGTTTTGGTCCCAACAGTTAAGGAAAAAGGGGCCCAAAGGGTCCAAAATTAAACTTTGTTTGATTTCATCAAAATTTAATAATTGGGGTTCTTTAATATGCCGAATCTAACTGTGTATGTAGATTCTTAATTTTTGGTCCCGTTTTCAAATTGGTCTACATTAAGGTCCAAAGGGTCCAAAATTAAACTTAGTTTGATTTTAACAAAAATTGAAACCTTGGGGTTCTTTGATATGCTGAATCTAAAAATGTACTTAGATTTTTGATTATTGGCCCAGTTTTCAATTTGGCCCAAATCGAGGTCCAAAATTAAACATTGTTTGATTTCATCAAAAATTGAATAATTGGGGTTCTTTGATATGCCAAATCTAACTGTGTATGTAGATTCTTAATTTTTGGTCCAGTTTTAAAATTGGTCTAAATTAAAGTGCAAAGGGTCCAAAATTAAACTAAGTTTGATTTTAACAAAAATTAAATTCTTGGGCCTCTTTGATATGCTGAATCTAAACATGTACTTAGATTTTTGATTATGGGCCCAGTTTTCAAGTTGGTCCAAATCAGGATCTAAAATTATTATATTAAGTATTGTGCAATAGCAAGTCTTTTCAATTGCACAGTATTGTGCAATGGCAAGAAATATCTAATTTCACAATATTGTGAAATAGCAATTTTTTTTTTAATTAAGAGTTATCTTTCTTTGTCCAGTATAGTAAGCAAGAAATATCTAATTTCACAATATTGTGCAATAGCAAGAATATTTTTTAATTGGAGTTATCTTTCTTTGTCCAGAATCAACTTAAATCTTTGTTATATACAATATACAATGTATATTCACTTTTTCTACCAACTGATAAATTTAAATAATCTTTACCATTCAGTGATAACAAGCAGTTTTTTTACATCTTAATATTTTATGATGTATTTAAATGAGTAGTAATTGTTGCAAACTTCATTAGAATATTTTAATTGAAATTAGTTTTGGAATAAGGGGGGATGTGAATAAAAAATTGGGTTCAATTTTTCTCATTTGAAATTTCATAAATAAAAAGAAAATTTCTTCAAACATTTTTTTGAGAGGATTAATATTCAACAGCATAGTGAATTGCTCTAAGAGAAAACAAAAATTTTAAGTTCATTTGAATACATTCATTCTGTGTCAGAAACCTATGCTGTGTCAACTATTTAATCACAATCCAAATTTAGAGCGGAATCCAGCTTGAATGTTGTGTCCATACTTGCCCCAACCGTTCAGGGTTCAACCTCTGCGGTCGTATAAAGCTACGCCCTGCGGAGCATCTGGTTTTATTTTTTTTGTGATGGCTGTTTCAACAAAGCATTTCTATTTTCAGTTTGAGAGTATGAGTACAGAAAGGGAGTTAACTCTCCAAAAGCAACCACCTCCAGTGGAATGGCATATAACTAAAAAGAGAGAAGAGTTTCATTTAATGACGGTTTGTGACTTCTTAAAATGTGAAGCTATTAAAATATAATATGAAAATCAGTTCTACCAAACATAAGTTTTTCATGTTCAAAATTATATCAATTTGTTCTCTTTTATCAGAGAAAATTTATCAAAAAGGACAAGTTTTATAAAAATTCAAATGAAATTCCAATTGCAATCATTAAATGATAATTGTGAATAGAAACACAAGCACTGTAGCATTTAATTCCTATAGTTTCTTATGAATTTATATTGAATAAATTTTTTTTTTAAAAGATATCAAAAAACATCTTTCAAAATAGCAAGAATGAATTTCTGAATTTAAATTTTATAGACTAAAACTACGACTAGAAGAAAATATACTGACCATATTTATAGAAATTTGTTAAAAACATAAGTTTAGCCACATATCTTTTTATTTTCAGCTTCATCCGATAGAAATAGCTCGACAGATTACATTGTTAGAGTTTGATTTGTACAGAGCTGTTCAGCCGTCAGAATTGGTAGGCTGTGCCTGGATGAAACAAACCAAACATAAAAATGCTCCTAATCTTCTAAAAATGATCAGCTTTACAAATAATGTAAGTAATGTCCATGTGAATGGTACAAAATATACAAAGCAAGCAAGCCAACCAAATCTTTACTTTGCAAGCATTAGGAAATCAGATGTAAGACTATGTAAAATGAAGCTTGATTAGTGTTTGCTTAGTATCCATTCTCTTCATGCAAATTCCAATAATTGACTTTCTTTTTTATGCTAGGGGAAGAGGGCATGATATTTTATATTTGAGAGTCTGTCTATTTGTTCATCTTTTCTTCCTTCCTTCCTTCTGTCCCTCCCCCTTCTTTATGTCCCAAAACTATTTTCACATGTCATAAGTAAGTTTGAGTGGGGACATTTGCGTCTCACACAAATTCTCCTTTTATCATAACAAATTTGGTATTATCAAATACAAAATACGCAATACAGAAATGCTAGAAAAAAATTTAGTTCAAACTAAATTTATTTTATATTTCAGTTTACGTTTTCTTTGGAGAAGTGTATTATTGAATCAGAAAATTTAGAAGAAAGAGTTGCTGTTGTACATAGAATTATAGAAATTTTGTTAATATTTCAAGAACTGAACAATTTTAATGGTGTTCTAGAAGTGGTTAGTGCAATAAATTCTGCTCCAGTTTACAGACTGGAGAAAACTTTTGAGGTAAGTGTGGTCATTTTGAACTTTTAACCTTCATCCATTGGTGTTATTTTCTCGAGTTTGGGACTTCTGTCACAGAAAGATTGACATAGGGATAGTTTTCCAGCGGCTGCAACAATAACCAACTGCTCCAATGTTAGTATGCATTTAATAGCATCTTCCAAGTAAAATGGCAGATTTTCTGGTGAATTCAATATTTTCCCGCTTTTTGGGGTAATTACAATAGAATGGAAGCTGCAAAACTTCTTGAAGATAACATAAGAAGTGAATTAAAAAATTTGGATCTAATTTCAGAAATTATTTAAGGTATGTATGGTTGCGATTTCAGGAAACGCTATCGCAACTAAAAATGTATCTTTATTTATGCGAATTCAATTATTACAAATGCAAAAATTTCTGAATTTATATAAGCATGAGGATTTATATAAAGAAAATATGCAAGACTGCAAATGTAGTTATTTCTTTGATCTTGTACTACTTGTCATGATACATATATATTGTTGTTAAGTATTTTCCATGATTTCAATGTAAAAAAGAAAGAGTGAATAGAATAACATTAATAAAGATGATAGATACCTAAATTGAAGTTGACCATAATTATAGAAACTCAGACATCACTTGTCTTTTTCTGCGCTCACTGATATTAGAATGATAAAACCAGCATTGATTGTTGTATTCTCCTCTACTGTGTATAATCCTCTGAAGAAGTAGGAGCACACCTGAATACGAAATATATAACTCAATTATAATTTTCCTTGTACATGTATTGAAATACCTTAGAAGATCTGTCTACATACTTCTGATTCTAGGATTAAGAGAGCTTTTGAGTTATAGGGCAAAGTTAAGATGGTCTTGGAAAAGGGATCATTTTCTATATTATTTATTTTTATACCAATTTTCTGTATTCTGAATATTTGAGCTACCATTATTCTTTCTTCCTTATTTTTGCCCCATTTTTCTGTATTCTTTATTTTTAAGTTTAAATCTGTAGCATAAACATGATATACAGACCATAAACTTATGATAAGGAATGGAACAATAACGATATTTACCTGAATAAAAAATATACAATATGTATCTTTTGAGCAGCTGTTTTGTTTTAAACTTTATTGTTTACATTTATATGTGTATACTAATGAGATCCTGAAAAAGAAAACAAAAATACACATGTTTGCATTTCATGTTTTTAAGAGGGACGTAAAGCGGCAGAACTCGAAATAAATTTGCCATTTCACGATGAACAATCAATTTAAAATTTCTTGCATATTGATCTTTTTATTGATTTCACGCAATATGGTGAAAACCAAAGCTTTTTCACGGCTGAACATGAAATAAAAATGGCAAAACATGTTGCATGAAAATAACCCTTTACCACCCTCATTTAACCATATGCAATAACTACCTTAGTCCTATCATGAGAAGCTGCTGCCCAAGATTGGTTGGTTTGTTATCAGGCTAAAGTTACTTAAGCCCTCAAAATTCTTATTTACACCCTGAAAGTTGACCTTAAGTTTTAATGCTTTTAAAAATTATAATTTTGTAGAAATTGACATGAAAATGACTGATGTTTAAAAAATATTTAAGCAGTAAAGAGTTGATTTTGATTATATTAATATTACTATAAGTGGTAAATTGTTGATTATAATTTATATTACAGGCAGTTCCTAATAGGTTGATGAATGCTTTTGAAGAAGCTAGACAACTGAATTCGGATCATGGCAAAAAGTACATGGAAAAATTAAGATCCATAAATCCTCCTTGTGTTCCCTTCCTTGGTAAGTTGTCTTTTTATGCCACATTATGTTCGTCCATTTGTTAGTACGTTCGTTTGTCTCCCACTTCAGGTTAAAGTGTTTGGTCGAGGTAGTTTTTGATGAAGTTGAAGTCGAATAAACTTGAAACTTAGTACTCATGTTCCCTATGATGTGATCTTTCTAATTTTAATGCCAAATTAAAGATTTCCCCCCATTTTCACGGTCCATTGAACATGGAATATGATAGTGCGGAAGGGGCATCCATGTACTACTAGTGACACATTCTTGTTTATGAGTATTATTGCGAAAGAAATGAAACCTTTCAACAGAACCCTTACCTATTTGTCCCATTGTATAAATACAGTAGCTATTGTTCTCTCTGGATTTTATTTTTATGTACCTTAAAATTTCTTCTTGAAAACATCAAAAGCCAATCATTTATTGACAGATATAGCTGAACAAAAATTTAATTCCTAAGTGTTGAAAATTGTTTTGCAACAAAATTGTCATTCAGATTTTATTGTCTAACTTTTGATATCCACAAATGATGTCAACAGATTTGTTCACTGGTATTATCCGGATTTTCTTCATCACAGTTTGTACATGATGCTTAAGGAAATGTTTCAGATGCAGCCATTCCTGCTTTTAAAGTCATCTGAATATGTAGGTGTTAAAATAGAACTAAATTAAAAATGTCCTCATGAAAAATACCTTACTGCATAAGAAGATGTGGTATGATTGCCAATGATACAACTCTCCACAAGAGACCGAATAACATAGAGGTTAACAATTATAGGTCACTATAATGCCTTAAATAATGAGTAAAACCCTTATTGAAATGTCAGCTATAAACGAACCTGAATGACAAATGTAAAACAATTCTAACAAGAAAACTAATGGCATCATTTATGTACAAATAATGACCAAAAAACAAATATGATGTACAGCAACAAACAAAGACCACTGATTTACAGACTCCTGAAATGAAATATTTTTCAATGATTTTTTGTGGCATATAAAGTACCGTTCCATGTTACATTCAGACGAGACCATTTTACATTCAGACAAGACCATGTTACATTCAGACAAGACCATATTCATAACTGTCTTTCATTTGCAAGTAGATGTTACTTAAATACTTCAAAATGTGAGGCCATACTTCTGGTTGCTATGAAATCGGAGGTTGCTAAAATTGGCACTGTAACGAATGTTTTTTGATTACTTAAATGTTCATAATGTAAACTTAATGTAAAACTGATGTTTGTAGGTATGTATCTGACAAATATTTTGAAGATTGAGGAAGGAAATTTAGATTTTTTACCCAATCGTCCTCCTGGGTTAATCAATTTCAGTAAGCGACGGAAAGTGGCTGAAATCACTGGAGAAATTCAACAGTATCAAAATCAACCATACTGTTTGAGTATTCAGCCAGAAATTCGGGTAAGTTAAATAACTAGCCAATCTTAACTTGTATGTTTCAAATATTATTAAACACAGACTTTATCCTGATTTTATACATCATGTCATAGTACCCTCATATTATTGGTGTTTTCCTGCTATTTAAAATGCATTAATTCACAATTTCCATTGAAAAAGCATGCATAGTATGAATCCATATGATATAAAAAAAAAAACATATGATTTGGTGATTATAAGTACCAAATAGTACCAACAAAAACAATATGTTGATGCCTTTAATTGCTTACATCCACTTCATTTTGAACTCTGCTGGATATTCTTCTCATTGTCAATCATACCACAACTTCTTACTTTACATAATATGTTATGGAATGGGATCTAACCCAATACAATTGTGTATTTATAATATTTTTGAAGTAAAAAAACGTGATTTTAAAAAATATTAATTTATAATTTTGTAAAGACTCAAAAATTTAATGTAAAAGATTGAGGGGAATCTGAATGCAGATTTATATTAAATCCGGCAATTAAGGAAATTTTCCTATAATTATTTAGGCTATCATCACCAATCAATTTAGAATAAATGTTTTTGGACCCAACATTATAAATTCTAGAACAAATCTGATATGTTACCCCATTTTTCAGCTTTATATTAATATAATGTGCATTATTTGATTTTTGCAGGAATATTTTGAAAGTTTAAATCCTCGTGAGGAATTGTCAGAAAAGGAGTTTAATGATTACCTATATGAGAAATCATTAGATATAGAACCAAGAAACTGTACAAGGCCTCCAAAATTTGTATGTATATTAATTGAAACCAAGTCATTATGTTGTAAACAGGTCACTTAGAAATAGCTAGGAATTAAGTGTAACAGAAAAAAAATAATTATCAAGCTGATATCATAATTACCTTGATAATGTTATACAGTATAGCGGCGTGTTTTCCCGGTGTACTTATAAATTGGAGGAATTTATTATCTGCGAAAATAAGCGAAAAAATTTATACCCGAGGAAAATAACCCACTATATGGTACATTCATAAAATTATGCAGATGTGAGCTTTAAACACACACTCAATTCATAATTACCTATATTGATTGTTTTAAAAATTGCACACAATAATTTCTGAATTTACAGTTATACAAATGAGATTATTTTACCAAACATTCTTATTCTTAAGTTAATTAAGTTTTTCTTCAACAATGTGACTCTGTTACAATGCTCTCTTATAATACAGTAGTTTGTAGGTTCAATCCATGGCTTGGTCGAACAAAACACTTAAAAATTGGTTTTCGATGCTTTTCTGCTAAGGACAGGACATTAAAGAGTAAGGTTTGAGACCAAATTATGATGTGTCAGTGTTAAATGACTTGTATTCCTGTGGACTTTTACATTGTGAACTAAGGATGAAAAAAAATCAACCCAGCTTTTGTCAATAAAGTACAAAGCAGGGCTCATATTCATATGACATTAACATCTTTTAATTTTGAATATGTATTTTATTTGCCACTGCATGTGTAACTGTCATCATATTTTCACACTTTTATACCAATTTAAAAAATGTACTGTGGATTCATCAATATTCATTGGATACGAATTTTCGTGGATTTCGTGGGTACAGGACAACCACGTATTCAAATGACCAAGGAAATACGAATTTTGTAAAGGAATGAGTGTAGACTTTGCCAAAACCACGAAATTAAATATCCACGAATATGTAAGTTTTCATCAAACCACGAAAATTGGTATCCACGAAAATAAATGAATCCACAGTATATTAACCTTTTGAAAATTTGTTTCAGGCAAGAAAAACAGAATTTCCATTGAAGTCACCAGGAATCAGACCCATTACAGCAAAACATTTAACACAGAAACATGCATCATTTCCATTCAACGCAACATTTGGTTCAATGAGAGAAGATGCAGCTGATATAGAAGCATCCTCTCCTCATAACACAACACCATCAACCCCTACCACACCTCTGTCACCGCCACACAATGGAGACAATGTGTTCTTACCAGTCACAATCGGCCAAGGCATAGGTAATATTGTTAGCCAAGGACGCAGATAATGTTAATGTTTCAAAGTCCCCATAATAATGCTTTCTATATTTCACCTCGCTACAATTAAGATTGTGTGCTTTTTGTATTGGATAAGATATAGATGATGCTGTTGCCAAGGAGGCAGATCTTATAACCTGTAATTAAAAAGTCCCCATCATAAGGCTTTCTATTACCTTGCTACCATTAAGATTGTGTGCTCTTACCACTTAGTTACCAGTCACAATCGGTCAAGGCATAGGTGAAGCAGGTAGCTAAGGAAATAGATGTTAAATTAAATTAAATTAAATGGTTTAAAATCCCCATCATTATGCTTTCTATAAACTGTGGATTCATTATTATTGGTTGGATACCAATTATCGTGGATTTCGTGGGCACAGTAAAACCATGAAATTAAATGTTCAAAATGATAATTTTTCTATAGGTTTGCATGCAGATTTCAGCATAACCATGATATTAAATATCCACCAATATGCAGGTTTTTCTTAATCCACAAAAATTGGTACCCCCAAAAATAAATGAATACACAGTATCATCTGAAAGCAATTTAGGATTATGTGCTCTCACCACTATGTTACCAGTCACAATTAGACAGGCTATAGGTTATGTTATTGTCACTGAGGCAGAATGGTTAATCCCTCTGGTATCAGGTCGCTCTATTACCTTGATACAATACAGGCAGTGCATTATACCTTTTCATTATCCAAATTTGATCATTTTATGCACTTGAATATTTTGAGGGTTGTTTGATACGACAAATGCTCATGTTATTGATGACTACTGCTGTGTGATTTATAAGATTAGTATATTTCTCAGCATAATTTGCAAAAAAGCCTGACAGGTACATAAATAATTTTATATCCAAGGAAATGACAAATTAAAAAATCGGCAATAAATAGACTAGTGAATTTCTCGCTACATTGAAGACCTGTTGGTGACCTTCTGCTGTTGTTTTTTCTATTGTTGGGTTGTTGTCTCTTTGACACATTCCCATTTCCATTCTTAATTTTAGTAAATGGAGTTATGACTAAGTTTAGTATAGATTAATTATTGTATCATATATTATGCATCATTTATATAGTAAGTAAGGATCGAATGGCTTAAAAGTAAGATTTAATTTGTGAAACCCTTCCAATGATGATGGTGTAAAGCTTATTCTATTGTAAATTGCATTCCATCATTAAGCTGAGAAGTAAGGGTTATACAGTAAGACTGCATCGTGGTTGTAACTTAATGAAATCTTAAGTAAATGTGTTGTTTTCAATTTAAATTTCTTTGACAATCTGTTTTAAAAAAATATTTAGAACAAAGTAGTCTTGATAAAAAAAACATTTTTTACTTTGCAGACCACAGTACAAATCCATCACAAAATAATGAATTTCCAGAAAATGAATTACCAATGGATGGACTTATACAACCCCCACCATTACCGCCAAGGAGGAAAAATCGTGATGGTGAAGACGGTTCACCAAGAATTGACAATGCTCCAGAAATCCCTCCTAGGGGTCTGCCGCCTCCCGTTCCCCCTCGCAAAGACTCAATGTTCGGCTCACTTACACGCTGTCAAAGTGTTTCACAACAGCAGCCAACGAGGCATTTATCTGGTCATTTTCAAAACTTAAATGCAACATTACCACGGTGTAGTGCCATGGAAAGGGACAGACCAACAATACCAATAAACTTTAATGGGGAAGAAGATATTACATTGACAACTACTCCTAAACTGCCGCCAAAGACTTATAAACACATTAGACAACAGAGTAGCTAGAATATGTTGTTGTTTCATTTCAAAATCTACAGAGAGCCTGGAATGAAGTTTCTATCATGGATTAAAGTGATTGGATAATAATTTACCAAAGAATGGTGTCTGTTTGATATGGGATATTCTCTGGCAGAATATAAAAAACAGCTGTGCTGCTAATTTCTTTGCTTAAAAAAGACGTGTCATCGTATCGATACAAATCATTGTGATGTATTCCAGTGTTTTGACCCAAATACATTTAGCTAGTGCTACCTGAGGCTAGTAAATTTGATAATCAGACGTTGCTTATTATAGCAACAAAAGAAATGCAATATACACTTGTGTGCGTGTGTGAGTGATGTTGATTACGACGATGATGAAGGACATTTCAGGGATGGGAAATATAGAAAATATGTTATACACAGGTGAAACTTTTTATGGCAAAACATTTGTAGATAAAAAATGAGTGATGGAAAGGAAGGGTTGTACTATGTCACTTTGCACTGTTAGACAATGATATCTTTTCTTCAGTTCCTTTGTGTATTGTTAATTTACTATTACAGAAGGCAAACATTTACAGTTAAAATAAATCATGTGTGAACTGATTTTTTGCAACTCAATAATTTTCATTTGTAGTCAAAAGCTATTTAGGTATTGAGATTTATATTGTATGGTGAATGGCTAGATTTGTGTGGGTTTGCCTTAGATTTATATGTTCTCTACAACTTGAACAAATTATATACTAGTTGCTCTTGATGAAATTTAAAAGAGAATTGTCCATTAACACATGGTTGCTTTCTGGATAGAGCTAAAACTACAAGATAACCAATTTTATTCAATGATCAAGTCTATTTAGATTTTTATAAAACTTTTTGAGAGAATGTTTAGTTTTACCCCAAAAAAAGGTTATTTGTGACACTAAAGTAAATTAGGTGAATCTTGGGTAAAATCTAAGGTACATGTAGTTGTATGAATCAAGAATTCAACTAACAGTATTGCTTTCAATATCAAGCAATTGATTAAATAGTTATATATATCAGATTTAACTGAAGAGTTGCAAGAAAATTTATTGACAGTTGAATGGTTTTCGCTGTAAATTTGTATTTTGTTATGTTAATAAAAGGATCTCAGTCTGAATATGTATGTGCCAGTCGAATCAAGAACAGTAATGTATTAAATGAATTGTAAATCAGAATGTTAAAATTTGGTAAAAAAAAGAATGCCTTCTGCAATAAGCAATAGTTTTGTTATTTTGATTGTTGTCAATTTTGTGTTAGAATGTACAAGAGATGCAACAATGTAGAAATTTGTTTTTTGAATTGAAGAAAAGATATCATTGTCATATTACTCTGGAAATATGGCATTATGGGTAATTGTTTTACTTTTAAAATCAAGTTGTCACAATGTCTTCCATTTCGTTCATCAGTTAACACACTTCTGTTAACCAAATACCAGCATATAGATAAAGATAAAATATGATCTTTACCTATTATATCATTTCATTTGATCATTTTTTTTCTTCAGTTTCAGTCTTGAAGATTTTCATTTCCTGTTTATAAATGTTCCGCGAAGTAAGGAATTTAAAGATTGTTTGTAAATATATTAAAGCTAATTTCCTGATGCATGTAGATCAAGACTTTGGTTAGCTTGCTTGCTTTGTTTGTATATTACTTGTACAATTGTAATTGAGATAACGTCCAATAAAATTTAAATATGATATATACAGGTTAAAATATGCCTATATATATTGTTTGAAGATGTCAATGTAAATTACAAAGCTTGAATTGAAGTTTACACAAACATAGAAATCAAGCCTACCAAAGTTTTGCTCTACAAGCATTAGGAAATTAGCTGTAAAGTTTTATTGTACAATGCCATATTTCCACAGTGTTGAACCAGCTTGTCCACGTCAAGAAATGGCCAAAGATTATTGCCAAAGATTTTTATTCTGTAGCAGAAAAATGTGATAGATATGATTTTAAAGTGCTTTTAACTCTTTGTTGTTTATTTTATTGATCAGAATCTGTCTGGCATAGATATTGTTTACTGCTAAACTGCTGGTGATGTCACTGTTTCCATGGTTACCATATTATTTTTTTTGATTTTTTTTGCTTTCAGTTTATATTTTAAATAATGCAACAAGATTGAAAACTATTTTGCTACCAACGACATTAACTTTCATCTACAATTAGATTAAACTGATTTCATATTTAAGGTTCTGAATATTTTTTTATAAGCAAAGACATTTTTCATGAACAAAGAAAGTCAGGGAGAATGATCGCTGTGACCTATATTTCATATGTCCTAAGTTTAATAACCATATGTCTGTTCTACAGCTTACTGAATTAATTGGGTCTATAGGGCACAGCATTACATGGTTTCTTCTTATATTGATAGATATGTAGGTTAACATTGAAGGACAATTAGGTCAGCATTTCTTAATTTTAGGCTTTAAAAATACCTCTTCTTAAAAACAGCACAATACACAAATATGTCTGTCAACAAAATAGTTTTATGAACTTAAATATAGGCTCCAGGGGGAGAAAATTATCAGTCAATCATTACATCAGATCAGACTAGAACAAAAACTTTACACAGAAAAGAAATAAATATTTTTCATCTAAATTATAAGACAATTTAATTTTAGGCTTCAAACAACCAACTGAAATTCATTCTTCATTCGTAATCCTTTGAAGTCAAATAACATTAAAAATTTTATCAGATAAACTTAAGTTTACCGCCATTTGTATCTACGTGTCAACATTGTCTTCCAATATAAAATCAAATTACATGATACTACAAAGGAGCTAGTTCAGTTGCCATGAGAACAATACAAAATAAATTATTTAACCACAACTTTATATTTGATGAATATAAACTGGTTGGAAGTCGTTGGTAGCATCAACCCCTTCCTGAATATGCACAAAATATTTGCCACTCAACATTTTGCCAACAACAACAATCAATATTATCAACCCGGTTACAAAAAATTTCTAACAGTTCTTCATAATACTCTTAGACAGTCTATGTCAAAATTTAGCTTTATAAATTATTTAGTCTTTAATAAAGTTTTATATTGAACACAAAATTTGTGAAGCCAAAAATATTATTTTGTATTGAGAAAAGAATTTTCGATTTTTTTTTATAGTTTCTTCAGACCTGTAGACAGGAAGAACAGTAATTGTTTTGATATTTTGTATGTTTATTTAAGGTTGTAGACCTTATTTCAGGGAGATAACTCTTTAAATAAGTGATGCTTTTGTAAAAGTCAAGTTTCATCAATATATCTTAAGCATTTATCGGAAACAGATTGGTAATAATCTATGTAACGAAAAAGCTTAGAATATATTGATGAAAATGGTTGACACAAACATATTGATAACTTTAAGAGTTATTTCCCTTAACTTAGGTCTACCTTCTTAATTGTTATTTTCATATTTCCTTTTACATTTTTTGTAGGAGTTTATTTTATACAATGAAATTTTGTCATAATGAAAAACTGGTCAGTTGTTTTGATGTGGACTCCTAGTACAGCTGGTTTTGAAATATATTTGGTTTAGTGACAAGTCATGTTATAGAAATATGTACCAGACTTCATCTTAATCATTCAAACAACATCCCCAAGGATTTATTTTATTTTTTCTTGAATGTACTTTGAAATGTGTCAGACATTGCTATTATAACTGACAGATCTTCTGTCTACAATCACAATTTTTTCCAAATTACTGGGCAAATTATAATGTTTGATTATCTCCCTTGTAAAACAGGGTAACATTTTCACCCAAGATGCAAACTTTTGATTTTCATAGTCATGTTTGATTAACAGATGATAAACCTTGAAATGATAACTCATAGAAGATTTAAGTATCTTGATATAGCTAGCATAATGTATTTTATGACCAAAGAATTTTTCGTCACTGTTTATGTGCATCTGCAGTCCTTTATAAACTATCATATATATACATCATAGGTAATTTTGAAGGGGAAAAGGTTTGCTGTCCTTTTCAGCTGCATTATTCTGACATTTCAACTATTTTGTCCACATTTTCTGAAAGACATCTTTTCATTTTTACTCACAACATTTCTCATTGCTTATTAACCAAAGTACATAGGTGCCCGTCTATTAAGGACGGTATTCCATTTCAGTAATAAATATTATAAGACGTAGTCTGGTACATGATTTTGTGTGATACATTTATCCAGTGCAATGCCACAGTAATGTCAGCAGTGGTTTTTTTATGTTTTGAAGACTGCCTTATGTGATTGTTTCATATCAATAAAAGTTCTTCACAACATCAATAAGACTTTATGCAATTATTTTGTCTGATGTCTAGTATGAATTTAAAATGAAGAAGATGTGGTATGATTGCCAAGGAGACAACTCCATCAGAGACCAAATGACATAGAAAATTACAAATATAGGTCACTGTATGGCCTCCAACCATGAGCAAAAGCCATGCAGATTGTAGTCACCTATAGACGTATATTTACACTTGTATGCAAATTAGCCCGCCATTACATAACATCACATAAGTTCCCGTAAACTTTGACTTCATAATTCAAAATATTTGACGTCACAACTAAAAAGTGATTGTTGCCTGACGTCAAAAGGTTATTCAGAGGTGATATAAGGTCATTCGGAGACAAAATACAGCTAAATACCAAAAGTGTAAATACTTTTATTAAAGCATAGTACATGTACATTCATGTTTCAATAAAAATATTCATGTGATACTTGCTGCTGGACTTTTTAAATAGCTACATGTATTTAAAAATCAATCCTGTGGCTATAATTGCTGTTATCTATCTATGGACGATATTTGATACAAGTCATATTTTTTTTCCATCTAGTTGCACCACTGTTACAACCTTATAAATATGCATTCCATGCGTTTGGGAGAAGGTTGACCTAATCCAAAGATTGACAGAAGTCCAGACATAAAATGACCATCTCCTGCTTATCTGAGTACTTGCAGTGTGCAGCTTTATAAATATTGTTCAAGAGCAATCATTGGTTTACACAGAATAAGAATTCCACATATCCTGTGTAATGTTACATGTACCTTGGATGCTGTAACATTAATCTAGTTATGCAGAACACAAAGTATATTGAGTTTCTATCAAACGAAAGACATGACAACATGAGTGACAGTCTGTCATTTTTTGCCCCTTTACAAATAAATCAACCATCTAAGTTTAAATGACGTAGATGTGAGCAACTATAGGTATACAAAATTAACGGAACCCACTTTGTAAAGTAATGTATATAATGATATGACTTGACAAAATATGAAACAATATACCGGTATTTAAAGGTAATATAAAAATAAAGCTTGATTTATGGCAAAACAATTCACAAAAAAAAACACCTTCAAAATCAATTGAATTAAAAGCTTCTACCTGGCAACAAGAGTAATGAATATTTGGTCTGAATAAATAATCCTACAATTCAAATATGTATAATTGCCTTCAGTTTTTGCTAAACAGACAAAATCATAAAAACTTAAAATTGACCCATGAACCATGAAAATCAGTTATATAAAACATGCCAGACCATGTGTACATCTTACAATCATTCCATACACAAAAAAGTGGCCTTATTGCTTATAGCATATAAGATACACACCAAACACTTAGAATTATCCGATAGGTCATATGATATATGTTAGAAAAGTACATCATTACATACATGGAATTGGAGGCCATCTTGCTTAAAGTTTCCTTGATAAAGTTGACTCCCAAAACATTGTTCACTGAACCATGAAAATGAGTCAAGGACAGATGAAACCAGTTGGACATGTACATCTAATGATCATTCCATATAACAATCATATTTGACCTATCACTTATAGAATCTCAGATAAAAGTACTTGACCATATAAACTTTACTTTGATCAATGATCTATTAAATGAGGTTGACGTTAAGGAGACCACATGTAGACCTAGCAAGAAAGCCATATACCAACTATAGTTACGAAAAAATCATAGATAGTATATCAAATGACAAAAAACTGTGATTTCTGTTCATGCAGTTGCAGAATCATGAAAATAAGGTCAAGGACAATTGACATTTGACAGAATGAAATTTCGTAACAAATGTAACAAATGTATCTGCATACAAGTTATGATGCATCCACTGGTCTTCTTCCTTTTGAAATATACAGCTTTATACAAAAGTTTATGCCATTGCTGCCAGCAGACTGAAGTTCACACGTCTTGTAAGGCAAGGCAAGAAGTACTCTTCAAGTATTCATATGAATAAAATGAGACCTAGAGCATGTGAGTATTCCTTAATGAGGGAATGGAACACCTAGACATCTGTAACAGCAGACAGGTGTCTCCGATATGTCCAGCTCTCAATTACTGTGTATTAATAACACAGACAGCATCTGTTGGTTATGGTTATGTCCGATCCTCTTTTCCCCAAATGTGACCAACTGAATTTGATTTGTTACTAGGTTTGTACACATATGAGCTACACAACAATTGCTTTAGTGGAGCAGGATTTGCTTAATTATCTGGAGCACAGAGATCAGCCCCATAGTTGGATGGGTTGGGTTCATGTTGCAGCAGCTCAGCCTTTAGATTTTTATATTGGGTTTTGTGTACAGTCGGAATCTTTCTGTTTTAGTCATGGTGTTGTCAGTTTATTTTTTACTTATGATTTTGAATTTCCCTTTGTTATCTTTTGCCTTTCTTTAACTAAACTTCTAAAAGTGTGAGAGATATAGATGTGAGGTCATCAGGCATAGGCGCCTTTTATCATGACTTCACAATAAGAAAATTCAGAAGAAAACAAGAAAATTTACTGTCACAATTAAATTTCAACCAATAATTTGCCCAGAACAGATTTTTCACTAGTGAGGAGAAATATAGATTCTTACACTGCAACAAGTGTATAACAATCTTTCTCCACTCGAGACAGTTAAATTTTATTATCTATAGCTCGAGGCTTGCCGAGCTCTTTAAATAATGAAATTTAACTGTTGAGAGTGGAGAGATATTGTAATACACGAGTTATAGTGTCGGAATCTGTTACTCTAATGCTTTTTTATCTTTCTTTTCAAAGATTTTCAAAAACTTGTGCTCTTTATATGTGACGTCATCAGGCATTGTCGCCTTTTTTCATGACGTCACAATAGGAAAATTGAGAAGGAAACAAAACATTTAGACGTCATAATCAAATTTCGACTAATCATTTGCCGAGAACAGATTTTTCACTAATGAGGAGAAATATTTTTCTCACACCGCTCAGGAAATGTGAAAATAGCACAAAAATTAGAGAAACATTTTTCTCACACCGGTCAGAAAATGTGAAAATAGCACAGAAATTAGAGAAATGTATATCACTGACAACAAATATTGAGAAATGCTATATTAAGACACTCACTGTTTAAGTTTATGTTTATTGAAATATTTATTGTGTATATATACTGAGACATAATAACAAACTACATGTATAAAAATAATAAACAAATATACAACCTATAAATTACATGAAAAATATTTGATATATAAAAAAACACATCATCTATGTAATTGCACACTTAACATTTGATTTAAACTGGCCTAGTGGTTTGTTCATTGAGATGCAGATAACAAGTAACCCCTCCACTACAACTTTCCTCTTTAACAAAAATAAACATCAACAAAGAGTACAATTTTAATATACATGTAAATAAATAAATATATCATTCTATGTATACGTATTAATCCAATACTTCACAAAATACCATGAGAATAGTTCTTGCTAGGTATTCAAATAAAATTCTTTTCATTTAGAATAATTACCATTGCATTGGAAAATACCTAGCTGCGGAACCGTAGCTCATAGGTCCTTATGTTATTTTTTGACTATTTGCGGACCATAGAAATAGGAAAAATCCGTAGCTCTATGGTCCGCAAATAGTCAAAAAATAACATAAGGACCTATGAGCTACGGTTCCGCAGCTAGAAAATACCTACAAATTTGATTTTACAAGCACAACTTTAAAATTTGGGTACTCGAACTAAAAACATTCAATAATAAACAATAAAATATATTAAGATAATACCACCAAGATTATTGCGACAAGAAAATATGTACTGAGATTAAAGATGGGAAGATTTTTAAATATGTCTAGTAAACTTAATGCTTCTTTTTGCATATTTGTTTGGGTGTAAAATCATCAACTGCTATTCATACCAAAAAGTGTTTATACAATCAACACTTTTACAATCAAATAATTATTTCATTCTTATAACTACATTTAATGAAACTTATAAGTAAATCAAGCTTCTTGTTTATTTTTTTTAAATATGCCTATATATGCATTGTTGTAACATTGTAATGGAGCGCATGTGCAGTCATGAATGTTCTTTTTTTGGATATAAAATTCCAGTTTAAAGTTAATTGCAGTCTGCCCATCATTTTATGCAAATCCTTGTCAAACATCAATATACCGTAATATAATTTTGAAATCTACAATGTATTAGCTTATTTTACAGGGGTTTTGAACACACAACCTCAGAGTAGAGAGGCTAGTGATTACTGTAGATGAACTACTAAAACAACTGGACCCCCTCGAAATAAAAATGAAGCTTCATTCTAACCAGTTATTGTTATTTTAAAAATGCTAACTAATTATAAACTACTATTTGGCTGAACACAAGTGGTAAAATATTACCTCTTAATTTTTGGTAAATGAACATGAAAAATGTAAAATTGCCAATGAAACTCTGGTGAAATTCTCATACAGCAATTAATTTCTCATGCCATCACATTTTTTTTTACGTTCTCTTTTTTCAAATTACACAATATATCTGAACAGTTAAAACAATGTGTAAGGTGTAATAATTTCTTCTCTGTAAGATAACAGAGTAAAAACATGCAAAGTTTGACCAGTTGCAAATATCACAATAATATAGATTTTTTTCAATCATAACATTTCTGATCCTTCTCCTTTGTTTTTCTAAGGGAGTGTCCTTCTACCATTCGTCAAGAAAATCAAATCCAGTCTTTTGAAGATTAAGTGAACTCTGAAATTAGAGAAACATTTTTTTTTATCTAAAACAGAGTGTATAGTATGAAACAAAACAAACAAATCCTTAATAAGCCATTATCATTTTTTTTAATAAATAAATAAATGCTTAAATTTCTGATAATGTCCAAGTTTTTTGTTAAAATGCAGACAACATATGGTTAACATGCACATCTCTACTTCACTAAATATACATGTAACTGTCAGCAGAAAGACATCTTATGAATTTATTCAAATAGTATTCATATTTTTGACGTTTTTTTTGTGTATTTAATATCAATAAATTAGTAAATAGTTTTGAAATTGTTGGTGTCTGGTAGAGTATCAAACAGTTCAAAATATCGATTTTGAAAGCACCTAATATATACAAGTAACTTAATACTGTGGTTTCATTATTTATCATGGATACCAGTTTTACGGAACTCATCTTCAATGAATTAGGTACATTTTTAGATCACAAATTTAAATGTTCAACAAAGTAAACATTTTATCACAAACTTGTAAACAAAGTTTGAATAAGCAAAGACATAAAAATATCTACAATAAGGCATTTTTTTAATCCATGAAAATTGGTTCCCTAATATAAAAATAAATGAATCCACTTTTATACATTCCTTAAATATACAAGTGAAGAAAAAAGTACATAAATGTATGTATATAACATAGTTTTATGCATGTAACTTTGTGGCTATGTAAGTATTTAATATTACAATGTTATAAGTTGTAATTTTATTGAATCAAATTAAAAAGAGGAAAAAGCTTTTACAATTACACCTATAAACTCAAGACTACAAGTTTTAAATAATTAAGAATCTTATTAATAAATATTTAAGTCATGCTTATAACCAAGGAGAAAAGTAAAATGTATTTATTATTATAATAATGCATAAAATAATTAAGGAAATGAAAATACTGACTTTTTAGAACATATTTGTAAGAAAATTCACCTAAAATTCCACCTAGATTATTGAGAAAAACAGAAGTCTAAATTAATTTCAACAGTTTACATTAAACATGTTAAAGATCTACAACTTGGGCACTATCCCTTACAGTGTGAACCCAAATTTGATGTGACAAGTACTATCATATTTGACTAGGGATCAATGTCAATTCCAATGGTTTTAATCAGAAAAACTCATAGACAAAATTGAAATCAATTATAAATCATTTATAGTATAAAAGAGTTAATCAAAGAATTCAAACATAAAAAAAAAATCAACTCTTACCCAACTGCAGTGATACATGTAATTCACTTTCACTTTTTCGGTAATTAGTTGGATATTTTTTTTTAATTTGTCAGTTCTTGGATTAGTTATACAATGCATTCTTTTTATTACATTGACATTTTTAGCAAATGTAGTACAAAATGGAATCATTTTCCTTTCTGGACTTTCTACTTCATTTTGATGCAAAGTCATTATGATAACTTCTTGCAAACACTCTTGACGTTTTATTTGAAAAAGAAATCATAGTAATTTTCTGCAACCAATTCAGTTTACTCTTTTTGATTAAAACTCTGCAAGTTTTGTCAAGCATTTTTTAATTGTGGTCATTTTTTTCAATCAAAGTTACAATACCAAATAATCTTACCATGGAACCATGTGAATCATTTAGTGAGTATGAGCCCTTGTTCATATCTACTGCTATCAATTCAGTATCTTCATAATCCACATTAGAAACTAGATGCGACTTGTCGTTTGTTCTACCATCCAATCTGTCTTCATGATCAATACTTTGTGCTGGCGGTTCGTACAACTGAGATTTTCCAGAACTATAACTTTCCTGGCTGTCTCCTTTCAATAATGGTTTTCTTGAAGGAGACCCATCAGCATTAAAACCTTTCAATAAAGGCCGATGTGATGGCGAAGTGGTTGCACTACTTAAGCTATCCTCGTCCTCAACCACATGTGAAATCATTGGATTTTCAAATACAGACATTTCAATATCATGTTTTCTTTTAGAAACAGATCCATTTGATGCTATTGCTTGTTCTGCAGGTCTCTTTTCGGTGTAATTTGAATAGTAACTTGAATCTGTTTTACCATTTCCACCTTTTTGTTCATCAGTTTCAATAAAGCTATCTCTATTAAATGCATAATTAATTTCTTCTGGCGAATTATCATTCTTTGTGTTTAATTTTTTCTGAGGTAGGAGATTTTCGATATCAGCCTTTTCATTGTGTGCTTTGGTTAAGACAACATCTTTTAGGTTTTTGAATTCAGAGTTCCACAAACTTTTTCCTGGTTCCATTACTTCAAATTCTTTTGGGGCTTCTCGTGATGCTTCCTCGGACAAATCTCTGGAGCTTCGTCTTCTTGTTTTGGATTGTCTTGTCATCTGCTCTGGTTCCAGGTCTAATAAGGTAAGATCTTGTTGACTCTAAATGATAAAATATTAAGGTGGACTGGTACATAAATCAACAAGGAGGTAACTCTGTAAAAATCAGCTGATTGTTTTAATCATGTTCTATTTTTTAAGGTATTAAGGAATATATTAAGCTTTTCAAAGGTTTGAATTAGTGTTTGTAAAACTGCTATGCATACATTTGTACATCTAATTATTTTTTACTAAACATGTGGTCCAATTAATGCAAGACTCATCAAAGTAAAACAAGGAGAATATTTTTTTTTATTGCAATTAAAATTATTATTTTTGGCCATGAAAAGTAAAACAAGGAGAATATTTTTTTTTATTGCAATTAAAATTTTTTTTTTTTACTAAACATGTGGTCCAATTAATGCAATTAAAATTATTATTTTAATTTCTACCATAAAAAAAATTAGTGCAAACAAATGGTGTTTTTTTTAAACTTTGGCTATTAAATGATATACATGATAGATATATATTTATTATATACTTTGTAGAAAATACAGATAAATTGTATGTGTAATACATTCAATGGCAAGCGTGCTGTATCAGCCACACATGATGATATCGATATCAGCATGGTTGCAAAAGCTTTATCACACCTTTAATCTGTATGACCTCATGTCATCGATTGCAGTCACTGTTGCAAAATCCCTAATCTTTATGACGTCATGTCAAACCTATAATCATGATAATCTGTATGACGTCATGTCAAACCTATTATCTGTATGACTTCATTTCAAACCTGCTTATCTGTATGACGTCATGTTACATAAAAAACATCTACTTGAGGTATATGTATATATAATAAAGTGTATATGATATGGCTTTTTCAATATCACACACCATATCAACCCTCAACCAATTTAATCCCTTGAGCAGAGCTCTTGGGATTATATTGGTGTCTCGGGTTGATACTGATGTGTTATTGAAAAAGCCATGATATTCTCTCTATATATATGTACAGTTCACACAATATTTTTCAATCTTGACCCATCTTTAGACTAACCAGTTTTGAAAATGAGGTCATTAATCAAGGGTTCAACGACTCACCTTAGTAAAACCCTGAAAGCTGGTGAATTCTCCAAATGTATTTTTGTGTGTCATTACAAGTGGTTTTTTAGTCTTATATTTCAAAATTCCTAGCAGTTCTAATATTCATGAATACAAACCTTAGTTTTCCAAGAAAATGGTCCAGAAAATTCATCTTGCCATGTCCAAAACTGTAAAATAAAATAATTTTCACTAAAAGTAGGCCATAACCTTTTTATAAAAGATGGAATGCACATGTACATTATACACAGTACATGTACATGCGCTACAAATGGAAGATATGAGATTATTAATAACATGACTGCTGTAAGTTTGCAATACCCTGAGAATATGATCCTTCAACAATTCTAGCCCAGCTGAAAAAATCAAGATGCCAAGTCCCAGTAACTGAAAGGCAGCTTCATTTTTAAGTATGAAAGACATAAATCATGTTAATAGACTTTTGCTCAGTAGACTACTAACCTAATTGTTGTGTGGACATCCCTTATGAATGTCAGTTTTCATGGTTTATATTGAAAAAAATGTTTTATTGTTGCTAGTTAACACTTTCTTAATATTTTTCCAAATGGGCCAGGGGTCATATTGAACTCATTTGTTGATGTGTTACATATTTGTTTTTCGTTCAATTTTAGTACATACATTAGCCGTTAATTTTCTGTTTGAATGGTTATACATTTGTCATTTGAGGGCCTTTTAAAGCCGACTATAGCTGTTAATGTTTGTGTCATTTTGGTCTTTTGTGGATAGTTGTCTCATTGGCAATCATATCGCATCTTCTTTTTTATATGTGGTATGGGCTTTGCATTGTTAAAGGCGAAAGGTGACCTATAGTTCTTCATTTTTCTGTCATTTCACTCAGTTGGTCTCTTGTGAAGAGTCGTCTCTTTGGCAATCATACCACATCTTCTTATTTATATCAATCTGAGTAAAATTGCACTTAATTTCTTAAAGTACACTGTTATTACTTCAAAAAAAAAAACCTATTCTAATTGAATTTACTTGTCTGTATATAATCAAAGTGATTTCTTCATTTACAGAAAATTGTTCAGATAGATTTAACCATTTATTTTCATTATCTACATGTATGTATTATTATATTAGGATATAGACAATAACAATCAAAACCAAGTATTTAACAAAGACTCACAAAACCAAAAGACATTGACATCAACAGTTATGAATAATAAATAAGAAACAACACAAACTCCACTATAAATCGAGAGTGAAATCAGGTACTCCAGAAGGGTAAGCATTTCCGGCACAGTATACCGCACCCACCTTGTTATTTCTTTGTTCAGTTTGGTAATGATAGAAGGTTACTATGACTGAGGAAGAATGTCAGATATGATTTCTGACACTTTTGTCATAATGGCCAATCAGCTCATGATGCGACCGAAAATTTCTTGAGTGATGACCTTAATTTGATTGATTTATAGCCTTGTCTTAGCAACTTTTGAGAAAGCAGTATTCCTCGTTCAAAAAAATAAATGTACTTTGAGCTAGCTCTAGAGTATCATATCAATTGAGACACATATATATATACTCAATATACTGGTGCCGATGTGATGTTGCTACACAGAAATGGAAAGTTGACTATAGTATAGCAAAATTAAAATCATTGTGCTTGTCATAAATTTTGATATTTAACTGGCATACAAAGTCAATGTTTGAAGGGATTTAAGCAACTTGAGGTCGTGGATCTCTATTGTCAGAACAGAAAAGGTTTGAGGGATCTTTTACAAATTTGAGGAAAATTCAATCCTGTTTACAATGTCATTATGACCTGACAAACTATGCATACACTTTGTCTTTGTTCTTACATCATTTGTTTCATCAACAACAATCTTTTCCCCCATCTGAACCTTGAGGACTGGATAAGATATTGGGTAATTGTCCCCTTTACCACAATCTTTATATCTCTCGCGAACATCTGGATGGACAAAATAATCATCAAGAATGTGATCTTGTCTTTTTTCATCAAAAGTTTCCCATTTTTCAGAGAAGAGTGATTTGACCATTTGCGTTTCCTGAACAATTTTACGTGTAAGGGGATTTATAGATGCAAAATATGCAGCGGAAATTGTATCCATAATTGCAATTAACGGACAATTGTTTGATAAACAAGGAAGTGACTCAGGAACACAATTTTGACAGCCCAGCGGCAAAATCCTCTGATTGGATTGAAGACTTCCGAGATTTGCGAAAGAAAATTGATGTACAGCGCGGAAAGAAAACGAAATATTAATGAGGCAACAATAGTATAGAAAAAATATTCTGGATAAATTCATTAATTTATCATTTTATTTAGAAGTATTGAACGAAATAATTTTAATATCAATTCATTTGTATTCTAATTTAATGTTCATGTGTGCTATCGATTCTGACCTTCACCTTTTGTCTTCCTAGTGTAAACAGAAAGGGCACCTTTCAGGAATTCTGATAACCAATTTTGTTGTGTGTTTAGTAATAACATGGGAGCTCGGGCATCTATACAGCTGCAAGACGAGGAGATTGAAGAAATACAAAATGAAACAGGATGTAAGACATAATAATTTATTTTTAATTGTAAAATTTAGCTTTTTTTTACATTTAAAATTTTACCATGTTTACTCATGTCATGACATTCCTGAGTGTGTATTATGTATACAATATTTTGAGAACATTCTGTGCATGAAATTGATAATTATATTTAAACTATTTTAAAAACAGATTTTATGTGATGAATCTGTGTCAATTCACCTTGATTCCTGTACACATGGTACAATCCTGCAGAAAAAATATTTGATCTACATGTAGTTTCTGATAAATATTTATTATAATTGTTCTTCTGAGCAGGAACATACATATTGATGGGACTTGACACTACATACTTGTAGCCAATTTTATCGTTGGCTCATATTAATAAAGATACGATACAGAAATGGACATGTGTTAAAATTGGAGTATGGTACAGTATTCGACAATCGATTGATTCGACATATTTTATTTTGTAGTATAATTATCTTGTCAACTGTACTCGATTGTATCAGTTTGTCGATTCAATCAATTGTTGTACGAAATAAACATACTTCATTCATGTCAGGATGTATCAACTCAGTCAACTGTGCTTTTATTAGGATAAATTCTATTCTTTTTTCAAACTCTGCACGATCGTATCTATCGTATTCAATCGTTACGATTGTGCCACGGTTGATCAATTTAATCAACTCAGTCAACTCTATTTTTGTTTACATTTGAAAAGTTGCACGATCGTATTGATCGTATTCAATCGTTACGATTGTGCCACAGTTGATCAATTAAATCAACTCATTCAACTCTATTTTCATATTTTAAACGTTGCACGATCGTATCGATCGTAATCAATCGTTACGATTGTGCCACAGTTGATCAATTAAATCAACTCAGTCAACTCTATTTTTTTTTACATTTTAAACGTTGCACGATCGTATCGATCGTATTCAATCGTTACGATTGTGCCACAGTTGATCAATTAAATCAACTCATTCAACTCTATTTTCATATTTTAAACGTTGCATGATCGTATCGATCGTATTCAATCGTTACGATTGTGCCACAGTTGATCATTCATGTCAGGATGTATCAACTCAGTCAACTGTGCTTTTATTAGGATAAATTCTATTCTTTTTTCAAACTCTGCACGATCGTATCTATCATATTCAATTGTTACAATTGTGCCACGGTTGATCAATTTAATCAACTCAGTCAACTCTATTTTTATTTACATTTGAAAAGTTGCACGATCGTATCGATCGTATTCAATCGTTACGATTGTGCCACAGTTGATCAATTAAATCAACTCATTCAACTCTATTTTCATATTTTAAACGTTGCACGATCGTATCGATCGTATTCAATCGTTACGATTGTGCCACAGTTGATCAATTAAATCAACTCATTCAACTCTATTTTCATATTTTAAACGTTGCACGATCGTATCGATCGTATTCAATCGTTACGATTGTGCCACAGTTGATCAATTTAATCAACCCAGTCAACTCTATTATTTTTTTCAAACCCTGCACGATCGTATCGATTGTATTCAATCTTTATGATAGTGCCACAGTTGAACAATTTAATCAACTCAGTCAACTCTATTTTTTTATATTTTAAACGTTGCACAATCGTATCGATCGTATTCAATCGTTACGATTGTGCCACAGTTGATCAATTTAATCAACTCAGTCAAATCTATTTTTTATTTACATTTTAAACGTTGCACGATCGTATCGATCGTATTCAATCGTTACGATTGTGCCACAGTTGATCAATTTAATCAACTCAGTCTAACTCTATTTTTTTTTACATTTTAAACGTTGCACGATCGTATCGATCGTATTCAATCGTTACGATTGTGCCACAGTTGATCAATTTAATCAACTCAGTCAACTCTATTTTTTTTTATATTTTAAACGTTGCACGATCGTATCGATCGTATTCAATAGTTACGATTGTGCCACGGTTGATCAATTTAATCAATTCAGTCAACTCTAATTTTTTTACATTTTAAAAGTTGCGCGATCGTATCGATCGTATTCAATCGTTACGATTGTGCCACAGTTGATCAATTAAATCAACTCATTCAACTCTATTTTCATATTTTAAACGTTGCACGATCGTATCAATCGTATCCAATTGTTACGATTGTGACACAGTTGATCAATTTAATCAACACTGTCAACTCTATTCTTTTTTTCAAACCCTGCACGATCATATCGATCGTATTCAATCGTTACAATTGTGCCACAGTTGATCAATTTAATCAACTCAGTCTAACTTTATTTTTTTTTACATTTTAAACGTTGCACGATCGTATCGATCGTATTTAATCGTTACGATTGTGCCACAGTTGATCAATTTAGTCAACTCAGTCAACTCTAATTTTTTTTACATTTTAAACGTTGCACGATCGTATCGATCGTATTCAATCGTTACGATTGTGCCATGGTTGATCATTTAATCAATCCAGTCAACTCTAATTTTTTTTTACATTTTAAAAGTTGCACGATCGTATCGATTGTTTTCAATCGTTACACTTGTGCCACAGTTGATCAGTTTAATCAACCCAATTAACTCTTTTTTCATATTTTAAACGTTGCACGATCGTATCGATCGTATTCAATCATTACGATTGTGACACAGTTGATCAATTTAATCAACTCAGTCAACTCTATTTTTTTTCATATTTAAAATGTTGCACGATTGTATCGATCGTATTCAATCGTTACGATTGTTCCACAGTTGATTAATTTAATCAAGTCAGTCAACTCTTCATTAAAATTATGCACTAATCACGAAAGTATAAATTGTATTCATTCAATACGATTATGGAGGGGTCATTATGCCACGGTTGATAAATATGGTCAACTCATTCAACTCTGTATTTTAATAGATATTCTTATAACCTTAGTCTCATACAACAACATACGCATACGGCGCTAGGTGGCATGTTGACACAGCCTACGGCGCTATAAGGCACATTAACACAGCCTACGACGCTAGAAGGCATATTTAATACAGTCTTACTATTACTCTAACCTAAACTCTAAGTTAACCTAAGTCTGACACAATAACATAGCCTACCGTGCCGCTCGGCGACATATATACATAGCCTACGGCACTAGAAGTCATATAACCCTAACCTTAGTATGACACAATAAAATAGTCTATGGCACTAGGTGTTATATTGTGTAATTTTCAATTCTCAGTGTGGGTTTTTCATTTTTGTAATCTCAGTGCGTCGTTAGGAAATCTCAGTGTGTAATTTTTAAAAATAGTTTAAACATAGTTTTGACGAGAACAGATTGTCATAAACATGTGCATACGGTGCTGGCGGCGTATTGACACAGCCTATGGCGTTAGAAAGCATATTTAATATAGTCTTACTATTACTCTAACTTAAACCCTAACCTAAGTTTGATACAATAACATAGCCTACGGCGCAATGCGACATATTGACACAACCTATGGCTCTAGAAGGCATATTCATTACAATCTTACTATAACCCTAAATCTAACCCTAACCTAGGTCTAACACAAAAGCATAGCCTACGGTACCACTCGGTGACATATAGACACAGTCTATGGCGGTAGAAGTATATTTAATACAGTCTTACTATTACTCTAACTATAACCATAACCTACGTCTGATACAATAACATAGCCTACGGCGCTAGGCGGCATATTGACACAGGCTACGGCGCTAAAAGTCGTATGTATTACAGTCTTACTGTCACCCAAACTCCAACCTGGGAACAGTATACAGTAATATATATGTTCCTGCTCCAACCCTAACCTAAGTCTGACACAACAACATAGACCTCGGTGCTAAGCGATAAATTGACACAGCCTACGGCGCTAGAAGGCACATAAACACAGTCTATGACGCTTGATGGCTTATATTAAATAAAGCTTTAAATAAAATTTTATACATGTATGCTCAATTAAGCCAGCATATATTTACAAACTACAGCACAAGCAGGCACATTGAACTCTCTTTCCTCTTATATTCATTTGATAAATATTTTTTTAAATAATGTTCATGTTGGTTGTTTACTCACTTCAGTTTCATCATTTTAATGATCATTCAATGTATACTAGTCTACTGTCTTAAACTGGCTACTACAATACACATTTTTGTCAAATTCATATTTTTCTCTCCTGAAACTGTTGCTATGAACCTTCTTATATATATCTTTATTCTCATTAAGCATATGTATTACATCGGTATAGAGATAACAAATACAACAATAAATCTTTACAATATGTACAAAACAAGCGAGAGAGGTTACAAAAGTTACAAGCCAGGAGTACAAACACAAGTATTTATATTTTTTTATAAAAGAACAAAGCTTCTTCAGAACTGGTTTTCTTGTCCTTGTCATAAGTTCAGAAAATTTAACTGTATTTTGCCGTTTTGTAAAATATGCAATTAAAAACTCTTTTCGATTTTGATGAAAAAATTGCATTAATGTTAAAAATGTTTTATCAGTGTTAAAAGTCTTTGAAACAGAAAATTCCTATGCTTCAACTTTTGTATATTTTTCAATTGTGTGTACATTTTATGTTCACTATACATCTCCGTACCCATTCCGACATACATTATTTTCATAGAGTTTATCTCCATCAGTGCTGATGTGCGAAATACAGTAATACAACTTATTGTGTTAAATCTTTATAAATAAAATTTATAAAGTAGTTACCATTTACAAATTGAGTTGATTAATTCCATAAATGGCGTTCAATCGAGTCTTCATGAAAACACATTGAGTTGATTGATTCGACCTATGACCTTCAATCGTTATCGATCGTATCGATCGTTACGATCGAGTCTTCATCAAAATACATCGAGTTGATTGATTCGACTTATGACGTTCAATCGTTATCGATCGTTACGATCGAGTCTTCATCAAAATACATTGAGTTGATCGATTCGACATATGACGTTCAATCGTTATCGATCGTATCGATCGAGTCTTCATCAAAATACATCGAGTTGATTGATTCGACATATGACGTTCAATCGTTATCGATCGTTACGATCGAGTCTTCATCAAAATACATTGAGTTAATTGATTCGACATATTACGTTCAATCGTTATCGATCGTTACGATCGAGTCTTCGTCATAACACGTACATATATGCATTGAGTTGATTGAATCGACAAACAATGTTCAATCGTTATCGATCGTATCAATCGTTACGATCGAGTATCCATCATTAATAAATTGAGTTGATTGAATCGACAAACAATGTTCAATCGTTATCGATCGTATCTATCATTAAAGTTTTGTTGAATAAATCGATCGTTAATATGTCTATTCAATTCATTCTTTTTAATTGAATTGAATTAAAACCTGAAGGAAAAATCAACTCTTGTCGAATCAATCAATTGTCGAATACTGTACCTTAATGTAAAATTGTACTCACTATTATCCTGATAATTTCTATTAATATCAATAAATTGTCATTCAATCTAGTTTTAAAGTGATGCCAGCTGTGTATCAAACTTGTGTCCTGTCACTTCAAATTTATTATAATCACAATTAACTACTTTTCAGAACAGGAAATTTATTTAACGTTAAGACAAACATGACAAAGACTATCATGACTATTAATAAAATTTCCATTATTCCACATATAATTTAATAAAATTCACTCAGCAACTTTAAATCTTCATCAGACCAATGGTCAAATATTTATTTGTTACTCTGACTAAGTCTGAATACAATTCTTTCTTGAATGCATACATGAATTTTATTTATGTATAATATTTTTCAGTCTCAAGAAACCAAATTATTAGATTATATAGCCGCTTTGAAAGTTTAGATAAAAGTGGAAATGGATTTCTAAGGTATAGTATAGATTACATTAAAATAATTACTGCCAAGATTTTTTTTGATTAAGTGAATCTTAATATATATGTATAATTTGCATGTTGTTATTTTCACTTGCCTTTAAACCAACTGTAATGTTGATAAATCAGATGTAAAAACACAAAGTTGGCTGTATTTACATCACTTTAATGATGCACAACATACAGAATTTGGTAAATGTTCATAGTATAAAAAACAAGGAACAAAACCAAAAATTAAAAATAGGATAACCCATAACTATCAAAAACAAATTTGTGCTTAATATGGAATTTAAGCAAATTAAACTCTGCCACATTATTTAAGTATGTGCCTGTCCCAAGTCAGAAGCCTGTAAATCAGTGGTTGTCGTTTGTTTATGTGTGAAATAGTTGTTTTTTGTTCATTTTTGATAAAAATAAGGCTGTTAGTTTTCTCGTTTGAATTGTTTTACCTTGTCATATCGGGGCCTTTTATAGCTGACCATGTGGTATGGGCTTTGCTCATTGTTGAAGGGCTGTACAGTGACCTATAGTTGTTAATGTCTGTGTCATTTTGGTCTCTTGTGGACAGTTGTCTCATTGTCAATCATACCATATCTTCTTTTTTTAAATTATTTATACAAATTTTACTAAATTTTATAAACTTAGAATTTAAAAAGTATGTATGAATAAACATAATAAATCATACTACAGCACTAATGGCTTTAAGGCACTTACCAACAATTATCATTTTGATATTTTTAGTCGAGAAGATTTCCTTAGAATTCCAGAGTTAGCCATCAACCCACTTGGTGACAGAATAGTGCATGCTTTCTTCCAAGAAAGGTAAGTACAGATAAGTCACCAGAATGTTATAATGAATTTAAGAACTGGCTGTTCTAGTACATGTATAAGGTCTACTGTTTGGCTGTCTTCCCTTCAAACTATTGACCAAAGCAGCTGAAGATTTTATCATAAACATGCTGATGATGCAATTATTGGCCAAGACAAGGGTACTGAGCATGCTATACTGTGTTTATATAAAATCCACATTGGTAAGATATACAGTAAATATTTCCAGTATTTCACAAACTATCTCACCTTAAATTTATTTTTATCTATTTTTTTGAAAATTCTTATTTTACTACATTGCACATGTTAAAATTTTATATTTAAGAAATGATTTATTTTTCATATGCCGAAGAATAGAAAAATTAATATGACATTGGAAATGCTGCTAAATGTTTTGCATTGAATATACTGGAATAGGTGTCATTTTATTAGCAGATTAATAATCTTTGATAAAATAAGTTTGAAGAACTTTTCACAACATGCTTTTCTTGCCCATATTCCATCCAGTGATTGTAAAAGGAAAATTTTACCTACAATTTACATAGGTAGCTCGGGGGGGGGGGCTAGGGAGGCCCACCCTCCCTTATTGTGGGAAAAATTTGGTTGATTAGATACAGAATAACTGAAGTGGAGCGTGCCCCCTTAGGTCAATCACTGCACCCCCCCCCCCTTATAAAAAGTTCTGGATCCGCCACTGATTCATAGGCTTTTTTTGGTATATACATGTATATACTAGTTGTATAAAACTTCATTTGTCATGTGTGTGTGAAAAAGTATCCAAGAATATAATGAAAAACTTTTTAAATTGTTTATTTTTTTCAGCAATGATGAGACAGTTAATTTCAGACAGTTTATAAATGTACTGGCTAGATTTAGACCTACAAAAGTTAAAATGAGTAAGAATAAGTTGAATACCAGGGAAGAAAAACTGAAATGTAAGTTTTGATATACACATGTATACTGCATGTTTATGCATAACAATGTGATTATAAAAAGTATCAGGATAGACAAACATTTGAATTAATCACAAAGTATAATTATATTAAGGAAGCCGGCTTGTCACGGAATCCTCTGGTTTTATCCATTTGTATGCCTTGAAATTTGCCCGGTGACCCCCATTTTTCTTAATGAAAAACTTTACATGTATAATGATAAGCCAGATCTGCAAAAGTCTTATAAAATTTGAATTACTTTTGAACAGATTTTGAGAACTTCAACTTGTCAATGATAAAGCTATGAAAAGTCAAGAGAGAATATTTTCTTGCCAAAATGTAAATGGCTCATATCTTAGAAACAAGCGCAGTGACCTCTATATTTTTTTTGCTCTTTGGATTCCTTGATTAATTCCCTATCAATATTAACTAGTGTTTTGAAAAAGTTAATTACTATGAAACTGAGAAGCGAACTCCCTTAATCATTTTTAAATGAATCAGGACTATTTCTTTTCCATTAAATCTGATCATGCACATACATGTCTGTATTCATGTGCACTCAACAACAATACATGCTTAAGATAAACATTGCCACTACAGGGTACATGAGAAAGGCAGTATACTCTTATACAATCAAAGCTATAAAATATTTCAAAGGAGACTATTTGGCTTTGCCCTCTCACTATGTTCCTTTGACAATGAAAGTTTTGCTAGGTTCACATGTGTCAACAATTCATTACAATAAGCCCTTTATATTTCAGTTGCCTTTAGAATGTATGATTTAGATGGTGATGATAAAATATCTAGAGATGAATTATTAGCAGTTTTACATATGATGGTTGGAGCCAATATATCAGAAGAACAGGTCTGTTTAATTTTACATGAATGTACACAAATTTAAAGTACGTCCACCATTGCAAATAATGAAACATTTTTTTGGTTTTCTGGTATAACAGCAAATGGGTATTTGGACTAGATTATATCAAGGAAGTTATTGTAACTAATTGATTATATAAAAGAGAATACTTATATCTAGATTATTTTAAAATACAGTGTTAGCAAAATCTGTTGAGTCAAGTTCCTTATTCATCAATTTTTATGCAACTTTATTAATTATCACAATTGTAAAGAAGCTGTATGATATATGAATGGTTCAATTTCATCGCTTATGTTATAATATAGAGACATACATATATTTCTATTAAGCATCTATAATTTGAATTCTTACTTTACATTTACAGCTAGGAAGTATAGCAGATAGAACAATACATGAAGCAGATACAGATGGTGATCTACAAATCTCTTTTGATGAATTTAAACAGGTATGGTTTATACTGTGGATTCATTTATTTTCGTGGGTACCAATTTTCGTGGTTTGAGGAAAACTTACATATTCGTGGATATTTAATTTCGTGGTTTTGGCAAAGTGTACACTCATTCCTTTACAAAATGTGTATTTCGTTGAACATTTCAATTCGTGGTTTTCCTGTACCCACGAAATCCACGAAAATTGGTATCCAACGAATATTAATGAATCCATAGTAATACTTTTAGTGTCAATATCTTAAGACCTTTAAAAAATAAGGAGATGTGGTATGATTATCAATGAGACAACTATCACCAGAGATCAAATGACTTAAGACAAAAGCAATTATGCATGTAGCATTATAACATAATATAAACTGTATACTGTTAGTTAGAAAATTTGCAAGGTATTTATTAATGGGAATTAACGCAACTGGGAAAGTATTGCACTCACACTCTTGATATATAATACATATACCTGTTGCAAATCTTACTGAAATTGCAATAATTTATTTCTCTGGTGAGAAACCTTGACCTTCCTTTGAAAAACTTTCAATCCTACAGTACACAATTAAGTTTATAGTCAAACGCACCTACTATGTGCAGGGTTTGATCTAACAACCTAATGTGTTGACAAGCTAGTGGTACATTAAATGAACTATTTATGCCTCTCAGCATTTTTTAATTTTAATACTTTAATGAAATATTAAACCCTTTTTTTTTTAGGCAATGGAAAAAGTAGATGTAGAACAGAAAATGAGTATAAGATTCCTGAACTGATTACACCTACTAACTGTACTTTGACAATAGTAAAAGGACTACAATCAGGAAGAATTAGATTTTTCTATATTCGGAATATCTGTGGTAGATATTTTTACTTGTGATTATAAAAGAATAACTGTCTCTGTATTCCAAACTTTGGTCATGACTTTTATCCCACCTTGGTTTAATTTGGTGTAACATATCAAATGGATATACCAGCATAAACAGCTTACTATCATGTTTCATCTTATTTTATAAATGTTTACCAATTTTCCTTGATTTTACTTGTTTTTTGAGGTTTTATCATATTTTGAATTAAGTCCACAGGACTGTGGGAACAAAATTTAATGGATTTGGGGAAGAAAAAAAAAATTATGGATATTTTTTTGTGTTTTTTCAAAAGTCTGTATGCTAGCATATAGCAAGTTTAAAATTCTTTAAAGAGTTAGATTTGTGTTTTCTCTATTTCTTTAAAATTGTATTTATATCATCATGTTTATTTTTTTTCAAATTCATATTATTACATATTTAATATATGTATTTTAAGAGAAAATCATACTTACTTATTGTATACTTTAAACAAATAAGAGAAGCATAAATTTAATATAAGTGTATTCTCATTTATTGATCCCTTTTGAATTTGTGTATGCTGTATATTATTAATTGCATATTTATAAAATGACATATGATTCTGACCTTTGAATAAAAATAGTATTACAGAATTAACCTAATATGAGTGTTAAACATTTTCATGCAAATTGTCAATTCTATGAAGATATTTTTAAGCTTTTAAAAAAATTGTTAGTTGTTATAATCAAAATTACAGTGGTGGAATTCCGGTGAATTAAATGTAAATAACCTAAACTTAGCAGTTCTAATTTTGATTTCCACATCTAACAATTCATAAAAAAAGTCCATCAAGAATCTTGAAAATACCATTTTTGATTTGTTTTTTTATTATTTTTTTTGCTGAATCTTTATTGTAAATACAAACATTGGTGCTTGCGTAATATGACATTGTTATTATTTATACTTAATTATATTTATAAAGTTTGCTTTTTATTATCATTATTTTGATTTATAGATCATTTATGTAATACATGAAATACTTCTCAAACCTACTCACATTCTACGTATATTTCAACATTCCAAAATATTTTGATAAAATTATAGTGATGTATTAACTTTGTAAGTACCTTCTAAAACCTGTCATGTGCGAAGAGAATAGACAAATTTCTAAATTACCTAGTTGCAGTTTGTTGAGTAAATGGAGGAGAAAAAAACTTTAAATATATCATATGCTTTTTAATACAGAAAAAGAACATTTAAGCTGAATTTTTGTTAAGTATTTAAAAGTATTGTATTAGTGATCATGAAAGGTTGTATTGATTGTACATGATAAAAAAATGCTCATCTGAAATAAAACATTTCAAATGAAAGAGAGGAAAGCCATATGTGTTACAATACTTTCACAAATTTTCGATATGCATTGCAACATGTATTGTGGATAAGAACTTGCATTTGTTAGTCTCACTCTAAAGATGAAGTAATTTGTAGTAACTTTTCAAATGAATGAAAGAATTACAAAAAAAAGGTAGAAATGAAGGGTTTTAGGAGTATAATCCTCTTAATTAAACTGTTTGTAAACCACACTAAAAGAGAATACTCGCACAGTAGTTTTAAATGGTAGAATATTCTATTTAATAATTTATAGGTTCTAGTCTTTCATTTGTTGTATAATTTGAATAATCAGAATCAAGTGTAAACAGTGATGTTGAATATTTATTATAGCAATAGTAGTCAACTGTAATTGTGTAGTAGGAGGTGTTTTGAGATTGTTTTAAATTTACAGTATCAGAACAGTTGAAAGAAAAGATTGTGGTGATTGTGTTGTTAACAAAAGATGCTATATGTTATATCATTGTTAAAGATTGATAATTGTTTTTTAAATATGAAAATTGTAATTTTTGTTATCATCTTTATACAAGGGGTACAAACAAAATCACCTGATGGATATACACACACCGGAAGTTACAGTCGAACTCGCCGCTTGAAAGGTTAGTAGTTGCATTTTCTTGTTTATATCAATTAAATTTTGATTAATAAGTTGGCACACCGAATGTCGGATAGTATGTAGTTTTAAAATACACAATTGTTTTTGCTAGAAAGCATGCAGTTATTTAAAACACTTTGACACAGTTATCCGTCGAAATTTTGGAACTGTGTTGAAGTGTTAGCCTTAACTGCACGCTTTCCAGCAAGGATAATTGTGTATTTCAAAACTAGATAGTATCCGACATTCGGTGCACTACCTTATTTATTAAATTTTATCGATATAAACAAGTAAATACGACTACTTACCTTTCAAACGGTTTCTTCCGGTGTTTGTATATCCATCATGTGATTTTGATTGTACCCCTTGTTAAATATGTCAAATGCTTGATTTAATCATTTTCAAAAAGTTTTGACAATTTTAATGTAAATGTTTGTTGCATTTTAAACTTATTATTTATTGCTAATGTTTAAATCCATTTGGTTTTTTTTTTCATGAAATTGTATCAGTTTATCATTTAAAATCTCATCTCTCCTAATTGGAAAAATTTTGAAAGGTGGTTTGAGATTTGCTCAAGCTTGACATATTACTTGATTTCAACAAATTACTTGAATCACATACAAGAAAAATTGTTTACTAGTATATAAGAGAGGTTTTCATCATAAAAAGTATTTCTAGTCTAGTCATATCACAAGATTACAGGTACATGATTTGTTTGTTTTGAAATGGTGTAATTAAATCAGAATGAAGTGCTTGTCATACTAGTAGATATTGAAAAAAAATATGTATATCATTTTGAGAAATTATTCTTTCCTAGATTATCAGCAGGAGGATAATAAGTTTTTAAGGACAAAAGAAATTTAAACTTATTCCAAAACACCAAAAACTTATATACAAGAGAACTATTTAGGCCTAAAATTATTATAAATAGTTGTAAGTGAATTAGAATATGTATAATTTTAAAAGGATTTAGATAGAGTATTAAAACATATACACTGGATGTAGCAAATTATCATGTTGTTAAAGAGTATTTGAGAAAAGCATATCATTAAAATTGTTTAACTGCACCAGACTTTGTTATTTTGTATCATACTACATGAAGTACATTGTAGAACTGTTTAGATTCACACTTCACAGATAATATCAGATGCATGATATTAGTAGAGTTGCACAATCCAGTTGCAAATTAAGGAAGGAATAAATGGAGTTCCCCTTTGTGAAGAAAGTAAATATGGATGCCAGAGGGGGAAATTTGGTTACTTATATAGGGAATCACTGAAGCGTGACTGGAGCAGGCCCCCTCTTAAGTCAGTCAGTGGGCCCCCACTTATGAAATTTTCTGGATCCGCCACTGGATGCAATATAAAACAGATGTATTTCACTTTTACTGACATAAGTTACTCCTTTTCAAAATTCTTGATCTGCATTGGAAATATAAGATTTTTGTCTACAGTAGTTTGAGACTTAAGTAGCAGAATGCAAGTCATAGGGATTACAATCAGACACTGGCAGTGGCGCTAACTAATTGTTAAAAGCTTTGAATCGCAAAGTGTAGAATATCTGGAGGCTTTAAACCCTGTATTAAAGCAAATATCTTATGTACGAAATTTCAGTCTGTTTTATGTCCATTGTCCTTGAACTTGTTTCAGTGGTTTTTTTACCCAAAAAAGTAAACTGTTTTTTAGTCGTGTTAATTTCTCAATAATTATGAGTATCTGTAATAGGATAACTATATTTGGTATATGGATTCCCTGCAACGTCTAGATGTCCATCAGACAGGGTTCATCAGACCTTGACCATGTTTGATGGATCAGTGGGTCATATTTCCTGGACCTAATTTTCATTGGTCATATAAACTAGAGGCTCTAAAGAGCTGTGTGTCTCTCACCTTGATTTATGTGAATTAAACAAAAGGAAGCAGACAGTTCATGACAAAATTGTGTTTAGGTGATTGTGATGTGTTTGTACATCTTACTTTACTGAACATTCTTGCTGCTTACAATTATCTCTTTCTATAATGAACTTGTCCGTGTAGTTTCAGTGGAAAATGTTAGTAAAAATTTACAAATTTTATGAAAATTGTTAAAAATTGATTATAAAGGACAATAACTTCTTAGGGGGTCAATTATCCATTTTGGTCATTTTGACTTCTTTTTGAGTCTTAAATTGCTGTACATTATTGCTGTTTACAGTTTATCTCTATCTATAAAAATATTCAGGATAATAACACAAAACAGCAAAATTTCCTTAAAATTACCAATTTAGGGCAGCAACCTAACAACGAGTTGTCCTATTCATCTAAAAATTTCAGGGCAGATAGATCTTGACCAGATAAACAATTTTACCCATTGTCTGATTTGCTCTAAATGCTTTGGTTTTTGAGTAATAACCAATTAAATAGTTGACACAGCATAGGTTTCTGACACAGAATGAATGTATTCAAATGAACTTAAAATTTTTGTTTTCTCTTAGAGCAATTCACTATGCTGTTGAATATTAATCCTCTCAAAAAAATGTTTGAAGAAATTTTCTTTTTATTTATGAAATTTCAAATGAGAAAAATTGAACCCAATTTTTTAATCACATCCCCCTTTCCCTTATTCCAAAACTAATTTCAATTAAAATATTCTAATGGAGTTTGCAACAATTACTACTCATTTAAATACATCATAAAATATTAAGATGTAAAAAAACTGCTTGTTATCACTGAATGGTAAAGATTATTTAAATTTATCAGTTGGTAGTAAAAAGTGAATATACATTGTATATTGTATATAACAAAGATTTAAGTTGATTCTGGACAAAGAAAGATAACTCCAATTAAAAAAAATTCTGGCAGATATTTCTTGCTTACTTTACTGGACAAAGAAAGATAACTCTTTATTAAAAAAAAATTTGCTATTTCACAATATTGTGAAATTAGATATTTCTTGCCATTGCACAATACTGTGCAATTGAAAAGACTTGCTAATGCACAATACTTAATATAATAATTTTAGATCCTGATTTAGACCAACTTGAAAACTGGGCCCATAATCAAAAATCTAAGTACATGTTTAGATTCAGCATATCAAAGAGGCCCAAGAATTTGATTTTTGTTAAAATCAAACTTAGTTTAATTTTGGACCCTTTGCACTTTAATTTAGACCAATTTTAAAACTGGACCAAAAATTAAGAATCTACATACACAGTTAGATTTGGCATATCAAAGAATCCCAATTATTCAATTTTTGATGAAATCAAACAATGTTTAATTTTGGACCTCGATTTAGGCCAACTTGAAAACTGGGCCAATAATCAAAAATCTAAGTACATTTTTAGATTCAGCATATCAAAGAACCCCAAGGTTTCATTTTTTGTTAAAATCAAACTAAGTTTAATTTTGGACCCTTTGGACCTTAATGTAGACCAATTTGAAAACGGGACCAAAAATTAAGAATCTACAAACACAGTTAGCTTCGGCATATTAAAGAACCCAAATTATTCAATTTTGATGAAATCAAACAAAGTTTAATTTTGGACCCTTTGGGCCCCTTTTTCCTTAACTGTTGGGACCAAAACTCCCAAAATCAATACCAACCTTCCTTTTATAGTCATAAACCTTGTGTTTAAATTTCATAGATTTCTATTCACTTATACTAACGCTATGGTGGGAAAACCAAGAAAAATGCTTATTTGGGTCCCTTTTTGGCCCCTAATTCCTAAACTGTTGGGACCGAAACTCCCAAAATCAATACCAACCTTCCTTTTGTGGTCATAAACATTGTGTTTAAATTTCATTGATTTCTATTTACTTTAACTAAAGTAATTGTGCGAAAACCAAGAATAATGCTTATTTGGGCCCTTTTTTGGCCCCTAATTCCTAAACTGTTGAAACCAAAACTCCCAAAATCAATCCCAACCTTTCTTTTGTGGTCATAAACCTTGTGTCAAAATTTCATAGATTTCTATTAACTTAAACTAAAGTTATAGTGCGAAAACCAAGAAAATGCTTATTTGGGCCCTTTTTGGCCCCTAATTCCTAAAATATTGGGACCAAAACTCCCAAGTTTGGATTAATTTGGCCCGGTAGTTTCAGAGGAGAAGATTTTTGTAAAAGATCATGGAGATTTACGAAAAAATGTTAAAAATTGACTATAAAGGGCAATAACTCCTAAAGGGGTCAACTGACCATTTTGGTCATGGTGACTTATTTGTAAATCTTACTCTGCTGAACATTATTGCTGGTTACAGTTTATCTCCATCTATAATGGGGCAGCAACCCAACAATGGGTTGTCTGATTCATCTAAAAATTCCAGGGTAGATAGATCTTGACCAGATGAACAATTGTACCCCATTTCAGATTTGCTCTAAATGCTTTGATTTTTGAGTTATAAGCCAAAAACTGCATTTTACCCCTATGTTCTATTTTTAGCCATGGCGGCCATCTTGGTTGGTTGACCGGGTAACAAAACACACAATTTTAAACTAGATACATCAATGATGATTGTGGCCAAGTTTGGATTAATTTGGCCAGGTAGTTTCAGAGAAGAAGATTTTTGTAAAAGATCATAGAGATTTGCGAAAAAATGTTAAAAATTGACTATAAAGGGCAATAACTACTAAAGGGGTCAACTGACCATTTTGGTCAAGTGACTTATTTGTAAATCTTACTTTGCTGAACATTATTTCTGTTTACAGTTTATCTCCATCTATAATAATATTCAAGATAACCAAAAACTAAAATTTCCGTAAAATTACCAATTTAGGGGCAGCAACCCAACAATGGGTTGTCTGATTCATCTTAAAATTTCAGGGCAGATAGATCTTGACCAGATAAACAATTTTACCCATTGTCAGATTTGCTCTAAATGCTTTGGTTTTTTAGTTATAAGCCAAAAACTGCATTTTACCCCTATGTTCTATTTTAGCCATGGCGGCCATCTTGGTTGGTTGGCCGGGTAACAAAACACAAATTTTAAACTAGATACATCAATATTGATTGTGGCCAAGTTTGGTTTAATTTAGCCCAGTAGTTTCAGAGGAGAAGATTTTTGTAAAAGTTAACGACAGACGACGGACGCCAAGTGATGAGAAAAGCTCACTTGGCCCTTCGAGCCCGGTGAGCTAAAAAGGTGTGGTATGATTGCCAAAATGACAACTCTCATCAACAGACCAAATGACACAGAAATTAACAGCAAAAGGTCACATTATGGTCTTCAACAATGAGCAAAGCCCATTCTGTATAGTCAGCTATTAAAGACCCTGAAATCATCTATGTAAAAAAATCAAATGAGAAAACAGTATGTTTTTAAAAGATTTGTAAGAGTTCCGCGGAACCCAGTGTCTCGCCTATTTTTGCTGTAAATCGCAGGCTCAACAACAATGAGGAAAAAAATCAATAAAAATATTCCTCTTGTTACTATTTTATGATTGTAAGAAAATCTAAGTCCATTTAAAAGTAAATTACAGAAAAAACGGAGTAATCTTTTTACAAACTTTACTTCTGGATACAATCTTATGATTATAAATAAGCTTCTGTCCAAGTTTGGTACAAACCCAGGATAGTTTAAGAAAGTTATTAAAATTTTAAAAACTTCAACCACAGAGTGAATGTAATGGTTCCCCGCAGAAAAACTAAGTCCATTTAAAAGTAAAATATGAAAAAAAAGAATTTATTTATTTACAAAATTTACTTCTGGATACTATATTATGATCATAAACAAGCTTCTGTCCAAGTTTAGTACAAACCCAGGATAGGTTAAGAAAGTTATTAAAATTCTAAAAACTTTAACCACAGAATGTATGTAATGTTTCCCTGCAGAAAAATCTAAGTCCATTTATAAGTAAAATACGGAAAAAATGAAATTTTATTTTTACAAAATTTACTTCTGGATATTATCTTATGATCATAAACAAGCTTCTGTCCAAGTTTGGTACAAACCCAGGATAGCTGGAGAAAGTTATTAAAATTCTAAAAACTTTAACCACAGAGTGAATGTTTTGTTTCCCCGCAGAAAAAACTAAGTCCATTTATAGTAAAATATGGAAAAAATGGAATTTCATTTTTACAAAATTTACTTCTGGATACTATCTTATGATCATAAACAAGCTTCTGTCAAAGTTTGGTAGAAATCCAGCATGGTTTAAGAAAGTTATTAAAATTTCAAAAACTTTAACCACAGAGTGAATATTTGTTGACGCCGACGCCGACGGAATGTAGGATCGCTTAGTTTCGCTTTTTCGACTAAAGTCGAAGGCTCGACAAAAAGCACTGTGGGTTCCAAAAAGAAGTAGATGCATCTTTTTTTCGTGTTGAATTTTTCGTTTCATTTTCATAACTTTAGTTTACCTTAACTAAATTCTTATGTAGCACATGGGGCATCATCAGTGTTCCATGGACTCATTCCCCATTTATTGTTTTATGTTTCTTCTTCTTAGTATTTATCTGATAAGATATACTTTTCAAATGATTTTTGGTCCCCTATTGACAAAGGGGACTTTTTAGGGTTTCACTCTGTCCATTCGTCAACTTTAAAAATTTGACTTGATATTTGTTGTATACGGTAGTTTACACCATGACAAGTTAATGATCAAGTAAGCATTTTGTTACAGTGAATGATTTTTTTAACCAGCAGAGGATTATGTTCTGCAAGGCAACACTCACAGAATGCTTGTAGTATTTTGTTCTGATCTTGTGCTGTTACACCAAAGTCCAAGATGTGGTGGAGGGTTGAATGCTCACAAATATGTTTCACCTCACCACATTCTCTATGTGTCTGTCCCAAGTCAGAATCCGGTAGTTCAGTGGTTGTTGGTTCATGTCGGTCAGATTTTTTTGGTAATTTATTTGTTTTCATTAGGCCTTTAGCTTTCTAAATGAATTGTTTCATATTTCTCACGTCAGGGCCTTGGCCTTTTATTGACTACTTTACGGTATGGGTTCTCCTCATTATTGAAGACTGTACAGTTGACAATAGTTGCTTACATCCACTTCATAATAACATTAGTGGATAGTTGTCTCATTGGCAATCATACCACATCTCCTTTTTTTTATATTCACCAGCTTTGAGGTGAAAACCTACTGTTTAGTTTTGTTCAACTGTTTTTACTACTTTTTTTCTCTTCATGTTGCCTTCTTTGATCTTTTTTTTATCATCATGGTATCATGATATTTGTCCTTAATTTTACATTACCATGATTACACAAATTAATTAAAGTCAAATTAATAGTGACAGGCCAGGAATAAAAGATATAAATCAAAAATGAGATTTTGCTTCTAATCAGTGAACATGAATTTAACAGCTTTTGTCAGACCTTTTAAGTGTTGAGTGGTGAATTTGAAAACCCATCGCACAGTATAGCTCATTTATATAAACCTTGAAACCAAATTTCAGAAATCCTTGTGATGCAGTTTCTAGAAAAGATGTGACTAAAAATATTCATGGTACAGTTGGATGGACAGATGCATGGATAGACAGAGGTAAAACAGTATAACCCAACTTTAATTAGTTATTCTTGACCACTCCAGTGAATATTTATAAAAGTAAATCAGGTTGAAACATGGTGTTTTTTTTTGTGATTTGCAGTGATAATTTCTGATTTATGACCTATTACATCATACTACGGTACCAAAAATACATAGAGATACTTCAGAGAAAATTGCCCATCAGCAAAATCTTTGATTAGTAACCAGTAGGAGCGATTATGAAGTGAATAACATTGTGGATACTGCATATTGTATGGAAGACTTTTAAAATCCAAAATCATATTAACAAAACACTTATTTTGTAAATGAATGTTTCTTTCTTCTTAAAAAATATGTTTAACTACAATTCAAATGTACATAAACATGATAAATGCAATATCTGTTCTATAAATGTGTACTGCTGCACCATAAATAAATATATATAAATAGATGTCCTTCATCAAAATATTGATATAAAATGAAACTATAATTACGTATAATTACTAATTACTAAAATACTGATTCTGGTAGCTGTAGAATTTCAAACAGAAACAGATAAAGTATACATGTAGTATAGCAATTACAAAAGGTTACACCCAGACTTTAGAGAAACTATTACTTTATATTGCAAAATTGAAGTGACTTAATTAGATTATACCCTTTTAACATGTGGGAAATCGTTTATATTCTATGTCATGTATGTAGTAATTCTAATTACATGTAACAATTTTTAGACTTTTGAAAAGGAGATTGTTACACTTTTCCCAGATTTTTAAATTGCCCATGTTGTGCAATCTTTTTTTTAAATTTTAAATAAACTGTACTTTTCAGATATAATGTTCATTGGTTTTAAGTTTTTCATGGACAGTTTTGAAACAAGTCAAAGCAAATTTCTTTTTTTATATGTTCTCCACAATTAGATTTTTCAATATCACAATTTACAGTTTAAACGAAACAAAGAAAATTTCAGACTTAACATTAACAACGATATCGATGACAACAAAAGAATGAGCCTTTTTTTGAAAACAAGCGTAATTTACACTTTTGCCAATAGGTTTAGATTTTAATCATTTTTTAATGTTCAACATATACATGATATAAAAGTGACAACATTCAATACCAGTAGTGTTCGAAAGGATCATCAAAAGCTTCATAATCATCATAGTAATCGACCCAATGATCAGAGAGGTAGTCATCGTCATTTGAGTAATCGGTACACTCATCCTCATCGGGAGGATACTCAACATTGTACAAAGCCTGACTACGTCGGGAATGGTACAAACAATGTGGACACTTTATATGGCACCGTACATCAGTCACTGGAAACTTGGCAATACAAATAGCACTTTGCATTAAAGCTTGAGGCATATCTTCTAATTTTGTCCATGATTTTGTTCTATATGTATATTTGTATGCTGTTTCCAAAGGTTTTTTCGTGGATTGGTCTTTTCCGCCAAATAGGAAAAAATCGTTTCCGTCAGAAATGCTTGCGAAATCTGTCCTTGCTGGGTCTTCTGGTGGGAATGGTAGGACTTGATCAGCTATAGGTTTCCATCTTCTGTCATTTAGATTAAACCTCCTAGCATGAAACTTTCCCATTCTACAAACAGTGATGTCATTTCCAATGGAAAACATATGGGTTTCAAATATTGAACCCTTCGAATGATCAAATCTTCTTTGACTTCGCACATCGTAAACAATAAATTTGGCATAATGACGACTTTTCTTTACCTTTATGCCATGCTTCCATGCCAATACACATATGTGGGAGTTATTAAACACATGAACGCTAACCTGAGTTGAAGGATTGCTGTGGAACAACTGACATTTTATTTCACTTTCATTTCCATCTTCTTTCACTTCCAAAAGTACAGCCTGCTGACTCGAAATAACAGCATACAATCTGTTGTTACATGCTACGATTTTCTGAAGTGAGGCATTCAAATAAGCCTCTGGTACATTGATTTTGAAACTTGTCCAACTCTTGTCACTAATTCTGAACTTGTAAATGTAAAACATTGTACTGTCATGTGTGTGCTCTGTGTCAAATACGTACAAATGTCCTGAATTATCGTAAGTTAACAATGGCCTTCTCATCTGATGAGGTAGGGGAGCTATTTCCGTCCATCTTTGGTCCTGAATCACATATCCATAGATATTACTAACAGCTATCGAATTGATGATCGATGAAAAATGATGGAAAAAGTTATTAACATACACACTGTGACTACAACCACCTGCTACGAGTATAACATCGCGCTGTCCAGTTTCTTGGTACGCCAAGTCTTTCGACAATTTAGCTCGTAGGATGTGAGCTTTACAGTCTTCATGTCTGCTAACCAAATTGTTTTTCTCAAGAATTGTTTCTAACACTTGTTTAGACATTTGTATCAGATCTAACGCACAAAACAATTCACTGAAACAATGAAGTCTATTTGCCTCATCATGTTTTACCCATCTGATTATAAAATTAAAGAATTCTTCTTGGGGAATGTATGATAAGGTCTGATCCATAATAAATGCCAGAATGGAATCATGGGTAAGTGTTAGAATGTCATCTTTCTTCATGACCTCAGGTAAATGTCCCCTGAGAAAGTCATAAGTTTTGTTATAAATGTCAAGGTCATACTGACTGCACAGCAGACATATTTGAACACAGTTGTCAACTGTGACCTCCACACTGAAGAGGTAATCACGACATGCTTGTTTCAAATCACTTATTTGGAAGTATTCTGCCACTTCTAGTAAATCCCTTACATTTTCATATGAAATTTCTACCGTTCCAACATATAGAAAGGCTATAGCTGACCTAATAGCTGCTAATTTCCCTATATGCAGTATCACTTTACCTACAATAAAATAACAAGATTGATTACAAATATAAACATATGTATTTGTTTATTGGTGTAACTGTTTAAAAACACTAAACTCCTAAACTTCATGGCTGTATCATGGTGGCCATTTTTTATTGCGGGAGGAAGCTAGAGAATCATATCATCAACCTACAGTGTATGACCAGAAATCTGGCAAACCTTGCAAATTAAGCTCTGGGTCAAACACTGGAAAGTGCAGGGTTCAAACTAAACCTCAGTTGACAGACCGATATATAATGCCATGTATTTCACTTGTGCAGCAGGATCAGCCTAAGGGGGGTTCGTGTTGTTTATTCTTCGGTTTTCGATGTTGTGTCATGTGTACTATTGTTTGTCTCTTTGTCTTTTTTCATTTTTAGCCATGGCATTGTCAGTTTGTTTAAATTTATGAGTTTGACTGTCCCTTTGGTATCTTTCATCCCTCTTCTACCACTCATGGAGCACCTGATAGTACTTCTGGATTTTGTGGGTTATGTGTTTCTCAGTCTTTCATTTTCTGTGTAGTGCTTCTTTTCAGCATTATTTCTTTTTTTGCCATAGTTTAATTTTTGTCTCAGTACAACCTTTGATTTTTTATTGTCCCTATGGATCCTGCTGGGTTCTTTTAATACTCTGCAACTGAGGTCCCAATTAAATATTTAAGATTGTCATAAAACATAAACATGTTTTAGATGTCAAGAAATATTAAAGTCATAAGAAACGAGTGACCGGTGAAAAATAATGTTCTTTAAATTCTTGAACCAATGCATACAAACATCATAAACTTAGTCTTTTGTGCTCGAATTTATCATTTTTTTCGTGTAAATTTCGTATAATTGTCAATTTTTTTTTCAATCGGTCAGTGTTATTGTGAAAATATGGCAGGTAATTAAAGTTTGTGTTTTGAAGCCGAAGTTTAACGATTGTCACCTGTTTGTCAACAATTGACGAAAAATAAACAAAAAAGCATGGAAATTGAGCACGTGTTTAACATGTAAATTCAGATAATAGTTTATTTAAGGACATCCATGCGTATTGTGGTCACCGGATTTTTTCGAGATGGGTCACACTGAGGTCACCTTGCATACGGAAAATATGTCGGGGGAATTGCTTGCTGGAAGGAAGCTATTCAAATAAAGTAAACTTCTTCTAAATATGAATAAATTAAAGAATTTTCTTCAGAAAAAAGTATATGTACATAAGTTTTATAATGAAAACTATCAATTTAGTTATTAAAATCATATGCATTATTTTTTTTTGATTTGAGGTTTCTTATGACTTTAATGAATAATAAATCAACAAAAGTCAGATTTCCTATTTATAATTATGAATATAACACCTTCCAAATTTTGGGGTTTTCAGATATCAGAGAGACATTTATCATATCATAAGCATATTTAAACTTTATAACAGCTCTGCTAAAAATACCATTAACTTGTATATTATGTCATCTAAAGTGTGTTAAATTCCATCTTTAAACTACACATTTCAAGAATTTTGTTGTGATTCCTATTTAAGTGTTTAATTTGTAGACACAATTTCAATGTTGTAAACAGAGTTAAATTTTGTGACAACTCTGCTGAAAATACTATAAATTTGATTATTTTAGCAGTTAAATTGATTAGTTGATTTCTTAAAACATATATGTATTTTAACAGTTTGTATAGACAATTTCATTACCTGATACTTTTTCATCCATCCCACTATCATATAAGGACTGAAAGTAGGGACAGGATACCAATACATTCCAGTGGGCCTTGACTTCCTAAAATAAAATCATCAATTATTTCATAAAATCAAAATATGTACACATCACCTATTTTTAAGGATCCTTGATTTATCATCTTATCAAACATATTTTATACACAGAGTCTGTCAGATATTGATGGCAGAGTAGTTTAAGTAATTATGCTATGGATAAGAACATGTAGAAAGGCTTTCTACAGGGTAATACATTAATACTTTGTTTCAATTTTCACATAAATACTTACAATATCGCCAACCATCAGGATGACATCACAGAATTCAGTTTGAGATGACATCTGATCGTATAAATGTTGTTGCAACTTTAATGCATGGGAACTTTTATTCCCCATATTTCTGGGGTATGCTTGAAAGTCCATTTTGCTGACTGTAGACCTGTAAACAGAAGAAAAATGTATTACATATCAGTAAATAGATTCGGCAATAAGCAGCAATTCCTGTAACAACCTGTCAAATTACACTTCTAACTAACAAATAACTGAAATTTCACTAAAATTAAAATGTAAATGTTTATTACATAAGTTTCCATAACTCATTTTAACTTTGCATCAGTGATATAATACTATTCATTTACATAACCAATAAACAGTGTCAGATAAAAACCAAAAAAATAGCAATAGGTATTGGCCAATCAGAAAAATTATTGATATCTTTCAGTTTGATTAGCATGACAAAATTTGTGATTTTAATTGTTTTTTTCCAACTGTTTCTGATGGAGCACAATATTTGCTTTGAAATATTAGAAATACAAATGTACCAGGGGATCTAATATCAATCGGGTATTCTTTTTTCGAATTTCGGGACCTCAAGATTTCATGTTTTTTAAGCCCGGGATTTTGGGATTTCGGGATCAGGACCCCTCCTACCCTCCCTCTTGAAGGCAATGATTTGTAGACAATACAAATCCTTGTTAAAGGTAAATAGGTATATATTTGTTAACATCTTTACTAGCATGACTAGTGACATTAATTAGTGTCTGTGTTTGAGGAATTTGTTATTTGGACTCTGTCTGTTGGAACTAGGAGATCAGAAATTTATAGAAGAGATCTGTCACATTGACAGGGCGCATGACCAACCATTGAAATGCTTCATTCCGAAACCATTCTTTACGCAATTTAGGACATTGCAAATAGATAAATAATTTGATAATTACAGTGTTTTAATCACAGAGTGATTGCGAAATTCTTCTTCAGCTCATGGAGCTCTCCAACATCTCAATTACATGGTCCAATTACAGAACATTTGATTGGGTTAAATCTGAAATTTCAGCCAATAGAACGTTGTTTAATATTTTTTCCTCACAAATTTCTAAAAGACAAAACTTAACCGGAATCCTTTCCGTATAAGAATTACAGCTGTTTATACTGATCAGGTCTCCATAACTTGCAAAAGGCTTAGCTTATTTATATAGGAATACTCAGTGCTAAAGAGTTAGTTAAAACTTTCTAAGGACATTTTTTTTTCATTTCATGAGTTTACAGATATTCCATATTATTTTTTTTTTAAATGAATTCACATATATATCTAATATCAACCTAAATATCAATGTCATACATCCGGTATTGAGTTGGCGCAGTTTCATATTCAAATTATTCAAATGGACCGATTTTTGAAAGTTATGTATGAGGTGTGCATCAGAATGGATTTGACTTTTGCCTTCTTTTATTATTCAATCAATAAATGTGTTAACAATTACCAATTAAGTTAATTTTCAGAACACATGCTTTCACCAGCATTATGTCAAATGTGGCGTAAAGCAACCAACAATCAATCAAGTTATTCTAAATTCAATTTAAATAATTAATATGCACAGCTTATATTTTTTTTCACACAATGGGAAAATCAAATGTATAAGGGCCATTGTAATATATATTAAAATCACTGTGTATCATCGCCACCGGAAATTGGGTACTAACGAAGCGGAGAGAAATAGAAAAAAAAAGTAAACAAGTTAAGAATTCATTCAATTTAAAGCATTTCCTCTCATTTGATGAGGGTGCCGCTTAAGAAATGATTTTCTGATATATAATTCTTCAAATTATTAGGCAGATAAGTACAAAATTAATACAAGATTTTGTGTAATACTCCAAAACTTGCCACTTAGTACCGGAAAATTTCGAGGTCGATCGTCCTCTGTGGCCCCATTCTCAAGATATTGAACTGTTTTTCATTATTTTTCCAGACACGTTTTTAGATTATTATAGTCTGGCATCATATTTGCTGAAATTTGTTGTCAAAAACATGTTTTTTAAAGAATATGGACAAAAACATTGTTTGTTTGTTGTACGGCGAATTGCAAAATAACAATTTTTGTCAGTACGGCGTCTTGCAATATATTATAATTTTAAGAGGAAATTAATCACTGTTTAGATAATATCAAGTGACGATATATTGTTGATATCAAAGCTTTACAGGCTTACACATATACAAAATGTCACATTTATACAAATATAAGTCGTTAATTTAGTTCAGAAGTCCTCGTTGCGTACCGCTTTTCGATTTTGTACAAGAAGTTTTTTTTCAACCATATTATCCTAAATACATTTATATATCGTTATACTACTAACGACTGTTGTCTTATTTGTTGTTAGGTTGAAATTGTGTAAGTTCAATAAAATAAATCGTCCATTCATCTTTTCTTGGTGCTAGCTTTTTTTTTTTAGATAAAAACAGTGGAGATGTGGTATAATAGCAAATAAGATAACTATCCATCAGGATAAAATAAAGTGTATGCAAGCAATTATATGCTATCGTACGGCCTTCAACAACGAAAACTCGTACCTTATAGTCGGCTATAAAAAGCACCGACAGAAAAATGTGGAATGACTCAACAAGAAAACTATCGGCCTAAATCATATACAGTGTAACAAAACAATTTATGAAATCAACCAATAAGATAGAGATGAAGAAACAACAACCACCGAACCACAGGATCGAGAATTCGGACAGACAAAATTAAGAAAATACTTTGTTTTCATCGAAATTAAGGAGAAACAAATCGTGAATTGCCTTTCGAATTAATTTTCTTGTCAGTTTCTTTTTGAAAATATATAATTTGCATACATCTTAAATGCTGTCAAGCAAATGGTATTTCTATCTAATGCATTTTATCTAATGCATAATTAGATGGGGGGGAGGGGAGGGGGTCAGTTAACATGTTAACAACACCTCGACTTTGGCAAAAACAGTTAACAACAAATTTAAAATGCTGATAAGAGTTAACAGCAACTTTAATTTACCCTTTTTTCCAAACGAACCCAAAAGCAATGAAAAGGGGAAGTGCATATCTTCAATGTATTCAAAAACTTGAGAACCACTGTACAAAGTCGCAGAAATGCCAAGCTCCATAAGGAATCTTTTATAAAGCTGACTTATTTTCAGAAGACACATGCAAGTACCATATGTTTTTATTGACACATGGACAGACAATTGAACGGATGGAAAAGCAGACGGAGTAATTGACTCCAAGAAAAAGGACTATGTCATGAATAATCGAAAATGCTTCTAACAGCAAAAAGGAGGCTTCTTCTGGTTATGTATATTGTTGAGTAAACGTTTTATGTCAGTCAGTCGTAGCAAACTTGAGTTATCGTCATGACGTAGGAAAGTGTAACAAACAGATAGAATGAGTGAATACTATAGGGCGCGAACAATTTTTTTTTTTATGGCGGGGGCTCTTATAAATTATGGTTACATCTCAGTCAGGGTATTCATACGACTCATTGCTTTCATGATTTTATTAGGAATTACGAAGGTTTACTGACTTTTATTTTAAATCATCAAAACCAGTGTATAAATCAGAAAGTAGCATGTAAGGTGTCACAAATTGAAGCGCTCTTTTATCTCCAAGTCCCAATTAAGAACTCTGAGCTGATATGAAAAAAGCCTTGGTCCATCTTTACATTTCCGAAGTCTTAGACTAGCAAATTTGACATCAATTTGCGAACCAAGTCCTCATTTTCGGCCTCTTCTACCAGGCCACACTGTTCAGTTATTTTACGAATTGCAAATTGAAAAGGTACTTTATTTTTCACAATTCCGTCCAGGTACTCTGGGTCAATATAACTTATCAAACATTCCATATACATCTGAATTATTTTCATCATAGGACTGACTAGGGTTTTAGCTTGATAAGAAGTGGCCTTTCCTTTTAACGTTTTGGATACATTACAAATAGAAGGCATATATAACTACATTGGTTAGACTTATAAAGAGGGGTATGAGATATCCCTAAACATGTTTAACACTGCTGCATTTGTTGCACCTGCATGACCCAACTTGAGTCCGTAACCTTTGCTACATTTGTATATAGTCTTGTATTTATTTCATTTTTTTAATTTTGGTTCATTTATATGTTTCAAGAAACAAACATTGAACTTTTACACCCTTTTTGTAGTTAAATGAGTGCTTACGTAGGAGACAGCTTCAGGTATATCAATACACAGTTACAAGTTTAGTTTCGCATTATAGCCATGGTGAATTTTTTAAATATGAAAGTTTTTGTACAATTGAATTGATATTTAGGTAGTTGAATAATAATATAGCCTTCCTAGTGGGTTTATATGAACATTTAGATTTAGAAATTTTGTATTGTTTTTCAACAAAGATTTGATGCTCGATCTTTTCAATTCAATTTATGGAAAAAAACAGCAGAAATGCATATGATTTTTTTTTAACCTTTTGATAGATATTTGTCTATGGTTTCAGGAAAGGTATCACTCTTATTGATTGAAAATTGAAATTTTCCTTTGGACCAAACTTTTTAGATCTTTGTGACATGTTCAACCCCCTATTTTGCAATATTTGGTATCAAATAAATGCTGATTGTTGCCATGGTAACACAAAAAAAAAAGATTATGTTTCACCATTATTACTATTGGAAATCGAATCTATGGACGATTCTCTTTCCATAAATATACACATGCATAACTCAAATAGTAAGCCTTATTTATTAGGAAGGAAGGGAAAGAGGGTGTTTAAAAATTATGAGTGTCAGTTCTAAGTTTTTTTCCTATCTGTGAATTCACATCCACCCTAGTGCATAATTTTCTCGTTGCGTTGGGATGTTTCTTCTATTTGGTTGGGCTTCTGTTTCTTTGACATTTTCCTCATTTCCATTCTCAATTTTATCAAGGATTTACTATACTCAATTTTTTTTAAAAGACATGAACAGTTACATATATGCTGTATATGTCACTCCTTTGCGGAAGCAACGTAAAGAAGGAGATGGACAGCAAATTTTAAAATGATTCTTGTAAAAAACAGTTAAGAGCAGTTAACGGAGAAAATAATGTCAAAAACAGTGAACATTTTAAGTATTTTAAAAGTAACAGATAACAGGAATCTCAATTTCAAATAAACAGTTAACAACATTGCAAAGTTTAACAAAACAGAAAATCTGATTACAGACAGTGGGTCGAAAACAGTTAACAGTTTTTAAAATTTATCAGTCAAATAAAAATTTTAAACAAAGTTAAACCTTGAAAATGACAAAAGCAGTTTAACATAAAAGGGTACCTTTTAAATACTTTATTTTCTTTGAAAGGACGGTAAATAATTATTCTAAAATTAGCAAGTTGCCTTACAGTTGAAAACAAGTTGCCATACAGTAAATTTGTCAACACGAGCAAGTTGCCGTACCCTAGACTTTGTTTTTCATGGTCTATATTCTTTAAAATACATCTTTTTGACAACAAATTTCAGTAAATATGATGCCACACTATAATAATCTAAAAACGTGTCTGGAAAAATAATGAAAAACAGTTCAATATCTTGAGAATGGGGCCACAGAGGACGATCGACCTCGAAATTTTCCGGCACCCTCATCAAATGAGAGGAAATGCTTTAAATTGAATGAATTCTTAACTTGTTTACTTTTTTTTTCTATTTCTCTCCGCTTCGTTAGTACCCAATTTCCGGTGGCGATGATACACAGTGAAAATAGCCTCAGGGAAAAATACAGACGCTCATTTTTTTGGTGGAATGTTTTCCTACAGGTGTCACAGAAGGCCAGATTTAACCATGCTGTGGGTAATTTTTTTTATTTTGACTGTTTTTATCCCACATTGAAGGAAGCTGAAGGCATCAAAGCAATAAATTAAAATATCCTCCAAACTTGTCAAAGATGTCATAATTATTTGGACTAACATATAATGAGGTCTTGCAAGGCTTCTTTATTTTTTTTACTTTGACGCCTTCCTGCAACTAAGCAAAAACAAGATCTGAATTGCAAATTAGCTTGACTTGACATTAAAATGTGTTGGCTAGGTCAGTAGCTGAAGGCAATGATTTGTAGACAATAAAAATCCTTATAAAGGTATTATCGTAAATACCACACACTTCATGTTTACTATGCACCGCCCCTTATGTAACGTCAGGTCTCTTTGACATGTAACTATGCTTTTCTAATACATCTGTCAAATAGTCAAGACATCTTTTATTTCTATCACCCACTTAATGATATTATGGTGCCGTGACCAAAAGGGAAAATGGACTAACATCGCGTCCGATCACAAAATTGTACCCACTTGAAGTTAGTTAGAATAGCATGATGACAATACAGACTGTGCAATAAAAATATGGAGAAGATAAAGAAATGGACTAATTGAATAGACCACTTTCGAGTTCATCCGTCACCGGAAAAAACTCGTCAATTATACGCGCCTTTATCATCGTCATTTGTGCGTTTAGGGTCGTCGTCACTTCCTTCCAATGTTGAGCGAGTGGTTGGAAAACTATAATTCTATATTGTACAAATTATTCGGCAAATTGAATTCTCAAAATTGACAATCAACACTGCTGTCATTAGGGAAATGTCAGTAAGTACCTACAGAGCAACCATTACTTCTAGTTTATCCTGCACAAAGACGATCACTAAGACGCTTGATGAACGTAAATAGTGCAGGGATACAGGCGAGCCCCTCTATCTGGTAAATGACGTCATAAAGGTGTGTATAATTGACGAGTTTTTGCCTGTGACGGATGAACTCGAAAGTGGTCTATTATACAAAGACTTTAAATGTGTTAATAGCGAGATTCAATTTAGTTTTTCATCTACATTAATTCATTTGAGAAATGCTGAAAGTTTTCAGTTATTTTATTTTCTTAATAGTGAAATTCAATGGTTTTTTTTTTATAATTTCACTTTTGTGTGCCCCCCAGTATACCTTAAATACCGCACACTTGATGTTTACTATGTACCACGCTTTATGTAACATCACGTCTCGAGGTGTTACTATGCTTTTCTAATACATCTATCAAATAGTCAAGACATTTTTTATTTCTATCACCCACTTTATGATAGGTATATAGGTATATATTTTTTAACATCTTTAATAGCACGACTAGTGACATTAATTAGTGTCTGTGTTTGATGAGTTTGTTAATTTATTTGGACTCTGTTGGAGAGTAGAATAGACTAGTCCAAATAATTGTGACGTCTTGAAAGGCTATTGACAAGAAAAAAAATTATAATAGCCTTTCAAGACGTCATTATTTGGACTAAGAATAGACATGATAGAAGAGATCTGTCCCATTGGCTGTTGACAGGGCATGAACAACCATTGAAATGCTATATTCCGAAACCATTTTTTACGCAATTAAGGACATTGCAAATAAATGATTAGTTTGATAATTACAGTGGTTAATTACCGAGTGATTGCGAAATTATTCTTCAGCTCATCGAGCTCTCCGTCTCACATCTCAATTACATTATCAAAGTACAGAACATTTGATTGGGTCAAATCTGAAATTTCAGCCAATACAACGTTGTTTAATATTTTTTCCTCACAAATTTCTAAAAGACAAAACTTAACCGGAATCATTTCCGTATAAGAATTACAGCTGTTTATACTAATCTGAGTAATCAGGTCTCTATAACTTGCATAAGATGCTAATAATTAATCATATAAGTATACTCAGTGTTAAAGAGTTAGTTAAAACTGTCTAAGGACATTTTTTTTCTTCATTTCATGAGTTATACAGATATTCCATATTTTATTTTTTTAAAAGTAACCCTATCATGCCTATGGCTAATGCAGTAATGGTAAGCATATGGCAGATTTTACAATAAGAAGGAATTATTGTTTTTGTGTATCCATCAAAAAAGCAATTGCTGAAACTGTGAAACAGACTTTGTAATGGAGTAATGCATTATGTTATTGAATAAAATGTGTCTTTCTGAGTAAATAAAAATAAAAATTACTCTGTGTTTGTGTTTTTTGTTGGAATTAGAGGGTTTTCAATTTCAAAATATTGGACATGGAATAGACATCATGACCTACTTTACTGACATCCAGCTTATTTGGAGTGGAATTTTGAAGTATAATTTATAAGTGGAGCCTAATAACATGGACTTATATTTTAATAAAAAGTCTTCTTTTGTGTTTTACTCATAACTTTAAGGCAGATTTTTATTGGTAAAGGCTAAAAAAGGTAATTTAATAATATTGTTGCTAACGTCACGTCTTTTCTGTCCATTGTGGTATGTCACAATCGCAATTTTCTTGTTGGTTCTCAGACAGCCAATTGTAGTTATTTTTATCCCGGGTTTTATAAATAATTGAAAATAGCAATCATATTAAATTTGGGTGACGTAAGGGGGTCAAAGGACTTGAGGAATCAATATCATTGGCTGTTTTATTTTTTGCGAACGTTACTGCTCTAGGTTTCCGTCCAAATCAGTGTCACGTGAGCAACATATATTTAGATCTGTAACTCTCCTGTATAGGAGTTACGATATCGCCCTTTGCAGAAATAGATTCGGAGTCAGTTCCTTCACATGATGGGGAAGCAAAGAAGGCAAGTTGTATGTAATATCGTTACAAGAGGACCTTAAATGTATTCCGTCCATCAAAAAGACATTCGCAACAAAACTTAATATCATGATAGTAGATGTTGCTAATGTTACTATTACGAATTGGTTTCTTGTGTATTCATTTGATATAAAGTACACCTGCAAATGACATTCTGTATATTTAGAAATTCTAAACCAGATTGTACAATTTTATTACTCCAGGCATATATTAAACATCACTGTTTGCATACATTTTAACTTTTAAAGATGTTGTTGCTCATGTGACATGTCCAAATGTCGCTAACGTTACTATTTTTTTGGTTTCTTGTGTATTCATTTGATATAAAGTACACCTGCAAATGACATTCTGTATATTTAGAAATTCTAAACCAGACTGTACAATTTTATTACTCCAGGCATATATTAAACATCACTGTGTGCATACATTTTAACTTTTAAAGATGTTGTTGCTCATGTGACATGTCCAAATGTCGCTAACTTTACTCATTTTTGTCTCCGTCACGTTAGCAACATGAAAGTAGGAGACAGAACACAATACTGTAAAATCTGCCATATCACTAATGATTATGACTTTTTAAGTTAAGATTACCTTATTCTTTATAATAATTAATGGAATTTTTTTTTTTGGTTAAAGTCATATGAATCTTGAAATAAAAAAAAGTAAACATTTTGAATAGTTTACTTCAATTTTTACTTTTAGTCATTAAAATACATTTAGCCAGCAGAGTGAAAGTTCATGTATGAGGGAAGGAATGCTCTTTACCGTCAGCAGTCAAACAGTGATTTTTGGCTATTTAATAATTAATTATTTAATTTTACTTTGCTTAAATAGTCAAAATATCATTGTGATTCGTCAGCTGGTCAGTGTTCTCAAGTAATGAGGGGGACAGGACCTTTATCAGGACTCAGGTATAGAGTGTTTTTAAGCTCGGGATTTCGGGATCCAGGAATTCTTTTTTTTTAATTTCGGGAAGTTGGGAATTATTTTATTTAAGTTTGGGACCTCAGGATTTCATGTTTTTAAGCCTGGGATATGGGGATCAGGACCCCTCCTATCCCACCTCAGTAATTATCTTTTCCATCAATTTTGTCAAAATCAGTCGATTTTTTTTTATGATCTAACCACAGTCACTTGTCTTAGAATATATTTTTCCTATATACCTTTATACAACACTATATAAAGGTTTATAGGAATTTTTTTTCTGAGACGAGTGCCTGCATGTGCATCTAACAGAAAGTGTACATTTTAGGCTTTACAACCTGGCTGCATGCATTGGTTTGGTTGTTTTTTTTTGGGGGGGGGGAATCCTTGATATTAATTCAGTATAAACATTATAGATTATACATTTATTAAATATAGAAAATTAAAAAAAGTACATGTAAATGTAAAATTTGTGTGTTCTCCACAACCTCATTATTTTCCAATTTATATTGCATCTCCTCTTTTTTGAAAATCTTGAGTACCAATGGTGGTCAAAGAGCACTTTGAATGTCAATTATGGCAAAGGGTCTTGATAAAGGGTTAAACGATTATAGAATACTAATTATTAAGCCCCAAAAAAATTGTGAATAAAGAGAAATATTACCCCAATATCCAGTACCAGTGACCAAAAATGTGATTTCTATATTAAAGAGTAATCCACAAAATGCATTTCAAAAATCTGATGAAAAATAAATGCTTTGTTTCAAAACTAGTTCAGAAGAATATTTAGTTTTCCACTTTAAGACTAATTATGCTAATGTTTTAGTAATAGTTCCAAAACACATTGATTTCTTTAAAATCCATTTCTGACATAATTACATACATACATTGTATATATATACAAAACAATAGTCTATAAGAATATAAAAAGAACCTTCTTATTACTTTTCTCCACATCACAATTAATGTCTAAAATTAATGAATTGCTAGAATTAAATATATAATAAATTCTTTACAAACTGTCTTATAAGAGAAGACTAACTTTTATATATACATACTCATGATATTGTAGATAGCTATAAGGGTCTTCAGAACCCCAGTGCCCAAGTCCATGAACCAACATTTCTAAAATCAAATGTGTTGCATAAAAATTGTGTTGTTCTATAAACCAGAGAAATATAAATGAAACATATCTAAAGTAGGAAGTGCAGATTTGTGTTTTTTGAAATGATAGCCTGGGTATAAAAGCTAGTAACAGGTAAAACTGTGATAATCCTTAAGTTGGTAATCATGATAATCCAGTGATTATGTAATCACTAATTGTTATCATGTATATTCTTTTGTTAATAACAATACAGAAACAAAAAAAAAGGTGTGAGTTACTAGTGGTTTAAAATGTCTGGTTCTCTAATTGACAAAAAAAACATATTTTGAGGTCATAGGCTTAAATGTCAAGGTCATATAAATAAGTAATTATCTTTTTAATTTGTTTTAAGTGCAGAACTCAACATATTAATCAAAGGGAATTATTATTAAATATAATCTGTAATACTAAAAGAGGTCATACATATGCTTTAAGTCAAGGTCATAAAAATAGGTAATTTCTTTTTACAGTTTTTTAGGAGAAGTGCAGAACTATATTTATCAAAGGGAATTATTTAATCAAATTCAAATATCTGACATTATATATAAAAAAAAAAAAAAGTAAAAACACAAAAATAATCAACTCTGAGGAACATTCAAAAAGGAAAATCAAAAATCAAAAGGCAAAATCTAAAGTCCAAACACATAAAACGAATGGATAACAACTGTCATATTCCTGACTTGGTACATATAATATAACTGTAATACTTATACCTTTTCTTCATCAAATTTGCACTCAGAACCAAAGTAGGTGCACCATCCTGATGTAGATTAAGATGAAAGGTCAAGGCTTAACGGGGTGAACTTTGGATCAAGAACATGGAAAATGCGAGCAATTGCTGTGATAATGATATCAGTTCCAGCTGCTCAAAAAAACAGTTCACTGGAGAACCAACTTTGATAATAAAACAACCTGAAGCAGTTTTAGATGATGTTTATTATCGTTCACTTGAGTTAGGTTTGTATGAATAATTTCTCATTTAACAATATTTTGTTCTTTCATGGTTAAGATCTTTGGAAAAAAAAATTATTATGCCCCTGTCGAAGTTGACAGGGCATTAAGTTTAACCCTTGTCTGTCTGTACATCTGTATGTCCCAAAATTGGTTTCCATTATCTAACTGAAGTTTGCCTCACCAATAGTTTTGAATCTTATATACAGTGCTTGTTACTACAAAACACAGATCATGTTTGTATTTGGGTAGTGTCATGTTTACCATTCTAGAGTTATACCCCTTTACAAATGGAAGAATTGCTGAAATTTTTTGTTTCAATTCTCTAACTTTAGTTTGCCTCAATCAAATGTTATGAAACTTCTACACAATACTTCTTACCACAAAACACAGATTAAGTACAAATTTATGAAGTGTCACTTTTACAGTTGTTGAGTTATGTCTCTTTATAATTATATATGCAAGCCGGGGAATCATTTGTGTCCCATGGACACATTCCCCATTTATTTTGATTCAATTTTCTCGTGTATATTTTCTAGAAAAAAAAATTTTATTAAAAAAAAAGTCCATCTGATTTAAAGGTAAATTTTTAAAATACAACACCAATAATATATATGTAACCAGGTGCTCCACAGGGCACAGCTTTATTCAACCACAGACATAAAACCCTGAACAGTTGGAGCAAGTATGGACACAACATTCACCTTATACAAGTAGTGTAAGGGAGGTAAATCCAAACATACTAGACATTGTATGTTAAATGTTTTAGAATTACCTCCCTTACACTGCTTGCTTTTCAATTGTCTTAATTGTCTTTTGACCAGAAATACCTAGTTTTTCCCCTTCTATGCCCCTAATTCCTGAACATTTTGAGATATAACCCCCCGCAGTCAATATCAACCATACCTTCATGGTATGGAAATATGTGGTTTAATTCAGAGAGATTCATACACTTAAACATAAGTTATTGTTTGAAAACTAAAAATATTATTAATTTGGGCCCCCTCAAAATCAATCCCAACCTTCCTTTAGTGGAATTGAACCTTCTGGTAAACAATTATAGAGATCCATACTCTTATTCAAAAGTTATTTTAATTTTGGCGGTCGTATAAAAACAGTTGTTTATGATTCTAAGAAACTTTGATTTGATTTATTAATTTTGCAGTTGACATATTTGTGTGTACAATAAAAGACAAAAAGAAGACCTCAGAAATAGTGAAGTAAGTTGCACTAAAAAAAAGTGAAGTTTTTTTGTTAAGGTAGATTTAAGATGAAGTTTAAGTTCAATCAAGTTGAAAATTAGTACACATGTTCTCTATGATATGATCTTTCTAATTTTAATGCAAAATTTGAGTTTTGCTCCACTGAACATAAAAAATGGAAGTGCAAAAAGGGTATCCATTTACCTACTATGGACACATTCTTGGTTAGTTTTATCTTTCTGTTTTATTTTTTTTATTTTTTAAGTGATGGTACAACTATGTATTCTTTTAAAAAAAAAATATTAATTTTATTTTCAGAAACATTTGTAAACATTTACCTTTGGACAAGTTATCTCACCTGAAAAGAGTCAGATCAAATACAAATCAAGGTAATGTTTTATTGATAATATTGTTATATATATTTATTTATTCATAGATGGAAAAACACGGAAACTGGATATTAGCGAGACAGAAAATTCCCAGAACTAAAAGAAATAGTATATATGTTTAAAAAAGAAGATGATTGCCAATGAGACAACCCTCCACAAGAGACCAAATAACACAGAAACAACTGTAGGTTACTGTACAGTCCTGAGCAATAAGCAAAGGCCTGTACATACTGCATAGTCAGCTTTAAAGGCCCTGAAATATTATTTATTCGTTTCATATTGATTGATTGATATTTGGTGTTTAACACCTCTTTCTAACCTTTAGGCTATTTTGTGGTGACCAGTTTTATTGCTGGTTGAAGCCAGAGTGCCCGGAGAAAATCCTCTGACCTTTGATAATAAAACTGATAATCCTAGTCAATTGAGATTTGAGTTAAGTACACTCGCAAGAGCAGGATTGGAACCTACAACCTCAGTGTTGACTGGCTAGTGATTACAGAAGTAACTACTGCGACCATTCAGCCTCCAAGGCCCCATATTGGTTTCATATAATTTATTTCTTAATTGCCTTAATAAAATTTAGGAAAAACATCTTGCTCATATAATCTTATGAAATATTCAGTCCTGTATGTGATATTTGTTGAATTGACTTTGAAACAGAAAAGACAAATGCTATGTTTTGAACAGATTGGTTATGCAATATGCAAAAAACTTTATTATGTTGTGTAATTATATTTCAGCCAATGAATTGCAGATAATTGTTGCTGAGAATTATAAAGAAGATTTCTTAACTAATACCTGGTTAGATTTGTGTGAAAATAATCCAGTCTATTGTCATGTTAGTAAACCATACATGGTAAAAGTACCCAAATTACCTCCCTTGACCAGACAACAGTATAACAATGCAGTACAATATTGGCCATGTAGTTTCCATGAAGATAAAAGGTATAATATCTCTATTGAAATAAACAAGAATGTGTCCAAAGTACACGGATGCCCCACTTGCACTTACACTATCATTTTCCATGTTCAATGGACCATGAAATTGGATAAAAAATATAATTAGGCATTAAAATTAGAAAGATGATATCATTAGGAACATGTGTACTAAGTTTCAAGTTGATTGGACTTCAACTTCATCAAAAACTACCTCGACCAAAAACTTTAACCTGAAACATGCACTTTCATTTTCTATGTTCAGTGGACCGTGAAATTGGGGTCAAAAGTTTAATTTGGTTTAAAAATTAGAAAGATCATATCATAAGGAACATGTGTACTAAGTTTCAAGTTGATTGGACTTCAATTTCATCATTAACTACCTTGACCAAAAACTTTAACCTGAAGTGGGACAGACGGACTAACAGATGGATGAACTATCGTAGGTGGGGCATAAAAAGAATATATTAGAGTACTATTATTGCATTGTTTTTAAAGTTGACCCTAACGGGGCCTAACCGTAGAAACAAGATTTGTCACTGAATAATTTATTGTAAGACATGCACTTTAAAACCATTAACCAACAATTTCCCGCAAACATCAAAACCAAACTATTCATTCAAACACTCAGACTTTGAAAATGACAATACATGATCAAGAAAAAAATAACCAAATTCGAAATCCAGACAAAAAACTTGTTTTTTCTTTGACAGTACAGTATGGTCCATGATGCTGTGAAATTTATGTTTTCCTTGATTTGAGCAAAATCAAATACTTTTGAATTTCCATGAAGAATCTGTTAATCATTTAGAATGAGAAAGGGATATTTACTTTAAGATAGGTTTATCTTTGTTTACAGGATAACTAGACTTTTGAACAGAAGTTTTTTCAGTGCAGAAGAAGTCAGGCATATCTATAAGAACATGGAAGAAGCCATTTCTGTTGCCAAGTCTTCATTATACAAGGTTTACTGTTATATCAATTTCAATGCAGATTCTAGAGAGGAAACGATAATAAATTATAAATTTAACATCACTCCATATTAAACTTTCAAGCATTGTTAATTCTGTAGTTTTTCTGGGTTTTTTTTCTATAGATAAGATTGTTCTCTGCACATATTAAAAATAATTTATCACATTGGGATTTTTGTCCTTTGAATACTAAGGTATACATCAGTTTGAGTTTTTGATAAACCATGTTCTTTTTTCTTTAAGTTAATTAAACATTTTTCATATTATTATTAGGGATATTCCATTTAAACATATGTGAGAGGGTAGGAAGAGAAGTTTAGTTATCAAAAGTGGCTCATGGGTCTTTTTTCAGTATACGTCTATTATCATTATGCAAAATTATCTAAAAAATAGTTCTTGATTCTAGGGATATTTAAAGTCCCTTCCTACCCTCCCACATACATTTTTAATGGAATATTGCTTTCCATTTTCGTTTGCGGATTTAAGCCATGTATATTATTTTTTTAAGGTACATATAGGAGCTGTGATAGTAGATCCTAAATCTGACACAATCATAGCAAAGTCATGTGACCTACGACAAGGAAAACATCCTCTCCAACATGCTGTAATGGTGGAAATAGATCAGGTGGCCACAGTACAAGGTGGTGGAATGTGGCGATTATCAGGTATGTTTTAAAAAGTAAGGATTTTTTTAAGAAGATTTACAACACACACAAAATTACTAAAAAAAAATCCTTGAATTCATCTGGTGGAAAAAATTGCACTGATAATATTTGAATCAGGATTGCAAAACTTATTTGGTTGATCAAATAAGTTAAAAAATAAAACTTTTGTTGTTTAGATTGAGCAATAATCCCATGAAATGTGTATTATAAATCTTTTCATTGTTATATTTAGGCATGCTCCCATACTATGAATTGCAAACGTAATGGGATAATATTCTAATTTTCCTGTAAAACAAGACACATTGCTTGTTATTTGGTCATCCATTGTGGTATATGATCAAGACTTAATGTACCCGTCATGAGACTTCTAATAACAAGTACTGTTGGGTTTTTAGTTGCATATTTGATTTACTTTGCAGATAAATGTTTGAGCAATTCTGTACAAAAACATTCCTGTGGTATAGAGAAGGGAGACAAAACAGGCCCCTATTTATGTACTGGTTATGATTTGTATGTCACTACAGAACCATGCATTATGTAAGTGTTAAAATACATATATGTTGTGTTAAATTTGTACCAAACACCTTGATTAAAACTAATTTGCCTCGTTTTATTTTCTTTGAACTGACAAAATATTAACTTTGACACTTTGACAAAAATATAAAATTACAATAAACTTCAACCAATTATCAGAGATATTTCATTTGGTTTAAAGCAGTTTGACAAACACTTATTTTTATCATTGAAAGTGCAATATCATTCCTTAAAAATAAAACGTTAAGCTAATTTTTAGATTGTTATCTCCATGTAGTGTTATGCTACACCTTTATAAGATAATACAATTCTCTTGAAACTGCTATAGGCTGATAGACTATAGCAGTTGTTTCAAAATGTGTAATCTATGAGTATTGTTTTATGCCTGTTTATATGACAAAAAATACCAATTAATGCTGAATATATCAAGGAAAATTTTGTATTTATGTGTTTAGACTTGACAATAGTTGATAACAAAATCAAGGAAAGGCACAGTTTAGTTAAGCTATATACAATTGGGTCAATACTGCTGCTGGTATAAAATGTCCACTGGACATTTTTGGTGGTTTGTAACTGTGGATACATTGTTGTTATGTACACATATGTACACATTTTCATTGGTCTCGGGTATCAAATAACCCAGAATTCAGCTTTAGTACAACATGCATAATAAAATACAAGTTGTGTATACACTTTTAATCAGAATTTGTCACAGCCACAAAATTATGCATCCATGAAAAAAGAATTTTACCCTCAATCTTTGAAATCACAGTGCAAACATTTTGACAAATTAATAACCAAATTTAATGAATTTTACAAAAATAAAGGCTGAAACTGCTTCAAAAAAGTTTACCCTTATTATTGTCGAGCCTTCGACTTTAGTCGAAAAAGCGAGACTAAGCAATCCTACTTTCCGTCGGCGTCGGCGTCGTCGGCGGCGTCAACAAATATTCACTCTGTGGTTAAAAGTTTTTGAAATTTTAATAACTTTCTTGAACTATACTGGATTTCTACCAAACTTTGACAGAAGCTTGTTTATGATCATAAGATAGTATCCAGAAGTAAATTTTGTAAAAATAAAATTCCATTTTTTCCGTATTTTACTATAAATGGACTTAGTTTTTTCTGCGGGGAAACAAAACATTCACTCTGTGGTTAAAGTTTATAGAATTTTAATAACTTTCTCCAACTATCCTGGGTTTGTACCAAACTTGGACAGAAGCTTGTTTATGATCATAAGATAATATCCAGAAGTAAATTTTGTAAAAATAAAATTCCATTTTTTCCATATTTTACTTATAAATGGACTTAGATTTTTCTGCAGGGAAACATTAAATTCACTCTGTGGTTAAATTTTTTAGAATTTTAATAACTTTCTTAAACTATCCTGGGTTTGTACCAAACTTGGACAGAAGCTTGTTTATGATCATAAGATAGTATCCAGAAGTAAATTTTGTAAATAATTAAATCCATTTTTTCCATATTTTACTTTTAAATGGACTTAGTTTTTCTGCGGGGAACCATTACATTCACTCTGTGGTTAAAGTTTTTTAAATTTTTATAACTTTCTTAAACTATCCTGGGTTTGTACCAAACTTGGACAGAAGCTTATTTATGATCATAAGATTGTATCCAGAAGTAAAGTTTGTAAAAAGATTACTCTGTTTTTTCTGTAATTTAGTTTTAAATGGACTTAGATTTTCTTACAATCATAAAATAGTAACAAGAGGAATATTTTTATTGATTTTTTTCCTCATTGTTGTTGAGTCTGAGATTTACAGCAAAAATAGGCGAGACACTGGGTTCCGCGGAACCCTTACAAATTTTTCCTAGATGGTATAAGCTATTGCATATTCAGAAATAATTGTGTGTATTTATTATTGCGATTTTGTCATTTAAGACTTAAATGCGTTTTTTTATTTTTTACGATTGTGAGAAAAATCTGGTTTAATTCATATAAAAAATTTCCAAATGCGAGTTTTGATTATTTCGTTAACAAATCTGTTTCATTTTTCGCAATAAAGAAAACCTCACATTAATTTCTGAATTTACAGTACTCAATTATTTGGCTCTTAGCATTCCTTATTAAGACAAATTAAGAACACAGCAAACCCAGTAGACTAGTGTACAATTACAGTTCGAATCAAAATACTGTTCTGGACATTCCATAAGAAGGCAAATAAAGAAATATGCCTTTTTTAACACAACAAAATCAGTATTATACAATTACAGTTCAAATCAAAATACAATGAACAATAGTTGACAAAATCATTTTTATTTTAGGTGTGCAATGGCTTTAGTACATTCCAGAATATCAAGGGTTTTCTATGGAAGCTCACATCCAGAGGGTGCTTTAGGATCTAAATATAAACTTCATGTACAGCCAGGTATCAATCATCACTATGAAGTATTCTGTGGTGTCCTCAAGGACAAGTGCGACAAACTGATGATTGACACAACTTGACCTACTAAATTAACATATTTACACCCGTATATGGTTAAATGTTGGAATTCCTACAAGTCGTCTGCTACGTAGGAATTCAGTGATGTCTAGAAGCACAGGTGTGAGAATTTATCATCCGACATTGGGTGATAATTATTTCCCATTATGGTCATTTTAGAGTACTTGGATGTGCTTGTGCCTTTTAAAATATATTCAGGATTACCACAAAGACATTAAATAGTTTCCTGTTTTAGCAGCAGTGTAAAGAACAGTTTTATTTATGAATGGATATTTAAAAAACAAAGATTTATTTGAATAAATGAAATGGTCACCATGCTTTATAGTATCAGAAAAAAGAATCTTTATGAAAGTTTAAACGAACACCAAGATAAGCTTGCAAATATGTAATATTTATAGGTACCAGTCTTGTATTACAATTCCAATTTCCGGTGCATGTCAAAACATGGAGGGAAACAAAATAGTGCATTTTTTTCTGAATTTTTTTCTGAACTCAAATTTTTCTTTTTGATTATAGGTTTATGCTGATTTGAAACATATATATTGACTTTTAAAAAAAATCTTGCATCTTTTGTGAGTATCAATCCAGGAAAGTGGAAGGATATCATGTTTACTGGAGGTGGTGCGGCCTAGTAAAAATAGCAAACAGAAAGTAGAAAAACATGTTTTGACTTCAGGATTGCGTAACTTTTTAATCTTCGTGGCAACACCTCCTTTTTTTCCGATTAAATCACAATTTCACATTAGTACATACATGATATGAACATGAAATTTTTTTTCTATGTAGCATTTTTTTATTTTTTATTTTCACAGATCAGCTGCTTAACATGTAAGCCTATGGAGCAGTCAATTACAAGACTGCAACCTAAATGATTTTTCGATCATGTTGCATTTAGATCATAAAGGTTTTATTTGGTATGACTGATGGCAAACATAAATTCAAAATGTCACTGACAAAAGTCATTACTTTTTTTTGAAACAATAAAGTAGAACTACCAAACATGGTGCATTAAGAACATAATTTTATTCTTTATTTTTTTAAGAAAACATCATTCAAAATGTAACAGACAAAAGTTATTACTTTTTTTGAAACATTAAAATAGAACTACCATCATTGTTAACAACAAAGAGGTAAAATTTGTTGACACTTTCAAATGACATCAGACCTCTAGATTTTTCGACAAAAGTCTATTGCCTGTGGTTTGTTACATCAAGGACACATCAAGAACAAGTCCACTTTTACATGATTTGGTATCAATTTTTGTTACAGCATTTGAAGAATTGATAATGTAGAATTTGTCAAAGTCTTCTTTTGCAAGACATGATGGCATTTTAGAGTAAACTTTAAAACGTCCATTCTCAGCTCCTGAATTTATTTTCAAAGTTATAAAGTCGTTTGTTTTTGACTTGAAAATACAAACATTATCTACACCAAATTCATGTATGTCCAATTTTCCAGTGTACTCTATAAGTCTTCTGCTTTTTGTGTCTAATACATTATACAACAGAAGACCCCTCCTTTGACAGTTAATGATCAAAATATTATTGACACAAGCAATCCCAGTACACTCGTCATGGACATCAATGCTTTCTTTTTTTGATGGTTGATATGGGTTCCAGATGAGCACTTTCTGCAGATCAAACATCGTTACTGCAATTCTCCCATCTTTTGTGAAAGTAAGACATCTTGGCCTTCCTTGAAGAGATTCTTCCAACATTGTCAATCCATATTGATCAATAATAAGAACTCGACTATTTTCACTATCGGTCATTGCAAGGTATCCATTAGGAAGGCATTTGATATCTCTTATAACATTCTCTTTCTGTGCTTTCGGTTGCGGAATGGCAAATTGGCGTACTAGAACAAAGGTGTCACCAAATGGTCTTGCTTCAGATTTTTTTCGTACATCAGAGGAGGGGACCTTATTGTAACTCGTCGCTATCGAAGATGTATTTGTTAACTTTGCTGGGTTTTTTGTTGGCACCATGGCTTTATTTGTAGCAGCGAGCCTCGCTGGACATTTGATTGAACTGATACCTGTCCAAAGGAACGCACTGTATCCCTTCAACGCAGGGCATTCAAATTAAAATCAACAGCAAGTTTTTTTGTGAATACATGTCCGTCTAGACTTTGTAGGTATTCTTCATGTTTTGAAACATCTCTGTTCATGTCTTCTAGAGACAAAACCATTTGTTCATTTGATGCATACTCCACCATTGTTTTTACATCAGATAATTTCTTCTCTAAAACAGACCTTTTGGTTTTATAATTGTTTATCTCTAAATCTAAAGCTGATGCTTCTGTGGTATATTTCTTATGTGCTTTTGATTTTAAGTCAGTTGCTAGCTGTTTTAGATATTTTTGGTTTTCATCAAGAAGGTTCCGGACTTTTGCATCAATAATATCTTTTGCTGCTTTTAGGTTGTCCTTATTAGTCTTTCGATCTTTGTGTAGCTTTTCAAAGACATCAACAAAATCTTCTAAGGTAGCCATTATGTCTGTGACAGCTGCAGACGTTTTGGTTCCTGATGCAACATCTTTTAGTTTGCTATGGCTTTTGTATAACGAATGATCTTCTTTCATGCTAGTAAAGCATTTAGCAGTAACATGAATATTACAATAGAATTCAAGATGCTTATCGGAATGTTTATGGCATTTTCTGCTGATAGCTGATGCCATATTTGGAAGTTTTTCATATTCTATCTTTGATAGCAAAGTATGTGCTTTAGTAGCAGTCAGACGTTTGTGATATTTCTGCAACTGTCACAAAACCATTGTTGACACTCGTAGCACCATCGTGTTGCTTCAAGGTATGACCCAACTTCAGCACATGGCTCACATTGGGGTACATTACTTGCAATGATGTAACTTTTCACTACAAAACATAAAGGGTATCAAATTTAAGATTTCTGTAATTGTGGAAAACACTCCTACACAACATATTTATAGATGTGAACAAACGGGCATAATAATCTGTTTGGAACAAGAAAATTACTCTAAATACGGACAAACCTTTCAACAGGAAAAGTTTTAATGCTGAGCAGCAGATAAACTAAAATGAAATGCAACACTTTATGAAAGAATTTAATTTGTATGAATCATTGTGCTGATAGACTTGATTGGATTATGGAAGTATTATATTGATATTGTCGATATAATAATCCATGATTGGATCGATTAATTGATTGTTGGTTGCTTATATTACGTCCAGTGGCAAATATTTCATGCATATTCAGGATGAGAACAAGTTGATTATAAATACAATAGTAACTCTAGTAATAAAGGACATTCAGAATTATGGTTGGGGTCAGTTTGGACTGCCACTGGAAAATGAGTGTATGTTGGATAGTGATATAATGTTTGCCTTGCAACAGGCCACCTCAAAGTGTTGTTACAATGATTCTTAACGTGCAGAGAGTGTGGCACTCTCTTTATACGAGGCATCGGGTTTGACGTCCCCATTCTGACCGGATGTAGCTGCAAACTTTTACATCCCACTCAGTCATAAGGACACCTTATTTTGACCAGCGTTTTACTGCCGGTTGGAAGAAGGCCAATTGACCATATTTCTATTCCCCAGTCGCCCTTGGGTGCAGTAGACTTTAGAATATTTCCATCTGCACAGATTCATCTGAATGAAGAGTAACTTTTGAATAATCTATCAGGATGATCCTTCATTAAATAATTTAGGCATCATATTGAGTACAAACATTGCCCATGAAAAAATAATGAAACATAAGTAATACATTAAGTCCAGGACTATTTAAATAAAATTGAGAATGGAAATTGGGAATGTGTCAAAGAGACAACAACTCGACCATAGAAAAAAAACAACAGCAGAAGGTCACCAACATATCTTCAATGTAGCGAGAAATTCCTCGCTCGGACACACATTCCATAATCTAGTATATTATAACCACATTTGAAAAAATACAATTTGAAAAATGATACATAGGATATTTAGCAAAGGCACTTGGGTAACTTTTAGTAAATATAATTCAACATTTTAACTTCTTTAATGTGTTCTTGGAGAGAGAAAGCACACATTAATATGATATTAAGGGCTTACTATGCAGTAGGAAATTAAAGGAGCTCGAGCCCCTCACAAGGAACTACAAGTGTGGTAAACAGGTTAAAAATGTATAAGGGTTCCGCGGAACCCAATGTCTCGCCTACTTAATGATTCTAAAAAAAAAAGGTTTAGGAACTTTAACTGCAGACTGCATGTATGACACATTCAATAACTGGAAGAAAAACTAAGTCCCTCTATAAGTAACATACGGAAAAACTGGAAGAAAAACTAAGTCCCTATATAAGTAACATACGGAAAAACTGGAAGAAAAACTAAGTCCCTATATAAGTAACATACGGAAAAACTGGAAGAAAAACTAAGTCCCTATATAAGTAACATACGGAAAAACTGGAAATATTTTTTTACGAAATTTCCTTCTAGATACTACCTTTAAACATAAAAAAGCTTCTGTCCAAGTTAGGTAGAAATCCGGGAAAGTTAAAGAAAGTTATTAAAATTTAAAAAACTTTCACCACAAAGTGAATGTAATGTTAACTGGCAGAAAAACTAGGTCCATTATAAAGTCCCTATGTAAAGAACTTGAAAGGGAAAATAAAATTGGAACTGAAGAATGGATTAACTAACATCTTTAACCCCGCCACATTATTTATGCATGTGCCTGTCCCAAGTCAGGAGCATGTAATTCAGTGGTTGTCTTTTGTTTATGTGTTACATATTTGTTTTTCGTTCATTTTTTTACATAAATTAGGCCGTTATTTTCTCGTTTGAATTGTTTTACATTGTTCTATCGGGGCCTTTTATAGCTGACTATGCGGTATGGGCTTTGCTCATTGTTGAAGGCCTTACGGTGACCTATAGTTGCTAATGTTTGTGTCATTTTGCTCTTTTATGGGTAGTTGTCTCATTGGCAATCATACCACATCTTTTTTTATATATTAATATTATAATGGATAGAAAGAAATCATCAACACAAAAATTATCATTAATACCAGATCTATTAATAATGCAAAAATTGAACCAATTCATTGGAGGACTTCTTTTATGAGTTATTTACTTGCATGACTCTTTTGGACTTATAAATGTAGTTCCAATTTTTGGTGTCAATTGTCTAAAATAGATGGGTAGTAAATTCGAGAAGCAAAATTTCAATAAAAGCTATACATCCAGAAAATCGATCGTCAGAAGCTCATGTTTTTATTTTCATTTATGTTTTGCTTGTCTGTGTACTTGGATTTTTTTTCAATAATCGTTCGGTTATATATAATTATAAGTCCTGAAAGCTCGTCGATGCTTCATTTCAATGCATGTAAATGTACTATGAGTATCCGAATTCACAGATAGTGAGATTAAAGACACGACATCTGTGAGTAGTTACAATGGTGGGTCCAGAACTTTTCATTATGGCTGACTGACCTTAGAGGGGGGCTCCAGTCATGTTTCAGTGATTCCCTATATAATCAACTGACCAGATTGCTTGTACTTTGGTGTTCAATTGTCGATAAATTCTGCATTGACATCGTATAAATTATTGTCTCACTCTAAATAAACCCATAATCATGAAATTGTGATACAAATATGGTATTTGCATGGAAAAAAATAATTACATATAGCATGTAAAGGCCTGACCAACACCCTATCAACTTTTTTCCCAATAGCTTAATTACTTGTTATTTTTACCAGGAAATAGATATACCGGTAGTTTTTACTAACAATATGCCACATCTGAGACCGCGGTCACCTAGGAATATTTGTGTTCCCGACGAAGTAATGGGGAGATTATCCCCCTCCTTCGAATGTACAGATCCGCTCAAATTCCTAAGGGCAAAGAGGATTGTTGCAGTTTGCTAAATTACAATGTATGATCGTATACTACCGATGCACTCTCCCCAAGATGTATTATTTTTTACTTGTATATCCAACATATATGCGAACCGTTGGTTTTGTCTTTGAATGGTTTTACACCCTTTAGAGCTTGCTGTGCGTTGTGAGCCAAGGCTCCGTGTTGAAGACAGGTCAGTACTTCAACCTATTATGGTTTACTTTCATAAATTGTGACTTGGATAGAGTTATCTCATTGCCAATCATATCACATCTTCTTATATCTATACACATAAATCTTGTTGAATTAAAATAGTGTACGTATTTTCCCATAGATATCTTTTTATCTATAAATCAGTTCGAATAAAGTAAATCCATAATTATTCTCAACTAGAAATATACAGATAAACAAAAAAATCTTCCGTCCTTTTGTCATGTATTTAAAAAGATATAAGAAGATGTGGTATGAATGCCAATGTCGGAGACAATTCTCCACAAGAGTCCAAAATAACACATAAATAGTAGACCGTGCGCCAATGTAGTTGATTTTAAATAAAAGAATATGTATGTTTGTTAACTTTTTATTTTTGCACTATTGATTACTATTTCATAACATATAAACAATAACAAAATCTTTTAACAAACATTTTGCACTAGTAATATAAAATTTCCGCACCATAAAACTGAAGCACCATTTGTCACATCGCACTATTCTACAATATACATTTGAATAAAGTAAGTATAATAAAAAATCATAAAATAGCTATTTCAACATGAATATATAGTTTATACCGGTAATGTCATTGATTGTGGTTAAATAATCCATCTAGCACTGAAAACAGATCTCTATCATCACATGTAAATGCTTGCTTCCGTTTAGCTGGAGGATTGTTTTCTTCATCCGAGAACAGTCTGCGCTTTGTACCTCTCTTCTGAATGGCGTGAGACAAGGTTGTCCGCTCCGGTGTCTGTTTTTCAGCATTTCGTAACGATGTGGTGATATCGGGTGTAAATAGGTCTGTGATCGATGCTATTCCGTTATATAGGTATTCATCATCGATACTAAGAGTAGTAGAACAGTTTGAAAAATCATCATCTGTGTTTGATGGTGTCGAGGAGTAAACTGAGTTTTCTTCATCGCTATCATCAAGAAATTCATCTATGAAACTGTCTGATTCGTTGCACTCTAAGTCTGTACATGATTCTGAAAACAGAAAATGATATTTAGTATACTGGTAAGAAGGTTTACATAAGCCAATTTTCTTGAATATGTAAATGTTAACTATAAACTTTTCCTCACATGAAAAAATGAAAATAATTATTAATTAATTTTTACCTCAGACCATATAGTTCTAAGTCAGACTCAGTGTAAGATCGTGTAAAGCTTCTTTTTATATTGCGTCAAACGTTTTAAACGTGAATTTGTATTTCACAACAGTTCGCTAAAAAAAACAGATTGTTTTTATGGCATGTGCTAACGTTATTTATAGGAACTCGTAATAATTTTTTTTCAATAATTTTTTTTTGTAATAAAGTAAAAAATATATTATACAATATCTGTTTAACAGTATACGAACCTATTAATTCTTGCAATTCAGCATATGAATCTTGTTTACAGACACAACCGCCTCTTGAGTGTATCAGTAATGTTGGTTGAAGTCTGGCTATAGGATCATTTATTCCCGGAAACATTGTCATATCCAAATCGTATTCATATTCCGTATCAACTGTAAGAGGTGTTATTAACTCGCTTTTAACTTTTATATACATGTTGAGCATACTGAAATTGCTTGAAATATGTCAAAAATAGTAGAACACCCGTTTTTATAATAGCCCATTGAAGTTTTTAGATGCGGCCATTTCATTGGTCCTCGAATAATGTCGTATTGTTTTAATCTGTTAATTGCACTTTACACAAGTAGTGGTAATTAGTCCGATCTGTGTACAATACACGGGGTGACTTGAAACTCACTGGGCGTGGAAAGAATTGCGTAATCACAAGCCGATGAATTAATTAGTACTCGGAATTTAAGTTGATCAAGTGATTATCGGCATAATTTTGAAAGCTTTCATCTGCCGCTGTTGGGTAACCACACAATGTTCTTTCTGTTTGAATTAATTGATTCGAGACTTAAAATTATTGCAACATTTCGGGGATCGAAACAAAAAGTGTGATTTTTTTTCTTTTTTTTAAATCATGTTTAATGAACTTTAATTATGTTAAAATAATTTTCCCCTTAAAATATATACATGTAAATCATTTGACATGAAGAAACAAAGTTTGTCCTGTCGTTATAGTCTCACAAATATCACAAGATTTTTTCATTAAATTATATCTTAAATCTGCATAAAAATCGCACCCTAAAAAAAAAAAAAAATCATCCTCAACACATTTCGCTGTAAAATATATACAAGTACGCTCATTTAAAGGGATTTTTTGCTAGGTGTATCTACCCTTTCAACTGCAAGTGGTAATTGACACTTCTAAGACTTCTAAAATTTGAACATAAGAACTGAAATCTAAAACATGTTTATACTCCCTATAAGTACGTAATTTATTACCGTTACATATGGTATAGTAAATATATATGTTGGATTTTGCTGTGTGTCAAATTAAAATTCTTTTCATTTTTTTTTCATTGGGTTTCTGTCTCACCGAGATTTATACCCCTCTGTCTATTAATAATGAAATGTCTATTTTAGGGACCATTGTATTAGTTCATTATTACTTTCACAACTTTTGTTTTCAAATATATAAATTTTGGCAAATAAAATGCATCGAAACATCGGGGCCGCCCAGATATTCCAACACCCCATTAGTACAGAGATGAAACCTTCGCTAGCCGAGGGTTAAGATCCAGTACCCTCGTGAAAAAATTGCAGAAAGGCATAAATTGGAAAAAAAGTAAGACATTTTCAAAGCACCTTGACTGGAACTTTGGACAAATCTATGGTTGGTCTTTTTATAATTTTAGAAAATAACTTAATACAAAATTTAAATAGATGATAATGATGGTTTTAAATAATCATTGTACTTGTCTGATTTTAAACAACAAAAAATAAGCTACCTTGACCATAAATAACCACAATTTTGGAATGGGGCGGTTCTTGATTTTTTTTATCCTCCATATTTTCATATTTTACATTTTTTAAATTTTTGCCTAAATATCTTAGAAAACTATACTATAGATACAGAGAAACATTAAATTGCAAAAATAATTAACAAGACAAGTTTTACAAATAAGATCATTGAAACACTGAAACATTGTATTTCACTAAAGGCCTCACATGAGGCATGATAGTACAACAATATAACAAATATGAAATAATGCATGAACAAATTAAACGTATTAACAAATGCACGAATAAATGGGAAGGTACATGTTATTTGTAAACTGACATTACAATTTTACAAACTTAGCTAAGCAAACAAGAACAAATGTGTCGTTGCTGTTCATTTAATTAGAGAAACTCGTAGTATATTTTAACTTCACAAATATCTGCTGTCAAAATTTCAGCCGTTCAACATTAAAGAAAGTACAATCATTTCTGTAATGAAATTCATCTCCTCGCACATTTCTGTTACATAAATCGTCAGCCTAATTCTTTTGAGAGTTATTGTCCTTTCATGATGAATTTTACAATGTTTTGCGTTTGTGCCGTATTTCTTTAAAATTAGAATAGAAAGACAGAAAATTATATAGGCAAAAGTGATCAGCAAGACAAGATCAAGGTAGTAGGCTGTCACTTTTTATAGGAGTTATCGCCCAGCCCCTAAAAAGGATCTCTTTTTAACCCTGTGTTATGTTTTGAGCAAAAATTAAAGAAGATAGAGAGAAACAAACAGACTAAACGATCAGCAATACAAGATCAACACAACAGAGATTTTTATGTCCCATTTATGGGCATTATGTTTTCTGGTCTGTGCGTCCGCTCGTCCGTCCGTCCGTCCTCGGTTCTTCTGTTATTCCGTCCGTCCCGATTCAGGTTAAAGTTTTTGGTCGAGGTAGTTTTTGATGAAGTTGAAATCCAATCAACCTGAAACTTAGTAAACATCATTGTTGTTCAGCCTGAGACTAACAGCCAAAGGAGGCGATACATCGAGTTCAGCAGCACCCTTAATAAATTTTGAATAAACTGGTTAAATAAAATTTGCATCACAACAATTGTATCACAAAATGCTACTTAGTTTGAAATCAGTTTAAACAATATTTTATTTTTTCAAAAGTGCACAAAATACAATTATATAAGATGAAACAAGAAGAACTTATATAAACCCGTCTCCCTTGAAGGTAATCAAAATATGATATTAGAATTTTTTTTCTCTATGTATATGCTAATTGATTTTAAGAATACTCAAAATTAGTGAAAGCAATACTGACCAAACTATTGTTGCATGAACTATATTAATATAACGAAAGAAGAATCAATCAAAACAAATGTTGCTAACGTCTCCTGAAAATTCTGAGTTCATTTTTACATCGGATGTGACATTGAGAGGGCATACCGCGGTGTTATGTTGTCGCAGAAATTTCTTCAAACGTCCTTTGCGCTATTGAATGATAACATCATTTTAAAATATCTGTGCACATGTACCGAAGAAACGTGTTTGTCATTTAATCATAATCAAATATAAGTTGCAGTCATCCGATGTTCAGTACCTCAGTACTTTGATTTAAATTATGGAAGAAAAAAAGATACCATTGGCAATACAAAAATTATCGTTTAAAGAAATTTTGCTTTCCCTCTTGAGCGGTTATTCTTGGTCGTAATTCCTTCAGTCCCATGACAGAGTGTGGAAGTGAGTCAAACACTATCAAGTCTTGACCAGAAGAAACATTTATTGTTGGTCTTTCCCTTTCCATGGCACTACACCGTGGTAAAGTTGCATTTAAGTTTTGAAAAGGACCAGATAAATGCCTTGTTGGCTGCTGTGGTGATACACTTTGACAGCGTTTAAGTGAGTCAAATATTGTTTTTTTTGCGGGGAGGAACGGGAGGTGGAAGATCACTAGGAGGGATTTCAGGAGCATTGTCATTTTTTGGTGAACCGTCTTTGCTATAATGATTTTCCCTCCTTGACGATAATGGTGGTGGGGCTGGTAAAAGTCCATCCATTGGTAATTCTTTTTCTTGAAATTCATTATTCTGTGACGGATTTGAACTGTCGTCTGCAAAATACCAAAAAAAACCCGATATCAACATAAATTGGTTTAAATATTTCTAACACAGATTGTCAAAGAAACTAAAATTGGTTTACAATGATTGTAATTTTATTTAGTTACAAGTCAACCTAGATACTGACTGCCAGTTTTTCAGTCAAATGGACAAACACGTAGGCTCTCGAGATCATCACAATGATGGAATGTATACAAAGGAGCAGTAATAAATGAAAAGAGCGAAATGAAATAAATGAATTACAAAATATACGCATTCGACATTTTTTTTTAGCTCCAAGTTAAAGGTCGGTATAATCAGCTAGACAAGACAATACAAGACATTATCTTACTTAAGTCACACATCCTATAATCATTTACATAATATTACAACTTTACATAAAACAAGCATCTAATAATAACTAAAGAGAAATGAGAGACTATAAGAATGATATATTACAATGATATTACATACGTTTTAGTTGTTTTAGTTGTTTTAGTTGTTTTAGTTGTTTTAGTTGTTTTAGTTGTTTTAGTTGTTTTAGTTGTTTTAGTTGTTTTAGTTGTTGGCGAAGCACTAGATGGGTTTCAGTATCTAAAGTAGTAGTTTTCAATTTTAATGTCTTGTATTGTCTTGTCTAGCTGATTATACCGACCTTTAACTTGGAGCTAAAAAAAAAAGTAGTAGTTTTCAATTTTCTTGTGTCTAAAGTAGTAGTTTTCAATTTTCTTGTGTCTAAAGTAGTAGTTTTCAATTTTCTTGTGTCTAAAGTAGTAGTTTTCAAATTTTCTTGTGTCGTCATTCTGAAAATTGTGCACTCTTCAACCTATCAACGACGTGGCTTTTTGTTAAAATTCATTTTGTCCCTAAATCTTTAATTTCTAGCGTTACTCTTAAACCTGAAAAAAAACCGGAAATTATGTAATTAGTTAATAATGGTTCATTAAAATTTAATAGTGAATCGTCAGTATAAAATTAACATAATAAGTTTTGTTTTGTTTTATGTAACTATATTTTAACTTTTAGTTTAGGAAATACCTTTTTGTTGAAACCATTGACATTTATATATCAAGTAGTCTAAAAATACATATTTATTTCAAACAACAAATGGAAGTTGTTTACGACCTTGACTACATTTTTAAAATTATAACAAAATACTTCCCCATACTTTCAACATTGGCCTTATATTGATCTTTACTACTTCCTCATACTTTGTACATTGCCTTTATCTGGTCTGTATTTCAAATAACGTTTTAAAGCTGTATAGACATTAGACATTAGACATTAGACATTATTTTATTTTTCCAATCATGGGCCCTTGTCAGGCAAGATACAAAAACATCATAATACAATGATTATATAAACATTAGTGAAATACACAATAAGTAATACATAAATAATAAATTGATAATATGAGCAATGTAGGATATAATTATAGTAAGAGACATTGAGTGCAATGAGGCCGATTTAATATTAAAAGGATATGATATTAAGTTTATTTTAAAATACGTAAAAACTAAAAAATAGCAAAAATAGAACCGGGAATATAGTATCTCAATCTGCAGTAGTTCTCCTCATGACCAGTGCACAGTAGGGAGGGACTTCATCACAACAATGCAAAGGTCATCAAGGGGGATCCTTCAGAACTAGCTACAGATACACGAGATTACTCCAATAGTGATTCTCCTCATGACTAATGCACAATAGCAAGGGTTAACATTGCTACTGGACAATATTCATCAAGGGACGGTGCTCTAGAACTCACTATATATGGAAATAGTGTGTTAAGCTTGTGCAATTGTATGTCAATGCCTTTTCTAAAAGGATCAGTTTTATTAGATTGCCTTGAATGAAGAATGTCTAAATCTGCATTGAATAGTACATCAGAAACACATAAATTACATTCTGAATAGAAAATGTTTTGTATACAGTAAAAACACTACACCGTAAAAAACATGAAATGCTTCGAGTCAAAATAAACTATAGTATGACTGAACTAGTATACATTTTTGGGTGCGGAATTTTCTCGCTGTGTGAAAGACCCATTGGTGGCCTTCTGTTGTTTTTCTTTGGTCTGGTTGTATTCTCTTTGACACGTCTCAATTTTATACAATCTATAAATTATGAAATATGGTAAGGTAGGTAATGCAACTTTCCATAGGAACTCATTCTTCAACGACTAAAACTATTACTATAAAATATTGTGTCTTAGAATGTTAAGTTTAAATGCAGTACTATTTTTTCATAGGCTAACTGTGCAGCATATTTTTAACATTAAATATGCCTCGAAATTCTAAGAGAGTAACGGTATATATACTTAACCTGTACTACCAAACCTTCACTGTGGGTCTTCATCGGAATTAAATATGGTCGCTATCCATGTGTGTTTATCCTGGTAAGATTCCCTACAAGATGAAACTTGTAGATCATATCTGGGAGCCAGTTGGTAAACAAAACAAACTATCTGAATAATATAAATCTTCCAAAGAGAGGAAGGGTTTGTGAAATAGCTGTGTTTACAAAGTGCAACATGAAATGTCACCAATCTTTAGTATACTTGCTAAAGTATGTAAGAAGTAATTGGAAGTCTTGATGTGGCAGACTGTGTGAATGGAAATAGGGAATATGACAAAGAGACAACAACTCGAGCAAAAATTAGAAAACAGCCGAAGCCCACCATTGGGTCTTTAACGCAGCAAGAAAATCCCGCAACCGGTGTCGGGCTTCAACTGGCACAGGACCTCGGAATTCAAACTCATAAGTAGAAAATAAACTGATAGTTGTCTCATTGGCACTCACACCACATCTTCCTATATCTATTGACAACGCCATAACTTAAAAATTAAAAAGATCAACACCAAATATAGTTGACCTACTGAAAACAGACCGAACACACAAAACTTAACGTTGACCAATTAAGGGGGCTCGGACTCCTGGGTATAATTCAATTTTTTTTCTTATATAGGATTTCGCTATATTTTTTTTAAAATGAACTTTATCATATACTAAAAAGAAAAATGAAATTAAAAAATGGGGTCACCGTCCATTTAAGCTGAAAATAAGCATAATTTTTGATAATGTCCTTTAATCTGTTGAGCTAATAGGAGAAATAGAGGTAATATAATCGAAATATAAAAACTAGAGGCTCTAAAGAGCCAGTGTCGCTCACCTTGGTCTATGTGATTTCAGAATATTAAACAAAGGAAGCAGATGGATTCATGACAAAATTGTGTTTTGGTGATGGTGATGTGTTTGTACATCTTACTTTACTAAACAGTCTTGCTGCCTACAATTATCTCTATCTATAATGAACTTGGCCAAGTAGTTTCAGTGGAAAATGTTAATAAAAATTTACAAATTTTATAAAAATTGTTAAAAATTGACTATAAAGGACAATTACTCCTTAGGGGGTCAATTGACCATTTCGGTCATTTTTACTTATTTGTAAATCTTACTTTGCTGAACATTATTGCTGTTTACAGTTTATCTCTATCCATAATTATGTTCAAGATAATAACCAAAATAAGAAAAATTTCCTTAAAATTACTGATTCAGGGACAGCAACCCAACAACAGGTTATGTGTTAATTTCAGGGCAGATAGATGTTGACCTGATTAACATCTTAACCCCATGTCAGATTTGCTCTAAATGCTTTCGTTTTCGAGTTATAAGCCAAAAACTGCATTTTACCTCTATGTTCTATTTTTAGCTGTGGCGGCCATCTTGATTTGATGGCTGGGTCATCGGACACATTTTTTAAACTAGATACCCCAAAGATGATTGTGGCCAAGTTTGGATTGATTTGGCCCTGTAGTTTCAGAGGAGAAGATTTTTGTAAATGATAACCAAGATTTACGAAAAATGGTTAAAAATTGACAATAAAGGGCAATAACTTCTAAAGGGGTCAACTGACCATTTTGGTCACTTGACTTATTTGTAAATCTTACTTTGCTGAACATTATTGCTGTTTACAGTTTATCTCTATCTATAATAATATTCAAGATAATAACCAAAAACAGCAAAATTTCCCTAAAATTACCAATTCAGGGGCAGCAACCCAACAACTGGTTGTATGATTCATCTGAAAATTTCAGGGCAGATAGAAACAATTTTACCCCAGTCAGATTTGCTGTAAATGCTTTGGTTTTTGAGTTATAAGCCAAAAAATGCATTTTACCCCTATGTTCTATTTTTAGCCATGGTGGCCATCTTGGTTGGTTTGGCGAGTCACGCCACACATTTTTTAAACTAGATACCCCAATGATGATTGTGGCCAAAACCTAATTACAGAAATCTCTTAAATTTTAAAATTATTTAGTTTATGTACAGCTTATTTGAAATCATAATAAAAATATAGGTCACCGATAACAAGGACTGATAATATATACTATATAGTATATACGTCCCTGCCGATGAGTTATAAAACAATTTCAAATATGATACCAAACTAGAGGCTCTAAAGAGCCTGTGTCGCTCACCTTGGTCTAAGTGAATATTAAACAAAGGAAGTAGATGGATTCATGACAAATTTGTAAAATTAAATGAGGCTTAGTTATAAGATGATATTTGATTAAAATTTTTATAAACCAATAGTTATGTTCTAGTTTTAGCCATGGCGGCCATCTTGGTTGGTTTGGCGGGTAACGCCACACATTTTTTAAACAAGATACCCCAAAGATGATTGTGGCCAAGTTTGGATTAATTTGGCCCAGCAGTTTCAGAGGAAAAATTTTTGTAAAAGATATATAAAATTTACGAAAAATGGTTAAAAATTGACTTTAAAGGGCAATAACTACTAAATGGGTCAACTGACCATTTTGGTCATGTTGCCTTATTTGTAAATCTTACTTTGCTGAACATTATTGCTGTTTACAGTTTATCTTCATCTATAATAATATTCAAGATAATAACCAAAAACAGCAAAATTTCCTTAAAATTACCAATTCAGGGGCAGCAACCCAACAACGTGTTCTCTGATTCATCTGAAAATTTCAGGGCAAAAAGATCTTGACCTTACAAACAATTTTACCTTTGTGTCAGATTTGCTCTCAATGCTTTGTTTTTTTAGTAATAATCCCAAAACTGCATTTTACCCCTATGTTCTAGTTTTAGCCACGGCGGCCATCTTGGTTGGTTTGGCGGGTAACGCCACACATTTTTTAAACAAGATACCCCAAAGAGGATTGTGGCCAAGTTTGGATTAATTTGGCCCAGCAGTTTCAGAGAAAAAATTTTTGTAAAAGATATATAAAATTTACGAAAAATGGTTAAAAATTGACTTTTAAAGGGCAATAACTACTAAATGGGTCAACTGACCATTTTGGTCATGTTGACTTATTTGTAAATCTTACTTTGCTGAACATTATTGCTGTTTACAGTTTATCTTCATCTATAATAATATTCAAGATAATAACCAAAAACAGCAAAATTTCCTTAAAATTACCAATTCAGGGGCAGCAACCCAACAACGTGTTCTCTGATTCATCTGAAAATTTCAGGGCAAAAAGATCTTGACCTTACAAACAATTTTACCTTTGTGTCAGATTTGCTCTCAATGCTTTGTTTTTTTAGTAATAATCCAAAAACTGCATTTTACCCCTATGTTCTAGTTTTAGCCACGGCGGCCATCTTGGTTGGTTTGGCGGGTAACGCCACACATTTTTTAAACAAGATACCCCAAAGAGGATTGTGGCCAAGTTTGGATTAATTTGGCCCAGCAGTTTCAGAGGAGAAGATTTTTGTAAAAGATATATAAAATTTACGAAAAATGGTTAAAAATTTACTTTAAAGGACAATAACTACTAAAGGGGTCAACTGACCATTTTGGTAATGTTGACTTATTTGTAAATCTTACTTTGCTGAACATTATAGCTGTTTACAGTTTATCTCTATCTATACTTATATTCAAGATAATAACCAAAAACAGCAAAATTTCCCTAAAATTACCAATTCAGGGGCAGCAACCCAACAACTGGTTGTATGATTCATCTGAAAATTGATAAACAATCTGATAAACAATTTTACCCCAGTCAGATTTGCTGTAAATGCTTTGGTTTTTGAGTTATAAGCCAAAAAATGCATTTTACCCCTATGTTCTATTTTTAGCCATGGCGGCCATCTTGGTTGGTTTGGCAAGTCACGCCACACATTTTTTAAACTAGATACCCCAATGATGATTGTGGCCAAGTTTGGATTGATTTGGCCCAGTAGGTTCAGAGGAGAAGATTTTTGTAAAAGTAAACGACAACAATGACGAGGGACGCCGGACGCTGGACGCCAAGTGATGAAAAAAGCTCACTTGGCCCCATTACACTCATTCTATACACTGTTGATCTACTGCTTATAGTATTTGAGAAACTGACCTAATCTCTTAATTTTAACCGTGTTTGGTCAGGTGAACTATGTCTGATCGACATATAAATATATATATACAAAGAGCCCAACAATGTTAGCAGGATTCAAACCATTGATTCTGACTGACATCATGACAACAAAGCCTGCGACCTGTCCAGAGCATTAGACTACTCTAAAAATGTAGCTTTTGTTGGTTGATGTAATGCCTTTGCTTATTGCTTTAATTACAGTTGTAAAACATTACACATTGTATAGTAGCATGTGGATGGTGTACTTTTTAGTGTCATTTGGTCTTTTGTGGATAGTTGTTTCATTGGCAATCATACCACATCTTCTTTTTTATATTTTCAGGTCAGCTATTATGTCTGTCATCAAAGATGATAAAGCTAATGACTATGCCGCAACATTATTTTTTAAATTTTATTGTACATGTCTAAATATATGACAACTTTATATATCTATAAAGTAAATTTGCAAATTATCGTTAGACTTTGTTGATATAATCAATCATCCCAAAGATGATAATATCAGATTATTACATGGCATTTTTCATTTCGCATGTATTATCAGCCCTAGGTTCAATATCAGCCCAAGAGCAGCATGGCTCAAGGGCTGATATTGACCGAGGGCTGATAATACATGCAATATGAAAAATGACATGTTATGATCTTTTTATCATATGCTTCAACGATTGAGAAAATCAGATTCATATATTGATCCTTCTACGTGGTTCCCAAATAGAAGTTCAAAGAGTGAAAAGTTCACGGACATCAGACCCTAAATTTAGTACATTCGATATGAAATTTTTCTATCATATGCCTCAACATAGAAGAAAAACATTTAAATTTTGACGAAACGACAAAAAAATAATTAAAAAATATACATAATGAACACTGTTTTGAAAAATCAACTTTCTAAATTATGTTTTAAACTTTAAAAAATGCATTTATTTAATAATTTGATTGTTTTTGTTTTATTTTACAAAATATACTTTCCAGTATCCAAATAATTGTTTTGTACTACACTTCTTTGTAATGTTTTTCAGTGAAAACGTAGCATTGAAGTGTATTTTACTGAATTTGCCGAGTTTCACTGGAATGCCATGCGATAACGTTACGGAAAGACATTAGATAACACTCGAAGCATGTGATAAACTTTTCATATCAGCCCGCTAAGCACCAATTTGAAAAATATGGAATTTACGTTAATTTAATGATATTATCATACAGTAAAAATCATATGTTACTTAGTCTAAGTATGTGATAAATATCAATATCATCAAAAATATTGGAATATAAAAGTAAAAATAATCAATACTATGGATTTCATACATTACAGATAGTTATGGAAAACTTTATACAATAAAAATGTTTATACATTTGAGTTTTAGAGCTGTTCATATAAAAAAAACAAAGTATGCAATGCTTTTTAAAAGTTGCACCAGATTTCATTTCACATGTTAAATTGTTGTGAGATGTTTGATAGTAAATTCTAAGTGTAGCATTATAAAACATGTGATTTCTATTTAGAAAAAAAACTGTTGAAAATAACTCCAATCCTATATAAAACCTGTTTTTTTAATCCTTTTTTTTAAAACATCAAATGGATTAATCATATAAATGAAAACAACAGGATGTAAACAAACAATGATTGAATCCATTCATTTTGTTTGTACACAAATATAATGCCCTTTTTTCATACGTTAAAATCTTGGAGCTCTAATAAAATTGTTCTGCCACATAGACATTATCCTAATCCCGAAATAATCATAAAATTCATTATTCCTACATATTCCTAAGTTTCATTCCTTATTTTTTGTATGCTTTATGTCAAGTGGCAAATAGTTCAAATATATTCAGGATAGTTTTCATTTTTTGCCCTTTTGCCATTTGATGTTTGAAATTTTCCTTGATGTTGTTATCTTACTTTTTTCATAAAGAATATAGTTTTCATTGTGTTTTTTGAGTGTAAAATCTCCTTATATTTATTGATTACTTTCAGCATACTCCTTACCAAAATCAGTTTGAAAGCAGTGAAAATGTGCATGCAGTATGGGCTTTGTTCATTGTTGAAGGCCATGTATTGACATATTGTTGTAAATTTCTATGTCATTTGGTCTCTTGTGGATAGTGGTCGCATTGGCAATAAAACCACATCTTCTTTAATATATAATGGTAACCTCTAATAATTGAAAACCTGACTATATGCGATATGGGCTTTTCATTGTTGAAGGCTGTACGGTGACCTAAAGTTGTTAATGTTTGTGCCATTTTGGTCTTTTGAGGATAGTTGTCTCATTGGCAATCATACCACATCTTCTTTTTTATACTGTCTTCTCAGGTTAAATTCTTAGTGCCCCACTAAGGTGGTACCTAACATTACAGGAAGATAACTCTGTAAAATCAGGTATTCTACAGGGAGATAACTCTGTAAAATCAGGTAAACCTTTTAATCACGTTGTATTGTTAAGGATATTTAAGCTCCTCAATAATCAAAATTCATGATTTTCAAACTGCTATATATCCAATGCAAATTTTCCGAGATATGGTTCAAAGATTTTGAATTTTTTTATATTTTGGTCAAAGGGTCAAAGTAAATGTTGACAAAATTTTATGAAAATTAAACGAGCCAAACTAATTTAAGTCAAGGTGTTAGGTACCACCTTTAGTTATACTTCTGTATAAAAAAGAAGATGTGGCATGATTGCCAATGAGACAACTCTCCACAAGAGACCACATGACACAGACATTAATACATTGTACATATATTTCAAGGGTCACCTCTCGCATTAGGTCAGATTTCTATGGTTTTACCATTGGCATTTATACACAGGTTTCACTGTAATAATTATTATGGGATTTTCTTACCCTTGCTTTTTATGGCAGAAAAAAATTGTCAGGAAAAATAATTATTCAAATTAATGTACAAGTTCAGATCTAAATTCGAGATTTCTATAGGACTTTTTAAAACAACAATATAATTTGAAAATGCACAAAATATTAGCTGTAACATCATCTCTTACATTTCACTGTTATGTACAATTTTTATAAACATCATTTTTATGAAAGAATTATTAACATGACTCTTCTCAGGATTGATGGAGAAAAATAGATTGTTCGAAATATGTCAAATATGGATTTCTTGTATAGGAACATACATATATAAAAAATAGAAAATAAAAAAAATAATACAACTCAATTAAGTCATCTTAGGGTTAGGAAAAACATGTACATGTAGAGTTGTACTCAGTATACAGTGTATATATAATATGTCAATTTATACAAATTTATTTCCAAATGCAGTTTTGACAATTAACTATATCAATTTGAGGACAGCAAAAACTATTCAGTACTTTTGAGTGAAATGAACTTCACAATGAACTGTGGAATTGTTAATATCTTGCAGTACCAATTTTTGTGGGTATATGTGAGTCCAATTAAGTACAAATTTCCTATTGACTTGTATGCAGATTTTGGAAAAAAAGGGAAATTAACTTTAAAAAATATAATGTTTCCTGAATCCACATTATTTGATACTCATGAAAATAAATGAATCCACAATAATGATTTTGGATGTTTGGTTTCTGTATACTTATTAGGAATTGATCTTTTAAATATAGGTGTAACTGTTTACATTTTACTTATAGACAGTGCTATAAAAAATAACAAAAATGAATTATATTCAATGAAAAACAAACACAGGCAACAAATGAAAAAAATGTATGTAAATGCTCAGCATGAAAACATATTGTTAATAAATTTTGCTTAAAGCAAGAATGATTTGAAACAAACATAGAAGTCATGACAATAAAAAAGTTATCACAAGAATAAGTTAGGATTATTGAGAAAATAAGTTTAAAAATCTGAAAACCAAGCTACCTAAATGATGATCTTGTCTTTGATCCAAAAGTTTGAGTGTTAAATTATATTATAAAATTTTAGCACTATTTCTGTAAATTTTATTTATCGATTAAATAAAAACAAACAGTAGACTTCATTTAAGGGAAGACATTGTATTTACTGTTTTTTTTTATTTAATCGATAAATAAAATATACAGAAAAAGTGCTAAAATTTGTCTGATTTGTTTGATGAACTTGTCTTTGACAATATATGAATGTTTATATTAATGATAAAAAGCCAGCTATTTTGAAAGAGGATTCCAACCCAGGATGAAAGGGGTCCAACTTCAAACCATATGTCCCCATTCAAAAGCATTGATGGTTAAAATAAAGGGGTCCAACCCCTGTAACCCCCTGGATTAGACAACACAATTATAATGGTAAATACTGTTTATAATACACAGTTTATATAACTAACTTTGTACATGTATACATCTTCATTGTATTATGTAACATTATCACATCACAGACCATAGCTCCCTTTAAACATGATATTTACACATTAAAAATATATATGATATAATGCACTAAAGATATATATGATATTTTCACGTTAAAAATATATATGATATTATGCACTAAAGATATATATGATATTTACACATTAAAAACATATATGATATAATGCACTAAAGATATATATGATATTTACACGTTAAAAATATATATGATATTATGCACTAAAGATATATATATAGATTCTTACATTGATACCAGTGGATTATGGGATTTATCCAATCGAGATAGTTAAATTATCAATTTTAAAGTCCGAGCCGCCTCGGCGAGGACTTTAAAATTTATAATTTAACTATCGAGATTGGATAAATCCGATAATCCACGAGTAACTATGTAAGAATCTGTTTCTCTAATGATTAAAAAGACATTTCCTTTTTTTGTTAACCGAAAATCCCCTTCGAGTGCCTTTCACATTGCATGAAGTTGTCAATTTCATCAACACCTGTTATAAGATTTTGATTCATCCAGTTGGCTAAAAAGGTCATGACCCTAAAATTCATCCAATGGTCTTTTGAGATCACCATCAACCACACGTTGATTAAATATTTTTATACAATGGGTTCGGAAAAGGATAAATTTCCATAGAATTAGAGAAATGATATTTACACGTTAAAAACATATATGATATTATGCACTAAAGATATATATGATATTTACACGTTAAAAACATATATGATATTATGCACTAAAGATGTATATGATATTTGCACATTATAGATATATATATATATCATATTGACATATTTCAGCTATATATGATATTTACACATTAAAAATATAAATGCTATTTACACAAAAATATACATTGTATATGATATGTACACAAAGATGTAAATGATATTTACACATAAAAGAATATAAAATTTCAAACATCTAATATTCATGGCTTGCCAAGTAAATAATGCTAGTGCCAGTGAAAAGGAATATTGGATTAAAGAGGTAGAGACTGGTTCCCTTAAGAATAAAACATGCTTTTTTACTTTTTACCCTTTGGAATATCAAATTTCAACAAACAATGGTAAAATTCCATTGGTACCAAATTTCTTTTATTGCACGCCTTTATAGGAAATATTTAAAGCACATGTGTAAAATTCAAAAATTGGCCCTAATTGTCCTTGATGAACAAAACTTTTTTTCAATTTCCAAACAACAAAAAAATCATAAATATCATAAAAAATTTAATTCAATTTCAATGAAATTTACATTAAAATGATTAAATAAATTTGATTTCAATTACATTTGATTCATTTACAATTGATATTGAAATCTATATTAATATAAGATATTTAGTGTAAATTTTACATGTACAGGTAACTTAATATTTTATATGAATATAGATTTCAATATCAATAAAATTCTCTTTAATAATAAATTAAATTGAACTCTTTTTTTTTTTTTTTTTAACTTTATATCTTTGATAATAAAATTATTCAATTCAATAAAATTAAAATCGAATATCTTAGAAAAAAATTGATGCACATATAAAAATATATTATGTCATAATTGTAATGTATAAATTAAAAATCCTGGGACTAGTATGATAAAGATGATTTGCAAAAGACTGTTTGCTCCCACACGACCTTATCAGAAGGTGACAGGAGCATTTTTGCAATGAAATAGCCCTATATGTTATAAATGTGCCCTATTAGTAAATACCAAACAAAAATTATGCATTATTTCTAACAATCACCAAATTCGCCAATCCTAATTTTATTACAAACATTTTTGTCAACGAAAAAAATGACCTTTCTTTCTTGGCATGAATGAGGGGGAGTAGGAGGGGTCCTGATCCCGAAATCCTGAGGTCCTGAAATTCAAAAAAAGAATTCCCTTGATCCTGAAAGGGTAAATCCTGAAATCCAGAGCTTCAAAACACTTGATCCTGGAGTCCCAATAAAGGTCCTATCCCCCCTCATGAATGTGCCTTATCTAAACAAAAAATTAAAAGTGTTTTATATGTTAACACCGAAGCTCAAAACATGTAGAAGTTTACAATAAATTGTAAGAATTTCAAAAAGCTATCTTTGTGCCAGAATGTATACGTTTTTAACTTTACCACAGTATTTACAGTCTGACTACACTTATGAAAATAATAATTATAGTCCTATTTTTTTCCAGGCATGACTGTATAAACATCATGTTACATGTATATAGATTTTTTTACACAAATCAGGAATACAAAATATACAAATGAAGGTATATGTATAATGTAATTTTCTATTTACAAAGTATAGATGCTGAAAAAGCACATTAAGATTCTTAACACTTTGGCAGTTATTGCTTTGTTTATACCACAAAATTTATTCTGAGTACATAAAAACATGTGCAACTGGAAAAGTTTTAAGGCATGGTAGGACCTAGATATATAATGTTTAAATGTAGTTAAAATCTTTTGTCAGTACTCTGAATAAATAATATGGTGTGAAACAAGGCCTATTTTTCCAAAGGGTTATGATTAACCTTGTCGGGGGCTTCTTATATCATCTATCTGATTAGGTGAAATATCAAAACAGCTGTATTGGATTTAACCCTGAAAATGCATATCTGGATTTTAAATATCATCAGTACTTTAAAATTCTTCATCGTTACAGTAATTAATCAAGATACTTTAAATTCAACACCTAAAAACACTTTGCATAGTGAATAATGAAAGTTTAACATTTTTAATTATCTCCCTTGAATTTGTGACGGTGATCTAATTATGGAACAACATTCCTCCCCTCTGAAGTTCCTCTATTTTGTGCAACAGATCTTTTCTTGGGATTTGTTTCAAATCTTCCTTCAGATCTAGAAGGGTATAATGCTGAAATTCTTCAATCAGATGCATGAAAGGACTCTCGATTTTACGACTCTTCCACTTCTGTTCAAGCTGGTATATTCGACCAAAGGACCACTTATGGAGGTCGGCAAGTTTCTTCCAGTTGTAATAATCGGAACAATCAAGGGTGTCTCTTATCATTACCATAACTGCTTCCTTTAATTCTAATACACTGATTTTGTCGGGATTCGTGTATTCTTTCTCTGTCATACCAGAAGCACCACCTTTAAAGATAAATATTCAATACTTATAACTTTTCCGGTGAAAATACTCATTCACGTTAGGAGAAATGTGTACATCTTGCAATTTTATATAGATAAGATAAGAAAGAGAAGAGAAAGAAACTAAAACACTCAAACACACAAGGTCATGTCAAAAAACAAAAAGCATTTGAAAAGACAAACATCAGCACATAAATCACATAAAATACAGCTGACCAATTGCTCATTATAAATGAAGATATTTTTGTACAAGCAATTACTAGTATAATTTTTACTGAGAAAAAAGATAATAACTTGTACAAATCATTATTCTTTCTTAGCCTAAGTGATGTTCTCAACTGTTCGTTATTATTTAACAAATATTATATGAATAAAACATAAAGGTATAAACATTCAACATGTGTGTACTTTTTGTTTATCACATAATATGAGCAAAACTTTAAAAAAACAAGAATGTGTCCATAGTACACAGATGCCCCACTCGTACTATCATGTTCTATGTTCATTGGACTGTGAAATTGGGGTCAAACTTTAATTTGGAATTATATTTAGAAAGATCATGTCATAGGAAACATGTGTACTAAATTTCAAGTTGATGTAACTTTAACTTCATCAAAAACTACCTTGACCAAAAACTTTAACCTGGACTTCGTACTATCATTTTCTATGTTCAGTGGACCATGAAATTGGGGTAAAAACTATAATTTGGCATTAAAATTAGAAAGATCATATCATTGGGAACATGTGTACTAAGTTTCAAGTTGATTGGACTTCAACTTCTTCAAAAACTACCTTGACCAAAAACTTTAACCTGAAGCGAATGGACGCACAGACAGACGAACGAACGGAGGCACAGACCAGAAAACATAATGCCCCTCTACTATCATAGGTGGGGCATAAAAAGTGTAGAGACAAAAGAGCATGATGACATGATTAATTTTGGAATGAAAATAATTCTTCTAATAATTCGACATTCACACACGTAAGCATAGTATTTATGTAAAGGAAGTAAAATTAAGAGATCTAAAATAGACAGCACATCAAAGATATTTCATACGTCATTATGTTGTTTTGAATGAAGCAGAAATCGCAAAACTCATTTGCAAAGGAGATGAAATTATTTTTTATTGTACAGTTGATAAACCGAGGTCTGGACGCCTTTAGAAATATCAAGAGTAATGCTGAATATTGCCTAAAAATGGATACAAAATAGAAACAAAAGTTGAAATTATGATTGGTTTAATTACTAAAAATCAATCGGAAAGATTCAGACTCAATGTTGGAAATACCAGAGAACACTGAGGCTAACATCATGAAAGTAGTACAATTGCTTTCTTTTAGTGGTGACCATGGCCATGTTCATTGCAGCTGTCAACGTGGCTGTAAGACAGGCACATCTAAATCCAAAAAGTAAAATCACAAAAAATATTGAACTCCAAGGAAAATTCAAAGGGGAAAGTCCCTAATCAAATGGCAAAATCAAAGGATAAAACATATAAAAACTGCCATATTCCTGACTTTGTACAGGCATTTTCAAATGTAGAAAATGGTGGATTGAACCTGGGTTTATAGCTAGCTAAACCTCTCACTTATATGACAGTGGCATCAAATTCTGTTATTTTTACAAAGATGCGTGAACAAAACAGACATAATTGTTAAAATAGTCAAAAAATGGTTACAGCAGTCATCGCTGTCTTTCAATCTCAAGACAAACAAACATATACAACAAACACAAAAAGCACAAAAAGCATCTACCAAATTAAAAAACACATTCCTTGTTTCGCATGTTGGGCGTCATAAAAATGCAAACGTCTTAATAAAAATAATTTTGTCTATTTAAATCAATTATAATTTCACATGGAGAATGGTGCTATGCAGGATTGAGCTTATTGTGTAGTTCCAGATGTCATGAGTCCTTGTCTTGGGCAAACCAACAGATTATTTGATTTATCAAGCATTACTTTTGTTTCCAATACATATGATATTACATATGCAACTTTTTATCATGATTTATACTTGAAAATAAATGGTAGAAGGGTTTTATTCTATCCTTGATTTTAACAACTTTGTCACTTTGCACCAGTAGTCCGTGTATGTGGCAACAAGCTGTTTAGCTAAATTTGCTCAAGGTGTCATATTACCTCATGTTGCTACTTTGGGTCCGTTGTTTTTTTGTTATCTTCTAACATTTAAAAAAAATATCATTGATACTCAGTTGATAAAAAAGAAAAGAAAAACAAACCCAATATAGATTTATAAAACATACGTTGAATGGTAAGAATAAATCAAAAAACAATTAAATAAATACCCAACAGTGGACAAATGTTTCCCAGACTTACAAACCCAAGTTTGTACAAGTAATAACTTGTATGATGGCATCATACAAGTCATTACTCATACAAAGTTTTTGTACAAGTAATAACCTGAACAAAATAATAAAATGAACACGACACATATATATAGATTTAATGCAGTGCAGAATTTTAATAATGAAAGTGAGATCAAGGGCAAGTGTAATTTACAATGTTTTTGTTTTTGCTTTTTACTGTGATAATTGATTGAAGCATATATAAGATATAAGATGTAAGATAAATACAATATATTTTTATAACACAGGGTTCAAAAATTGGCATCAGGTGTTGATCTTGAAGTGAGCTGTTTACTTTGGCATACTTTCCAGAAATCCATTGTTATGGCTGTTTTTTTTTCTCCCATTAAAACACACACTGCACCCTGCTGGGGAGGCAATTTAATTTCAACTATGGATTTGTGTAAAGTAAAGAGAAAATGTAAATGAAATATTCCCATTTGAAAGTGCCTTCCCTTGGTACTATAATTTTTAGCCAAAAATTTATTAACAAAACATACCAGCAGAATGATGAGTCTCATATGAAGGTCCAACATCACTCTGAAAATGCAAAATTTGAAACATTTAAAAAGTACATATACAATAGAAAATAGATTATTAAAACATGAAAAAAACCCATTAAAATCTAAAATAAATCAATATTTTCTGCAAAATAAAACACAGAAGTACAGAAAAAAAAACCAAAAAAACTAAATGATGTGTTAGGATAAAATGGGTGTCTCATTTAAAAAAAACACTATATGATGTGTCAGAAAAAAATGGGTGTCTCAATTTCATTTTTTTTTTGTGGCAAACCAATTTCTTGGGCCTTGATTGAAGGTAAAAAATGTTCATGATTGAGTCTTTAAAATTTGAAGGAGAAACAAAGCCTATATGCAAAAGCCACAGTAAAGATGGTCTAATAACAATATGTCCTACATCTCATAATTTTTTTATTCTGTTTTTTTTTTTAGCTTATATTGCAACTTAGTCACACTTACATGGTTGTAGAGAACAATTGTAACTAAGTGTAATAAACAATTATGAATAATTACCATTTCATGTTTTGGGATAACAGAATGTCCACAATGGTCACAAGAAAGGGTCCTGTTATCTGAAATAAAAAACAAATATTTTTTTTTTAAATGAGAGGAAGGAGCTATTCTTAATGAATTAACAGAGCTAGTTAAATAAGTTATTTGATTACATGAACTTTCTCTGTCCTTCCTTTACAATTCTTAAAAAAAAAAAACATTGACAAAAACACAGTTAATTTGTACAATTTACGTTTGATTCATTACTATTATTTGTAGGATACCTATTATCTTTTACCAACACTTTCCCTAAAATAAATTTGTCTCGTCTAAATTTCATAAAATTATGACAAAGTATTTTACTCTGACCCTTTAACAAAAATTTTAAAATTTCAAAAATTTTGAACCAACCTTTTGTCAGAAAAAATACACTGGTTATATAGCAATTTGACAAACACCATTTTTGATCATTGAGAAGCTTATTATTCCCTTTACAACACAATGTAATTAAAACGTTAAGCTGACTTTACAGAGTTTTCTCCCTGTAGTGTTAGGTACCACCTTAATTTTAAGATTATCTCAACAATTTCGAAAATACATAGAAAAAACTTACAGCATAAGGTGAAAAAGTAGTGTGCAAAAATAATGAAAGATGCATATGATATTTCAATGAAACAATAAAGCCTTTTAATTGAGTTGCAAAGCTCACTTGAAGTATATGTCACTGATTTAAATAATGCCATGTTGTCGGCTAAAATTTCACTGTTCCTATATACTGTTATCAACAATCACAATTTTAATTCCATTACCCAATTTGAAAGGATTACCCAGAATGCAGCTGTTTTAAAATGCTAATTTGCAAACCTGATCCATCTGTCTGTATATTAGGATTATATGTTGGTGTAAAACCTCTGTTGATGGCAATTATCTCTGGTCTAAAGTTCATGTTATTGGTTGTATCAGGTCTGCCAGTGGAACTGCCTGCTATAGATTTTGGCTGTAAGGTATGGAACTGAGGAAAACTTGCAGAGTGTTGATGCAGCGTTTGGCATGAACCACAACGACAACTGTATCCCTGGCCACTCTGACAAGTCATAGCCTGAGGACCAGATGAATTAAAGCTACATCCATTTGGAGAAGACCAAGGTTGTAATGGTCTATTCAGGGTTGGGGACTGGAATTGACTTTGTGACTCTGAATGACAATGTGTTGGCAAATTGCCATGTGACTGTGCATTGCCATATGACATTCCTGCTTCCATATATGATGAAATTCCACTCAACCTTGGATATAAGTTGTTTGTAGCAACACTCTGTAAATCATTTGGTAAACTTTTCCTGTCTCCTTTGTGTTCAAAATTATTCTGTTTGTTTTCTGGTAAACTAACTGAGGAACCTGAAAAAAACAATGAAACTTACAAACTATATGAGGGGGGTTTAGTTTAAACATATTTGTTTATAGTGGATTGGGAAACAAGTTTTACAACTTATATTAATCCCTTTCCACTTTGCGGGTGCAAGTGCTGCCTTGTAGCAGCATTAGCCTACTCTTTTTCGAAATCTACAAGGGTGTCTTTAACGTGCAAGAGATATGACTCTCTCTTAACACGAGTCAGCCATTTATCGTCCCCGTCCGACGGACTATCATCGTTTCCTCAAGACCATACTCGCAAATGGTGTCAAGAGAGAGCCGAAAATTGAGTTCCTGAAATTTTCATCCCAAACGAGAATCGAACCAGGAACCTTTGTGTTAGTAGTCCGATGCACTAACCACTACACCACAGCCGTGGTGTATGAGGGGGGTTTGGAGGGGTCCAAAAAATCATGGTCTTAAAAACATGAAATCCGAGGTCCTGAATTTAAATAAATTCAAATCCCAACATCCTGAAATCCTGAGCTTAAAAACACCTGATTCCGACGTCCTAAAATTGGTCCTGCCCCCTCATTTATGAATTTACATCTTTGCTAGCAAATGGTTACAATCCAGTCCCCTACTCTCCACCTATGGCCGTTAGAATTTCGGATCAATGGGGAAATGATATTCATATGGCGTGTTTAACTAACTGTACTCAATCAAAAAATCGATTTAGGAGCACTTATTTATCTTCTAACAGATACTGCTATCTAATGCAACAATCATCAGAACTGAAGAAGCTGTTAGGAACTTTAGACTAGACTTGTGTGCATGATGATGGTAATGGATGGCTATTTTAATTTTCCAGTGGCAAATCAAAATCAGAAAATGTTAATGAGACATGAATATAAACCCTGCTGTGTACTAGATAAACACACAATATTAAATAATCAAATTTATGAATGTATTTACCAAGATTTTGTTCACTCTTTGACTTATTAACACCTTTCTCCTCAGATTGTATTTTCAAGTCATTCTGGCATTGTTTCTCATCATGATTGTCATCCCCACTAGAGAAAGAATGTCTACTTTCTACAGCTTCTGGTCCTACAAAAATAAATGCAAATCAACATGGACACCAAAAATTTCTATTCTTTGAAACAAATTAATACAAAGTAAGTCAAGGGAGAGAATCAGACACAATTTTAACCAATTTTACAAAAACAGGATAATTCACTTGTCTTATATTACTACATTGTGGATTTATCTATTTCATAGGTACCATTTTTGTGAATATTTGATTTAGCTGTTTTTCCAAAGTCTGCATACAAGCATAAATTAAATTTATACTTTGTTGAAACATTTTTAATTTGTGGTTCATCTATTGTGATCCTCGAGATTGATATCCAACAAATAATGATGAATCCACAATATTGAAAAACTTTGCAGATACATACTTGCATGAGTAATTTTCAATGACTGGTTCACAGCTGGTTCATTTGTAAACAACGAATTGGACAAAGACTCTGCACTCTGCAAGCTCAATGACTGCATTGTTTGACATGTATTTGATGTTTCTGAAATTGTGAAAAAATATATAACATATAAAACTAGAGGCTCTAAAGAGCTTGTGTCGCCCACATTGGTCTATGTGAATATTAAACAGGGGACACATGACAAAATTGTGTTTTGGTGATGGTGATGTGTTTGTAGATCTTACTTTTCTAAACATTCTTGCTGCTTACAATTATCTCTATGAGTATCTATAATGAACTTGGCCCAGTAGTTTCAGTGAAAAATGTTAGTGAAAATTAACAAATTTTATGAAAATTGTTAAAAATTTACTATAAAGGGCAATAACTCCATTTTGGTCATGTTGACTTATTTTTAGGTCTAACTTTGCTGTACATTATTGCTGTTTACAGTTTATCTCTATCTATTATTATAAGAAGAAAAAAAACGGCAAAATTTCCTTAAAATTACCAATTCAGGGGAAGCAACCTAACAACCGGTTATTCGATTCATCTGAAAATTCTAGGGCAGATAAATCTTGACTTCATAAACAATTTCACCTCCTGTCAGATTTGCTCTAAATGCTTTGGTTTTTGAGTTATAAGCCAAAAACTGCATATTACCCCTATGTTCGATTTTTAGCCATGGCAGCCATCTTGGTTGGTTGGCCAAGTCACTGGACACATTTTTTAAACTAGATACCGCAATGATGATTGTGGCTAAGTTTGGTTTAATTTGGCACAGCAGTTTCAGAAGAGAAGATTTTTGTAAAAGATATAAAAGATTTACGAAAAATGGTAAAAAATTGACTATAAAAGTCAATAACTCCTAAAAGGGTCAACTGACCATTTTGGTCATGTAGACTTATTTGTAAATCTTACTTTGCTGAACATTATTGCTGTTTACAGTTTATCTCTATCTATAATAACATTCAAGATAATAACCAAAAACAGCAAAATTTCCCTAAAATTACCGATTCAGGGGCAGCAACCTAAGTTACCTAACGACGGGTTGTCTGATTCGTCTGTAAGATCTTGACCTGATAAACAAATTTACACCATGCCAGATTTGCTCTAAATGCTTTGGTTTTTGAATTATAAGCCAAAAACTACATTTTACCCCTATGTTCTTTTTTTAACCATGGTGGCCATGTCACCCAACACATTTTTTTAACTAGATACCCCATTGATGATTGTGGCCAAGTTTGTTTAAATTTGGCAAAGTAGTTTCAGAGAAGAAGATTTTTGTAAAAGTTAAAGACGACGGATGATGATGGACGATGGACGCCAAGTGATGAGAAAAGCTCACTTGGCCCCTTTCACAGGTGAGCTTAAAACTAAAATATAGAGTGTGAGGGATTTAAAAAAAATCATAAATATTTACCCCAACTCTTGTTCTAAAATAAATCTATGTATGAATGACAGAAAAGGTTGGAACATGGTGATGTAATAATCAACTAGACGCAAATCCCATGGCCTTTACTAATAAATGTACATTTTTCTTTATAAAAAAATTGTGATAAATTATGCCATTTATTGACTCCCTCAATTCAAAACAAAAACTTGTGAATAAGTTTCAACAAATAAACAACACAACAATTTTAAGGCGAAATATCTAAATCACCACACCAGAACTTAGATCTAAAATTCTTCCTTACTGTTTCCATTTAATGTTTTCTTATGTACAGGTATACAGTTCATAAATTTCTTCATACATTAAAATTAGATCATTTAATGTTTAAAAGAACTGAATATTTTTTTTTCTTTAGAATTTTTTATGTACCTACCATCAGACTCTGTCGGAGATTTACATATTTTTGTTGTATAAATTTTGATCAGTTCCTCCTCCGAGTTAACACATTGCCTCCATTCACATTCGTCAAACATTTCCATTTTCTCGCAAGTAACAAGTTTGAAATATATCAACTTGTTAGGCTTTGATGTTATCTCTGAAAAGTACAGGAAGGTTAGAGTAGGCCCCAAAATGGTCCCCTGTTTCTAACAGAAAATTTCAAATTAATATTAGTGGTAATTATCACAATGAATTAAAGTTAAAACATTGACTACATAAAACATTTGTCTAATTTCAAAATTTATATAGATCAGCGTTATCAACTTCACAATAAGCAACATTTTAAAAAATGTCAGCTAAATCAAATGAAAGCACTGCCAATACAAATTAGTTTACCAAAACCAATTGTACATCAAGCGTTTTTTTACCAAAATTATACACGTAAAACACGCAACATTTTGCATGTTGAACATACTTTTATGGCAGGCGAATATGCTTATTTATTCAAAATTCCATTCATATAGAAAACCCACTAAAGTTTTATCAATATGGAATACTTAGTTTTATTGTATATGCTTTTTCTACTTATTTTTTCATAAAATCTGTTTTGAAATGATGTAAACACTTTTGAAAATTAATTTTCAACAGTCTGAGAATAAATAATAAACATCCAATAAACTTCAGGATAAAATGATAAGTGCCCTTTCCTATAATTCTCCCTCCTTTCAAGTTTAAAATCAACCATTCATACTTAGTATTTTGGCCACAAGTCTTCCACAACTTTCTAATAAGTCAACCAGTTCATCATCTAGTATTAGCACACAGCATTTATTTACATCAAGTTCCAATCTTTTAACATCTTCAATTCCTGAAAAATAAAGTTTGATTTTGCTATTGGTATAAATACAATATATATATCACTACTATAAATACAAAATACAAAACAAATAAAATCTTTTGTAAACACAAATAATTCATCTCTTAAAAGGGTGACTTCTTTCATACATATAAAATAACTCTCAACCTGGCTATTGCAAGGACTGTTTGTTCTAATTTGGGTTTAAATTAGACCAGAAGATCTTTAAAAAGTGAATCAGTAATTGACAAGATAGCAAACAAAATAGCCACAGAACATATGGCAAAATCATGATCTGCAAAACTAATTTTTCATTTACTGTCAAATGTATTATGTATTAAAAAGATATGCACAAAATAAGAACTATTCTTCCATTCTATTGTTAAAGATTTAGATAAATTGAACAGCAAGAATGCATACAACAGGGGGGGGGGGGGGGGGGTAAAAACACACACACACTTGAAATCAAACATTTTAGCCACTTAAAAAACTTGACAATACATACCTTTACATTGCCTAACAGTTACAGATATATCCTTTCCTGTACAAATATCTTGTATCTGCTTTACTCTTCTACTGGTAGCTGCATGACATGAACAAATTAACTCCATCTTAATCTTGCAGTGTTTTCATACCCTTTTAACCAGCCTTTTCAAAAATCTTTGGCTGCAAGTATTAAAACAAGTTCATAGTAAGGTAAATAATCAATTCTAGTGTAAAATAATTTTGAAGAGATCAGGTGCATGTTTTTTTTTGAGAACTGCACATTGAAGTCTGCTAAGTATATAAATTATCAAATAAATGCAAAAACTTTTAATCAGCATCTTTTTTCTTTTATATGTACCAGAATGTTTATGAGTTTGATCTCTTGGAAGATACTGATTTTCGGATGAAACAATTTTGCAACTAAGGGAGCTACCATTTGATTTTTATGGGGGGCTAGGATGAAATTTGAAATAAAAGGCAGGACAGGATTTAGAGTTAAAAAAAAAAAGGCAGGATGAGTAACTTGGCAAAAAAAAAGACAGGATGACAATTGTTGTAAAAAAGTCAGGATAAGCTAAGAAAAAAGAAGAAGACAGGACCGAATAGACTGAAAAATAAAAAGGCAAGACAGAGATTACAAATTTAAAAAAAAGGCAGGACACAATTTTTCATCCTAGCCCCCCCCCCCCCCCCCCCATAAAAATCAAATGGTAGCTCCCTAATTCATTTTCGGGAAAAGTTGCCAACCTAAATTTCTATTTTGTAGTTATTCTAAACAAATGCACTGAAAAGCAGCTTTGCTTATCAATTGATATATTTGGCAATTTGGCATTAAAAATCTATACCCCATTTGAACTTTAATATCCTAAATGGATTGTTATGATCTATGCCCATCCCGAAAAAATGCCATTCATGTCACATGGGAATAGGGGGAAGAAGTCGCTTCGCTTTTTTAAGGCAAATTAAGATGTCTATGACAGTGTCAACTGTGTCATCAAATGCAAACCACATATTTGAATAATCTTCAAAAATGAAAATAACTCTTTATATCTTACTTGTGTCCTTGAGATCAAGTTGGACTCTTGTTTTTATTTTCTGTGACTCACGAGACAAGTGGTTATATTTTTTGGGAATTCCCTACTTTCGTTTTGATTTACAGAAGAAAAATCCTGAAGAATTCCGAGTAGACTTTCATTTTACTCAAAGAATAAAGTTATAATCATGTGTCACATTGTTTAAATACGAAACATTAGCGGATGAAAGAAGTTTTCAAATATCAAATCATCTGTTTCTCTGAGTATATATATTTTTAAGTAAAAAAAAAAAGATTTGTCTACACTCCATTGAATGAGTTTTGGGTTTTTAGTTTGAGCAACGAATTTACATCCGGTTATGCCAAGAGTTATTCCCCGTCCTGCCAGCAGTGCAAAACAAGTTGGGACTATGACAGGAGACCCAAATAAAGCGGTACCACTTCCTAGTGGTCCTGCGTCTCTGTGCTTTGACAAAGATGTGTTTATGAAGGTAATATTGCTTGCTGTTCATAAATAAACACTCAGCTTTCAACCTGTATGTCATTTTAAATCTCTAATACTGGTGGCAGAACTTACTAATTTTTCAGGAAAGGTTTAAAAGCATGAGACAGAACTGAGGTTTAAAATGCATCCTATTGTACAAGAGTAACAATGTCTCAATGGGTCCTTTTTCTTTGTATAATGTAATAAATTTGATCCATATTGCGGGTTGTGCCAGTCAGTCTGATTTTCATTATTTATTGAAACATTAATAATTTACACTTGTATGCAGATTATTGTGCCATTATTTAAAACATTAATTGTTGTCACAAGTTATTGCATTGAAATTTAAAACATCTGACACGATGTAAATGTATGTGTAGCTGTGATGATGTTGGAAGGTTACATATGTATTTGTGTTTTAAATGGATTCCAGTTTGTTCTACTCATCATAATACATTTCGGTAAAGCAATATACAAATAATTAATTTGCAGGAATTCATATAATGTTGTCTGACAGGTACAAATATGTAGACAAAATAATTTGTATACCTCTGCCATTGGAGACAGGGCATTAAGTGTACCCTTGACCCACCATCTTTCTGTCTTTTAGTCCTTTTGTCTTTCAGTCTATTTGTTACATTTTTTTTTTTAACATTTGCTTGAAGCATCAGCAGGGGCATTGTATCCTCAGACCAAGGGTCTGGAAACGGTCATATTTGCCAGTCCTGTCCTTAACTGAAACTATAATGTCCTAAATTTTTAATAGGGATTTAGGTCAAATTTTATTTTTCAAACGTAATAATTTCGGTCATTTTGTTGAGATCGACTTTCAAAGAGAGGAGGTTTGCAAATTTTATCAGGAGTCGTCTGAATTCAGCCACTTTTTATTTACAGGATGGATTTGATGTAGATAATTTTGTGATGGAATGCAGGAGAAGAGTACCACTGGAGACACTGAGAGATGATCTAAACACATACTTGAAAATTCTCCGCAGTGCCATGATAGAACTTATTAATAAAGACTATGCTGATTTTGTCAACTTATCTACAAATTTGGTAAGGTTATTGCTAGGTATAATTGCAATTGGTTACTAGGCATTTTAAATATCAATTGATTGAATGGTTGATTCAAACTAAGAAAGCATGAAGCTCAAGGAAATGAAAAATGATTTTTTTTAGTTTAAATTGTAATGTAAATGAATAAATCTATGTAAGTAGAAAATTCAAGAAAATAAATTAAGTCAGATAGAAAGAGATGAATGCTTAAAAACAGGGTGAAAAAGAAGTTGGTATTCAGTTAACTTTGAATTTAATTTACTGTCAAACAGTCTTTAAAAAATATCACTTTAATAACCTGACTTACATGACTAAAAATTGAAAATCACACAATTTCTAAATTTTCATCGACTTAACCCACATAAACATCACTATACAAAAACTTTTTTTATAGAATACAGTACTACATTTATCCTGAACAATGCACTCTTTGCAAACTGCATAAGTAAACAAACAAATAACACAGTTGTAATAGGTTTGTTACAATTTTATATTGTAATGCTTACCATGCTTACATTTTAAATTAAATGAAAAATGGTATACTTTTTTTGTGTATTATGCATTTAAACATGTTCATTCTCTTTAAAGTAAACATTGAGTTCTGTTTACAACATACTCAATCTAGAGCATCTTTTCAGGTTGGAATGGATAAAGCTATTACTAATTTGACAGTACCATTGGGAGAAATGAAAGACCAAGTTATGGTAAGTCCTATATTTTTCTTTTTTTTCTGCAGTGCTGTTTATAAGGGATGAGATGTGAACAAGTGAAATATTTGATTGTTTTTTAATGGGCATCTTAGTTATATTCAATATTGAAAACTCATAGATACCAGACTTAAAAATTCTGGTAGCAAGATTTATGTTTTGTCTACAAAATAGACTCATCAGTGATGCTTGTATCAAAAAAGTTATAAAAGTCAAAATATATACCAATTTTTTTTTACATTTACACATTTGAAGAGCAGTTAGGACCAACATTCCAAAAGAGTTTGTAAAATATAACTTAAGTTAATCTATTCCTGGGTAACTTAGAAAATATTTGAAAGGGGCAAAGACAGGAATAAATCACAATAAAGTTGCTGTAGAGTGTAAATTTATAAAAGTGGATGGTGGAAAATTTGGATGATTTCCGTCTGAGAAATATCCTCTGTATTCTATTTTGGACTATAATACTATAATTGCATAATAGACCAAGATTCTATGGACATTTCACTTATATGATAGTGTTATAAATTTGAGTATTGTTATCTTTTTTCAACATTTAAATTATTTACTATGGATGATACACAAGATTTTGTCTCCTTAACTGATTATGACATTGTTCTCAATGGTGTTTGTCCTTCATGTATGGAATAGTTTTTGTTAGTATAGCCTGCACATTGATTGAACCCTAGGTAATATTTGACTGAAATAGAATTTATGAATGCATTTTCAAGTTTGTTATTAACATTGGTATCCAATTATTGTATATCTTTTGTTGTAGACTGTGAAAGTAGCAATGGAAGAAGCTGTACATGCTGTTGAAGAAAAACTAAAACATAGGGAGCAAATCAGGGAGAAAAAAGTATTGAAATTTGAATAGTTACAAAAATTTGTTTGGGTCATTCTGAAAACAGTTGTCATCCATTGTATATGTTTTAAACTACTGGTATACTTTTATCTGTATGACTAGCACATGTTTTTTTGTGTATTGGAGTTAAAAAAGAAGAAAAATATCTTGAGAAATTGTCTAGGGTTGAATACTGATACTCTTTATTCAGAAGCAATTCCACACTAGTTGCTGGTTTTCATTTTCCTGACTATTAGACGATAAAAAAAAGTCATGAAGACAAAGTGAAATACGGTAATTGATTCCCTCTTTTCATTATGAAAAGTTGGTAAGAGTTAACACTTATTAAAGTAATCAATTTCAATAAGTTTATACAAAATAGACATTTTCAGTGTAAAATGAAAGTAAGCAAAATGTTGTCTAAAACTAATTTTGTCACATAGATTTGTTTGACATGTGTCTATTAATTTTCTGTTTCAGGCATGCTTACAGAGACTGATGAATATCATAAGCTCAGTGGAGAAAATTGAGAAGCTACTGGGTATCTCAGACAATGAGTCCACTACTGGGTGAGTAATTAAAAAAAAATATTTTACAATCAAAAAGCTGCATATTCTGATAGGAAGGAGTCATAGCCAAAATTGTGTACCCTATGTTGAAAGACTGCCATGCTTGCAATATCTTTTTGAAATTTCTGATAATAACCTTTTGCAAGACAAATTTTTCCCTTCATAAAAAAATTCCTGTTTTCCAGTTGCAGTCCTTATTTCTTATTTTCATCTCTGTTAATCTACTAACTAACCTAGTTGTACATGTATCATGTGTATAGCTTGACAGTTTTGCAACTAGATGCACACAATAGTTATTCAATAGATATGATAGATATCAGATCAAAATGAAAACTTAAGAAGACTTTTGCTTGTAATCTTGTTTTAAGTTTTATATATGATTTAACTTCTTTACAGAACACTGACTGGACAGTTGATTGAAAGAGTAGCCAATGAATTCAACAAGTTACAGTTTAATGTTACAAAGAGCAAAGGACATGCCTTAGTAGACAAAATAAGACCAGTAAGTTATCTTTCCTTGAAAAAAATCTGAATTGAATTTGAACTTGAAGAACACATTGTGTACAATTTGGAAATTAGTATGGCGTTCATTATCACTGAACTAGTATATATTTGTTTAGGGGGCCAGCTGAAGGACGCCTCCGGCTGCAGGAATTTCTCGCTACATTGAAGACCTGTTGGTGACCTTCTGCTGTTGTTTTTTTATTTGGTTGGGTTGTTGTCTCTTTGACACATTCCCCATTTCCATTCTCAATTTTAGCTAACCATCTGAAGACTTAGATAGTCTTTATAGTTACAATACACAATGCACATTTAATACTATTTCACAAAAGGTTCCAAAAGTTAATTTTTGTCATGACTCTTAATATTATTATTAGTAAGAAGTGCATTGTAAAGCACTCTAAAATTTAAATGCTTTTTATCATTTTCCAATATGAAAGATGTAAATGTCAGTCCATCAACCATGTGCTAATAAAGATAATTGTCTACCCAAAGAACTATTGAAAATTTCAGGAAAACAAAATCTATCACTAGGATTATTATTTTGGTTACCTCCATTGGAAGCCAGGACATTTCTAACCATAATGCAAGGTTCTGGCTCTAGAATAAATGTTTTGGGTTGTACTTTTGACACAAGTATTTATAAATACATTCTGTACACAGATTTTTGGAAATTCTGTTATTCACTGTAATTAAAACACATTATTTCATTGCAATCTTTGTAGACTAGGGTTGAAATCATTGAAATCAATGGAGGAAGAAGATGTTTTGAATATAAAAAAGAAGGACTGGGAACCAGTCAACACTGATTTTGATTGAGCATGTTGATTAAATAGTTCATACTCAAAGTTTTCAATGGAAGTAGCTGTTGAGTTATATCATGTCCAAGGTTGATTATTTCCCCTGTAAGTTACTCTTAAATTGTCTCCCTTTTATATACTGTTACATATAAATGTTGTTAATTTCTATTTCAGAGAATAACAACAATCACAACGACACTGCAATACAGTTTAGAAGGACATTTTGTTGAGGGTCTAGAAAATGGGAATGTGGAAATCTTGCAGCAATGTCTGAGGACATACGCCCTGATAGATAAGATTAAAGATGCAGAAAATTTGTTCAGAATTAATGTTGTACGACCATATATGGAAAAGGTAATATATTGATTACAACTTTGACATTTATTTTGCATGAATGAAGGGATCTCTACTACAGCTTGAAAGTTTTATTTCACAATTCAAATGTAGTCTTACGGTTTTGATTCTTGTTTATTAGGACCAATGATAATATTTTTGAAAGCACACATAGACCAATCAAAGTACTGGATTTGGTGTTTTAAGAAGAAATTGTGTACTGAGTAAAGTTGTATGATAGAGAACCAAGAAAATTTATATCTACAAGAAAACATATACCGGTAAACAGAGAAATGCAGACATTCACTTTGACACCATTCTAATTTTTTTAAAACAGATCTCCTCAAATTTTAAACATAGAACACAGCTTTGACCTCTAATACTGTAGAATGTATCATTGGAGGAAAAAACTTTTAACAGGAACACACTTTTAACTGTCATTCAGTCTACATTTTTAATTAATATAACAAACTAAGAATTTGATTTCTTTTATTGTGATATTAGAAAGCCAGAAAATGAACTATACATGTTACTATCACTGTTAACTGTATAACTACCATCTGCTGACTTAACTGCTATTTGGTCCCCTTTCTTCAGACTTAATATAATACTGGTTGTTCCGGTCTCATATTGAGAACCTATCATCCATGTAGTTTGTTGTTTGGTATTATTAAGAGCAAGGAAAACGACCAGGTATTTTCCTGGCTTTGACATGACTGTATAAGTAAAATGATAAATTCCACCAATAGGTGCTGTAAAAATACCAGTGGTTGGATTGTATCCATTTCCTATATTGGTGACTGCTTTGTCAAACTTGATGGCATTATTAGTTTGAGGGGTTTGTGATTTAGTCAGCATTGCTGAAAAGGCTGGGATCTTGGTTCTCCTTGGACACTGACAGACTTTATCTAAAATGAATATAAGAAAAAGATATAAGATAAGATCATAACAGTTATGTGTGAATCTTGAAAACTAACAACATTGCTTATTTGTGAACCTTTCTAAAAGATGGTTTGTCACTTAAGTCTTTCCACTTCTAGATGTCAATTATTTAGAATAATAATTTCTAGAGTAAAAAAAATAGAATTATGTAAGGAAGAACGTGAAATAAACTATAAAGAAACATTTAACATAAAATTGTATGCAATCACACAATAATACAACCATCCTTAAAATGAGAGAGATTTCATCATCATAAAGTTTATTTCTTTTCAGTTCTTTGATTTGATTTTTATGTTATTGGAATGGATTGATGTCTCATTGGCATTTCCCATACATCTCCATTAATAAATGGCATATCAAGTTCAATTAGTATTGTCTTTATATACAATCTCTTCGAAAACTGATACAAAGGAAATTATTTAGACAAAATATGAACTTGATGTGGAAGACATGAAATTTTTGCCAATCTGTATACTTTTACTTGGCCATTTATAAAATTCTACTGGAAAATGTTGTCAACACCAGAGATATATACATGTAATACAATTTATCGCTATTTTGTGCATTTTTCCTTTAGATCTTTTTTTTGTGAAAATTTTTAATGCTACTTGCTTGAGATGGAAAATTATCGGTAGAAACTAAGGAGGCACATGGCATTGCTAACGAAAATTGACATGAAATTGACTACGTCTTCATAGGTAAAGTAGCGATAAACAGATTATCATCGGTTATCTTAACTTGATAATTTTTCTGCTTTCTCTGTCCCGGCTCAAGTGAGAAATCAATCTTGTTGACATGATCAAAGATAATTTATCAATAAATGTCTCTGTCAACACCAATAACAAGGATTCATTAGATCAATGATTATATAAAATTGCCATAGTTTATGTGTTTGCAGCATTTAGATTGCACAAGTATATGTAATAGCTACTGATAAATTCTAATAAAACATGGTATGAAACTTACCTGGACTTTTTTGTTTCATTGCCATTTCTAGCAGATCACCAAGAAGTGAACAATCTGAAATTAAATGTTGTACATGTACTTTGAAATGTTTTTTAATATTTTTTTACTGAACTTCTTTTTGTAACTTCAAAAATCAATGTGTATGGTAAGTGTTTGCTCTGGTCTCTGATAGAGAACTCTCTAAAAAAAAAATAGCCCTTTTTGATAAAATAGTAATGTTATCTTCTAAGCCCAAATAGACAATAGTATTTTTCAAGCATTTAATTAGAAGTTCCTTCAACATGTTCAAATAATTTTATATTTTTTGTTATCTTATATCTTATAAGCTAAAAAATATTATTTACCTAATTTTCTGTCAGACTCGCATGTTCCCATAACCATTTCTGCCATTAACAGTAGTGTCAATATGGAAGTGTAGTAGTTAGTTAGTTTCATCTTGAAAGTGATTTCCAAACATACTATAGTTTCTGTGCTGCAACATTTTTATACTGATGGAATTGCGTGACTTTACATGCTTTATGATAACAACCATCAATTAAAATGAAATAGATATTGTTAATGAGTTTTTGTCATGCACTTTGACATGACAGCAATATTATGAGTTTAAACTAGATTTTCCTTTCAGTGATAAGTTTTTGATATGGTCTTGTTACTCTTTTAACTTTTTTTTGAATTTATTTTTTCTAAGGGAAGTCATGAAGGCGTGACATAGTGTTTTTATTTCCTGGCGCATTGTCAGTATTTGTTAAGTTTCCCACTTGAATCAGAATGATAGGAACTACTGGTGGTAAACCAATATTATTTTTTATAGAGTTACATTACTATCAGTGTATATCAGTGTATATCATTATTTATAGGTCCTCTCCTCTAGGTCCTCCCGTTCAGGTCACGGTCAAGTGAGTTTGAATTAACTAGAGATTTCATTAATAAGTTTTTTTTTGCACAAGTCAGTTTGATAGGAGGCCCTACCTCCTTAGATCATGTTCCACTGACAATTAATTACCAATTTACAATTTAATTGGTTTCATTGTTATTCAATAAGTTTTCTGATTACCAGTATGTTAGTTTGATAGGAACTGTTTATGTTAGACAACGTTATTTTCTTTAAAGTTACATGACTATCAGTACACCTCAGTTAGTCCACCACTACTAGGACCCAACAAAACACACATTTGACTTTGATATGACTCTGCTTTTTGTGGAAAAAAACCCACTATCAGCTGGTATTGTATCTACATTTTTAATTAAGTTTAACAAACTAAGAACTTTAATTTCTTTTATTGCGCTATGAGATAGCCAGAAAATGAGCAATACATGTTGCCATCACTGTGAACTGAATATATACCATCTGCTGACTTAACTGCTACTTGGTCTCCTTTCTTTAGATTCAATATAATACTGGTTGTTGCAGTCTCATGACTAGACCCTTTCAGCCATGTAGTTTGTTGTTTGGTATTATTAAGAGCAAGGTAGACAACTAGGTATTTTCCTGCCTTTGACATGACTGTATAAGTAAAATGATAAATTCCACCAATAGGTGCTGTAAAAATACCAGTGGTTGGATTGTATCCATTTCCTATATTGGTGACTGCTTTGTCAAACTTGATGGCATTATTAGTTTGAGGGGTTTGTGATTTAGTCAGCATTGCTGAAAAGGCTGGGATCTTGGTTCTCCTCGGACACTGACAGACTTTATCTAAAATGAATATAAGAAAAAGATATAGATCATAACAGTTATGTGTGAAACTTGAAAACTTACAACATTGCTTATTTGTGAACCTTTCAAAAAGATGTTTTGTCACTTAAGTCTTTCCACTTCTAGGTGTCAACTATTTAAAATAATAATTTCTGGAGTACAAAATATAGAATTATTTAAGGAAGAACATGAAATAAAAAGTATAATGACACATTTAACATAAAATTGTATGCAATCACATTATAATACAACCATCCTCAAAATGAGAGAGATTTCATCATCATAAAGTTAATTTCTTTTCAGTGCTTTGATTTGATTTTTATGTCATTGGAATGGATTGATGTCTCATTGGCATTTCCCATACATCTCCATTAATAAATGACATATCAAGTTCAATTATTTTTGTTTTTATATACAATCTCTTGTGAAAACTGAAACAAATGAAATTATTTAGACAGAATATGAACTTGATGTGGAAGACATGAAATTTCTGCCAACCTTGTATACTTTCTCTTGGCCATTTATAGAATTCCAAGGAAAATGTTGTCAACACCAGAGACATATAATACAATTTATCATTATTTTGTGCATTTTTTCTTTAGATCTTTTTTTTGTGAAAATTTTTAATGCTACTTGCTTGAGATGGAAAATTATCGGTAGAAACTAAGGAGGCACATGGCATTGCTAACGAAAATTGAAATGAAATTGACTACGTCTGCATAGGTAAAAAAGCGATAAACAGATTATCATTGGTCATCTTAACTTGATAATTTTTCTCACTTTCACTGTTCCGGCTCAAGTGAGAAAATCAATCTCGTTGAGATGATCAACGATAATCTATAAATATATATCTCTGTCAACACCCATAACAAGGATTTATTAGATCAATGATTATATAAAAAATGCCATAGTTTATGCATTTGCAGCATTTAGATCGCACAAGTACATGTTATAGTAGCTAATGATAAATTCTAATTAAACATGGTATGAAACTTACCTGGACTTTTTTGTTTCATTGCCATTTCTAGCAGATCACCAAGAAGTGAACAATCTGAAATTAAATGTTATACATGTATTTTGAAATGTTTTTTAATATTTTTTACTGAACTTCTTTTTGTAACTTCAAAAATCAATGTGTATGCTAAGTGTTTGCTCTGGTCTCTGAAAGAGAACTCTCTAAAAAAAAAATTCGCCCTTTTTGATAAAATAGTAATGTTATCTTCTAAACCCAAATAGACATTAGTATTTTTCAAGCATTTAATTAGAAGTTCCTTCAACATGTTCAAATAATTTTATATTTTTTGTTATCTTATATCTTATAAGCTAAAAAATATTATTTACCTAATTTTCTGTCAGACTCACATGTTCCCACAACCATTTCTGCCATTAACAGTAGTGTCAATATGGAAGTGTAGTAGTTAGTTAGTTTCATCTTGATAGTGATTTCGAAACATACTATAGTTTCTGTGCTGTAACATTTTTATACTGATGGAATTGCATGACTTTACATGCTTTATGATAACAACCATCAATTAAAATGAAATTGATATTGTTAATGAGCTTTTGTCATGAACTTTGACATGACAGCTATATTCAGAGTTTAAAGTAGATTTTCCTTTCAGTGATAAGTTTTTGATATGGTCTTGTTACTCTTTTAACTTTTTTTTTAATTTATTTTTTCTAAGGGTAGTCATGAAGGCGTGACATAGTGACATAGTGTTTTTATTTCCTGACGCAGTGTCAGTATTTGTTAAGTTTTCAGCTAGAGTCAGAATGAGGTACTTCTTCTGATAGACCAATATTTTTTTTTAATAAACTTGCATTACTATCAGTGCATATCAGTTTGAAGACTACTTTTAGGGTCCTTCTCTCTAGGTCCTCCCCTCTATGTCATGGTCAAGTGACTTTGAATTAACTAGCAATTTCATTTATAAGTTTTTTTGCACCAAGTCAGTTTGATAGGAACTACATGTGATAGATCAATGATGTTTTCTGTAAATTTGTATTACTATCAGTACTTATAAGTTGGACTCATATTTTGAGGCCCTGCCTCCTTAGATCATGATCCACTGACAAATAATTACCAACTTACTTAATTTATTGGTTTCATTGTTATTCAAAAGTTTTTTCTGCTTACCAGTATGTTAGTTTGAATGATAAGAACTTTTTATGTTGGACAATGATATTTTCTATAAAGTTGCATGACTATCAGTACATCTCAGTTAGTCGACCATTTCTATGACTTGACTCCTAGGTCATGATCCAGAGACTTTTGATTTATAAGCAATGTTGCTGTTCATCAGATTATCTTTTTCTGAATTGTATGCCAACAGGAAAGACATATCTCTGTGTCAACAGTTTAATTTCGTGAAAAGACAGATTTTTTACAAAAACGAATAAAAAGTATTGTGTATGTTAATGTGAGCTTTGTGATCATTGTCAAAAACAAAAATCACAGGCTGGACGTGGCAGGGTAAATATACATTGTACATCTGTACAAAAAAAAAGACACTGATCTGAAAGTACTCACAGTTACTGAAAACTGGTTCAAAGCCAATAACAACTTACACAAAAACTCATGTATCTAAGTCTGAAGTATCAATCAACACACATCAAATAAAGCATAGATTTGACTTGGATACTAACAGTTTGATTTTTTTTATTATGCTATAAGATAGCCAGAAAATGAGCTATACATGTTACTATTACTGTTAATAGAAAAACTATCATCTGCTGACTTAACTGCTATTTGGTCTCCTTTCTTCAGATTTAATATAATACTGGTTGTTCCAGTCTCATGTCTAGAACCTAACAGCCATGTACTGTGTTGCTTTATATTATTAAGAGTAAGAAATACAACCAGGTACCTTCCATCCATAGACATGACTGTATAAGAAAAATGATAAACTCCAGCAAGAGGTGCAGTGAAAATACCAGTTGTTGGATTGTACCCATTATACATATTGGTGACGACTTTGTCAAACTTGATTACACCATTTTTGCCAGGCCTTTGTGGTTTAGTCAGTATTGCTGTTAAGGCTGGGATTTTGGTTCTTCTTGGACACTGACAGACTTTATCTAAAATGAATATGATAAGAACAAGATATATTTTTTAAAGAATAACTTATCGCTGCCCCTCTGATATCTTTCATCCCACTTTTATCGAAGAATTCATATAGAGAAAAATATTCAGCAAGTGACTGAACAACACATAACTCACGAATGTGTGTAGTGCATGAGTTAATTATCAATGTTGTAGGGTCAAGAGTTGAAAATTTATTCTTTTTAGTACATTGACAAATTTTTTTATGAAATTAAGAGTAGAAAATCTAATGAACTATATCTTTTTCAACACATTCACAATGGGTTTTGATCGGACGTTATTGATGTCTTGACAACACCTACTGTTGTATGATGTCAGCGGAGTAAAATTATCTCATTTATTTCATAATTTGACATGTGAAATTATCGGCTTTAAATCACTGGGAAATCATGTTATTCATTGCAACCAAAAAAAACAGTTAGATATGAATCTTGAAAACTAACCAAAAAAAATGTAAACCTTTTTAAGTGGTCATGAATTAATTATCATTTTTTTTCAGTCACGAGTTGATTTTTTTTTTCAATATTTGAATTCTTTTATTAGTTATTCTTTTATTACATTGACAACGGGGGATTTACTTTGGAATTAAAGTAGAAAATGTAAGGAACTCTATCTTTGTCTTCCCATTAGCATTTTGACTGCACAAATAGCGCATCTATTATATAAAAGAAAATAGGTATGAAACTTACCAGGACTTTTATTTTTCATAGCCATTTCTAGCAGATCACCAAGATGTGAACACTCTGAAATAAAAAAAAATATTAGAAACAATAGCTTACAACTGGTATATAAGTTCCTTAAAGCAATTTCTTCTAGGACAAGAAATTGGATAATTCTATATTTTTTTTTATCTAATAAGCTAATCAAAGTGCTTGTAAGCACTGAATGGTAAAGATTGTTTCAATTTATCAAGTGTATATTTATCTTGTTAAATAAGATATTGCATTTTATAAAGCATTGGTTGTAGTTGATTTAATAGTCTAAACAAAGGAAGATAACTCCAATTTTTAAAGATGAGTTTGACAATAACATCATTTATATTTATAGAATTTATGATTTATATAAAATTCCTGCACCTTGCAACAGTTATTTAATTTTCTTCTCAAGTGTAACATCATCTTGTGCCTTGAATATGCCTTGAATATCTGAGCATATATTACATCGATAAATTTCGGGAAATGTTCGTTGGTAGGACGTATAGAATGTTATGATTAATGCACTATATTTTGTGTATCAAAAAGGTAGTGATCAGCCTTGGCAGATTAAGATATCAAGTCAGTTAGTCCATAAGGTTTTGATTGCATTTCATTCATTATGTACCTATAAAAATGGTACTATTTTATTTACCTAGTTTTGTGTAACATGTTCCCATGACCATTTCTGCTAATAACAACAGCGTCAATACAGTGGTGTAGTAATTCATCTTGATCTTGTTCGAGACTAATATTTAGGATAAGATAATTGTTTCTGTGTTTTCACATTTTTATACACTAGTTGAAATGATGGCATCACTTGACTTGAAATGAAGCCATCAATTAAAATGAAATAGATATGGATAATGAGTGTTTATCATGCACTATAACATGATAGGAATATCAAGTTTATATTGCTGATAAGTTGTTAAAATAGTTAACAAGGAACTTACTTTGGAAATTATTGATAGATTTTTCTTGGAATACATACATTTTTATGACATTGCTTCCAATGAATTACCAAGATGTCCCAGTGAAATAATATTCATTAATTTCACATGTAAAATATACTCGTTTATTTCACTCCTCTGAAGTCATACAACAAAAGGTGTTGTCAAGATGCTGTTGAAGATGTGGCATCAAAGCTGACTATGGGGTATGGGCTTTGCTCATTGTTGAACGTTTTACGGTGACCATTAGTTGTTAATTTCTGTGTCATTTTGGTCTTTTGTGGAATGGTGTCTCATTAACAATCATACCACATCTTTTTTTTATTTGTGAATGCGAAGACAAAGATAGGGTTCCTTACATTTTCTACTTTAAGGGGGCTCGCAGGTCTAAATCATTTTTTTTACTTAATATAGGATTTTGCTATATTTTTCTATAAATGAACTTTATCTTATACTTAAAAGAAAAAGAAAAAATGGGTTCATCGTTCTTTTACACTCACAATCTGCCTTCAAAAGAAGCATAATTTGAGAAAAAGTGGTAAATTGGTAATATCTAAATAAAAAAGAAATTACCCAGGTAATAACAGAAATCGCCAAAATTTTACAAAAGTTTAGTTGAGGTACAGCTTGTTTGAAAATATTAATAAAAATATAGGTCACCGATGATTTAAAAAGACATTTCAATTTTAATGACAAAAAATGGCATTTTTGCACTAAAGGGATATAATTTGGAGCTTTTTCAATGATACATACATTTTAAAAGTCATCTTGGGCCAAAATGAATTGATTTATTTGAATAATATTTGCACCATATGATAAAGTAACAACTAATAAAGTAACAATTAAAATTTGTAATGAAAAAGATAAATGTGTTTATTTTTTTTCTGAAATGTTTATACCCTCGAGCCTCCTTAATTCCTCTAAAAAGTTACAAAAAGAATAACTAATCAAAGAATTCAAATATTGAAAAAAATAAAACTTGTGACTGAAAAAAACTGATACTTAACTCATGGGCCTAGAACATCCATAAATAAACGTGTTGTTAAAATCCTCATTGAATATTTTCTTCTATTTGAATTCTTCAATTTGTTAAATTATATAAATATTTCAGAACTATCAATTTATATCCTTTGGGACGATTATCCTTAAATGATTATTTCAAAAGTAATACCTGTATGTCCTTTCAGAAACATATTTTATAATCCAATTGCCATCAGTCGCTCTGACCAGTACTGAAATGGAAAGGCCAATTGCTACTGAATTGTAGTTTATATTCTTAACCACCAATAAAATGGGAGTTTACTTATTGAAAAAAAAGGGCAATAAAATTTAGAAATGTAAACTATGATATGTAATATTAATGATCCTCTAAGTTTGGATGATTACCATTACATGTACTAACTTTTTTTTCTTGACCTTTTAGCAATTATGGTTTTATTTTCTAGGTAATCACAGAACAGTTTTTGAAAGCTAACAACCTTCAAGGAATGTATGCAAAAATACTGGAGTTTGTGCCACTGCATTGTAAAATTCTCAGGGATGTCACCACAGGGTAATAATATTTATTATCATTATTTTATTTGGAAATCATTATTTCAACTTAGAATTAAAAAAATAGAAAAAAGCGATTGTCACACTTATATTATAACATGTTTATTTTTTCAACGATATTTTTAAATTTGTCTACAGTCACTTCTCTAGGATAATGATGCGGCTTTTTGCATGGCAAGAAATATTGCAATTTACCGATTTGATAGACTGCTTTCGGCAGAAATGTTGTTGTTCACTATATTGAATAGCATAAATAATTTCATAAGTAGAATATATTTACAGAAATTTCATTTTAATTTGATGAAATAGATTCAGAATTATTACCAGTTGAGTTGATATTTTAATTTATTTTTTGAAAAACAATAACTAGAAGGAAACAGTTCTATTTAAGATATTCCACTTTTAAAATGCTTTTATGTAATATTTTATTTTTTTAATTTGCCGGAAAAAAAGGGATGACAGGTATATATGCATTGTGGGAAAATATCCTTTAGATTATCGTTAGTATGGTAGTAACTTATTATCATTGAAGTTTATTGACGAATCAGCAATTTTTTTCCATCACACTTTTCTTTCAGCATATCAGTGAAACTTTGCACTTTTATATGTTTTATTTTTTCTTCAGAATAAGTTCATTGTATTTGACACATGCTTTGTGTATTTCAAATGTTAAATTTTATTTAGTTTCTTCTTTCTTGTGACCCCGTATTATAAATGAACACATTTTTCCCTACATTTGATAGAACTCTGAATGTTTTGGTTGCTATTTGGAAAATTTAAAATATGCTGTTTTTTTTGTTTTTTTTATTAAAATTGTAACTTTTGTCTATGAAATTCCAGTAACATTAATAGAAATTGTCTTTATTAAGGATTGCAGAAAATATATCATTGTTCATAAAATTTATGGTTACTGCTTTACTATAATCCTTTTCTTAATATCCATCAAAAATGTTAATCCTATATATGCAAATTAAGTGGACTCTTCCATTTCCAACGAGGGATTATTGTATATTATATGGTGATGATACTATTTAAACTATTTAGAAATCACAGCAAAAATTATTTTAGTGTTCAATAATTTTCTTGTATTTGAAATTTTAAAGTCTTTGAATTTATATTGCTTGGACAAACACAATTGATTCTAAAATTTATCAAAGTTTGGCCAAAGCAATTATTGTTGTTTTAAAAGCTTTTCTTTGAAATTAAAATGTTGATAATATTTAAACCGATGAATAGTTTTTGTTGTGATAACATGACTGTTTCTGATACTTTTTCAATATTTACTGTTTTATATATGGTACCAGTATACAAAATCCTGTCATTTTTGATGTTATGTGATATGGTAAAATTCTTTAGGCTAGTTTTGTGCTCCCAAAGTTCTTGTATAAACATTTTTGAGGAGAAACATAAGCAAATATGCAGAACAAGCCTACTTTATTGTACAAACTTTTATTGGTTATATCAGTAGGCATGCTACACATTATGAATGCCATAGACCTCAGTATAGTTTATAAATATAGTCTTGGCCAAAAATGTTCCAGCTACTAGCCTGAATCAGAAATTTCAACAATTTGCATACATAAGTTAACATAATTCCACCAGATGAATCAATTTCGACCAGACTCTGGCATAGTGCTAGTGCTAGTGGCTAGTACATGAATTTCTTTATAAGTGGTTGATTTTAGACCGATTCTACAGTAGAATGTTTATCAAAAGTTTTTTACTTGCATAGTTGTGCAAGGGTTATAATCAAAATTGACACTAATTTGATGACTGAAAAACATCATGAAGGGGATATGGGGTAAATTAGACCACCCAGCAAACATTTCATACAACCAATATTTGTACCATATTTTAAAGGCTATCCCATAACAATGTATGTCAGACTATATCAAAATGAAAGTTACTGTTTTTTTAGCTTTGTATGTCAGACTATATCAAAATGAAAGTTACTGATTTTTTAGCTTTATATGTCAGACTATATCAAAATGAAACTTACTTTTATTTTTAGCTTTGGGTCTAAATTTAAGCGACCAAATTTATTAGAAATACTTTCACCATTGTGAACATTGTTTAATTCAGGTGAATATGATAAGTGCTGGCAAAACCATTGTGTTGTATTATGTACCTCTTTCTATTATAGCTCATCTGATACAGTTAGAGGTTATGACTTTTTAGTAAATGCTGTCTGGCCTGAGGTCGTCAGTGATATAGAAGCAGGAACTTCATCAATATTTGCACCAGGAAATCCAGCAGCTTTTCACCAGGTAAATCTAATTATCTACAAGTGATACAGTATATACAATAACTGTAAACTCATTGCATGATACTATGAAGAGTTGACAGGATTCAACAAAATATAACACCACACCAACAGTCTACACCTGACTCAAAAAAGAAAATTCGAGAAAAAAAACAACAGTTAACTAGGACAATATCATGTTTAAAGTTTACTCTTAGCAACATAGGTGAATAATCGATTTTTGGCTTTCCTTTTACTGAAACCAAAATTCTTAACATTTACAATTGGGATTTTATGTTTTTATTGATGTAATATTAGCAATCTTAGCCACATAAAAAAAAACAATTTTGATCTCAAGTCTTACTTGCTAGCATACAAATATCGATTCCCTAAAGGCTAGGAAATACTAATTGTATTGCTGCTATATTTAAGGCCAACCAGTTTACAAATAATTATTAAAGCAATCTGACCATCTCTTTGGTTTATTTATCTAAGTATTTTTTTTCTATTTGAATATTAGTTTGCTATGCATGATCCTTTGGACTTGTACAGTGTTGCTAAAGATGATGCTGATGACTTCTGGTTGAATTTCCCATTGTAGATATACTAATACACATGTACTGTATATATTAAAGAGAAAAATGATAATTTGCTAATTCAGTAAATGAGAACCTACTTTTAGAATAAAAAGTAACTGATACAATTTTTTTTTACAGAAATACAACACCAGTATGGATTTTCTGTGTAAATTTGAGAAACTTTGTGGATCCAAAGCCAGCGTAAAAAGATTAAGAGAACATCCTAGTTACCATACATTTATGAATAAATGGAGTCTACCAGTATATTTCCAGATTAGGTAAAAATAGTTTTTTTTAGTCCTGAATATGCATGAAATATTTGATAAATGATTAAGTAACCAACAATTAATCTATATTTTTGTTTTAAATCAAAAAAGGGATGAAAGATACCAAGGGGACATTTTAAACTCAAGTTGATGGAAACTAACAACAATAAGGCAAATGGCTATTAAAAATTAAATGGATATAAGAAGATGTGGTATGTGTGCCATTGAGACAACTCTCCATCCGTTATAATTCCACCAAACAATACATACAATACTTAAGACTGAGCAGCAAAAAAATAAATTCAAATGAATTATAAAGACAAACAACAAATTATATAACAAGTGAAATCACCTGGAAATCCAGATTCTCACTGCAAGGAATTTAATTTTTGAAAAAAAAGGTTTTATTTGCACAACGTCCAATTATCATAAATTCATTTACTTTTCATTCTGTTGGTTTTTTTTGCTCTATGCAGATTGCTAGCAGACTAATTTCATAATTTATTTTATCAATTTTTAGGTTTCAAGATATAGCAGGACAATTAGAGACAGCTTTATGTACTGGTTTAAATACAGTGACAGGTTAGTATCAAGTACACAGTGACAATTACGGTGAAATAGAAAAATTGTTATAAAAACTCAAGAAAACTTAACAAAGACATTCAAATTCAAGGATCTTTATGGTGTATGAGACATAGATGTGAAATGATTGCCATGAGCCAATTATCTACTCAAGACCAACTGACAAGAAAAGGAATGAAAGCACTTCTGTACGCCACCTGACAGCTTCAACAATAGAACCTTAATGGCTCATGGTAAAATTGAATCCACTATGACTTGAATGTTAGTGTTGCTGTCCTCATACTGCAACTTATTCAAAAATTTTGACCAAATTGCAATTTGTTTTATAAAACCAAACTATTTTTATAAAACCAAACTATTCAACTGGTCAGAAATATAAAAGCTTAGTTTGGGCATTTTTGTAGTAATTCAAAATTACCACCTACAATTTATCACCTTTAGCATGACAATGACTATAACATTTCTGACCAGTTGAATAGTTAGGGTTAATAAAATAAATTGCAACTTGGTCAGAATTTTGAATAAGTTGCAATAGGTGGAGAGCATCACTAACAGTCAAGTCACAGTAATTGAACTTCAAAAATTCACAGTATATTTTCCAACTTGAAATCCTTATTATCAATAAGATGTTAATGTAAGAAATGCTTCATGTTGTTTTTTAGAGTCTTTGTTATTGCTGTTTATCATTATACCTGTCTATGTTCTATAGGAAACAAACATTTCCATCTTCATTCAACCGTAACGTTAGAGGAATGTGTACGGAGATGTTGGGAAGAAGATATATACCTACAGCCTCTTTGTCAGAAATTCTGGAGGCTGACATTACAGATGTTCAGTAGATATGCCACATGGATCCATGATTTATATCAAGATGAGGTACAGTACGGGTAGGGACTTATTTTTATGGATGTCTTAATCCGTCTAGTCGGATATGAATAATCCGACATTTTTATGGTAGGTAGTATGGTCATTAATCAACAAATCCAGGTGTGATTGGCAATATATTTGTCCTTTCATCTTAATCCGTGCTGCTAGTATTACGGTTCACTGATTTCAGAATCAGGTTACCTGTAATTTTAACCTCTCAGTCACTGTATTGATTACATCGTTTTTGACATAAAATATTTTTACAGGTGAAGTACTGGAGAAAACTTTGTTTTAATAAAAATAGCCTATTTTTTTAATTATAGTTTTTATATTTCAAATGCTATTTATTTTCTAATTTGTTCCTCAAAATTATTTTTGTTCTATGTTCTTTGTTGTTTATTTTTTGGTTTTTTGTGTATCTGTTTCTTATTTGTTTGCATAAAATTTCAAACATAAATATTTTTACATGTATTCTATTTCTGGAAGCTTACGGTTATTTTTGTGTTACTCGTAAATCCATTAGAAGAATGCTGTCTCTAGGGTTAGTTTGATGCGGCCACATGCAAAATATTTCTATAATATGTATTTAATATTCAGTCTGTGTTGGGTCAGTTCCGAGATAAAAAAAAATAATTACAGTGAGCAATACTTGTATATTATTTAGTAGCTTGCTGATTCTTTGTAGTTTTAACTTTTTACTGTAAACAATTTATTGTCCGAAACTTCAAAGTTGAAGATGTATCAATAAAATAGAACGCAAATAATAACACTAGAAGAAGATATTGATTCTTCCCGGACATAAGTTTATTTTAAGATTTCTGTGTTTGTTCATTATGCGAAATTTATATAATTGATCTGCATTTGGGGGTAGGGGGTAAATAGGGTCCGGATCTCGAAATCCCGGGCTTAAAAACACGAAGTCCCAAGGTCCCGAATTTAAATAAATCAAAATCCCGACATCGCGAAAAAAAGAATTCCCAGATCCTGAAAGTGTTAATCCCGAAATCCCGAACTTAAATTAATTGCGTAATATTAATTTACGCACAATCCATGTAAAAAAGGAAACTTGTATGTTATATATTTTTAACAGCAATTTGTTAAGAAAAAATTGCCGTGAAAAGATAATTCCATGCAACATATATTAGTGATCAACAGCATGTGCACGTGGTTGAACTTTAACTTGACTCCACTCACAATATTATTGAATGCTAATAAAAGATGTTAAAGATCGATTTTGTCCACTGCACGAGATTTTTATATGGCGGGAAATGTCGTAACAGTAAACTCAGGTGACCTTACTGAACGACCGTGGGAAAATCCATTAATGATTAAATTTGATGTGGAATGATTGACAGTATTGTGCGTTAGTTTTGAGGCTCTTGATCGATTGACCAGAATAGAAATTTAATCGATTTACATACATGTAAAATCAAAACAAGATTTAGTCTTCTATAACTATTTTTTGTTTTATTTTTATCAGTCATTTCCCGGATTCCCATTTAAATATTCTACTTTGGAGAACTCCTTTAAACTTCAGAAATAATACAACATCGATTTAAAAATTCTTACGGACTGCGCGAGCTATAGAATGACTAGAAGTACGACGAAAAAGTAAACACAGCTGATCATGAATAGTACGATTAGCCTTCAACCCCATTGGGGTTGAAATGTGCATTTATTCAATAAACTATATAAGGTTAAATTTTGATTTTCGTGTATCGATTCGTAAAATACATTTATAATAAAAACACCGGCGATTTTCATAAAAGAGTCGACTGAGACATGAAAATAGAAAGGCAATATCTCGAATGTCAACATTTTTTTGTTAAATAAAAAATAGGAATCAAAACATGCTCACGGCGTTATAAATATTGTATTTAAAGAAACCAATTGTTTGACTTTCAAAGAGATTAACGGGAAATATGTCAAAATAGAAAGCACGAGTGATCTGTCTGACCATAATGTTTTACTTGCGAGAAATGATTGACAGGTGTGATTTGATGTAGAGGCTCCGACGGGGAAAGTTGTATCAAAAGGAAAATAACTTTATTCACAATGCCTATACATATTTTTTAAATACGATATGTTGGCCTTATACTTAAAATTGTGTTTCTAATAATAACATATAAAGGAACAGGACGTTAAAAGGGGGGAAATAATATCACCATCAATGAAAACTCGTATAATTTACGGGATTGATGTCTCAACAATTTGATTTAAACTTCGATTGAAAACAGTCTTGGTTGTTATTAGGCTTATTATTTTGAATTTGATGAAATATTTACGGTTTACAAATACAAATGCAAAATACAAATTAGTTTATTGGCATAAAACTATTATAATAATTGGCAACACAATATATTGTTAAAAATCGTCTTTATTTCATTTTCAAATTATTAAAAAAAAATCCCACATTCATGATATTTTAAAATTTTAATTTTAATTCTAAATATTTAATTTTAATTTAAATTCTTATATTTCATTTTAATTTCAATTCTTTCTCTTTGAATAAAAAACAATATTTTACATTTATCTATTCTCCATAAATACTAATATATCTGTACAGGTAAAATTTAATTCTAATCAAGCTGGTACAGATTGATTTACGACCTTCCACTTGGATATTGCACAGCAGGTGTTTATTACTCTGGGACAACTGTCCGACCAGTCTGACATCTAGACGGATTAAGGCTTCCATAAAAATAAGTCCCTACCTGTACTGTAGGAAGTTATCCTACAACCATATAAAAAAGAAGATGTGGTATGATTGGCAATGAGACAACTACCCACAAAAAATCCAAAATGACACAAACATTAACAATTATAGGTCACTGTACGGCCTTCAACAATGAGCAAAGCCCATACCGCATAACCACCCTTTTTACTGAGTTTGATATTTATATTTTTTATCATGACAACCAAACTAGCAACACATACAAATAACTTTTATTTGATCATTATTGTATCCATGGCAACTGTTTTATGTGCATTTATAATTTATCACTGGTATGAAATATTTAACAACTGTTTTATCAAGGGACATATTTATAGATTTTACTTTTGATGAAAGGCACTTGTTCATCATTGTTCAAATTTGAAGGTGTATTCATTTTTTTTTGTGGATTGAGAAAAAAATGCATATGCATGGATATTTAATTTCTTTGTTTTGCCAAATTCTGTAATCAAGTCCATAAAAAAAATCAAAAAACTACATTGACCTTTATACACAAAATTCAAGAAAATTGATGTCCTAGGAACTATAATAAATCTACAGTAGTGAATTCTGGATTTTAGTTTCTAAGCTTTATTGGGATGCTGCCTTCATAACCCTTTATGTATGTTTGAAATGCTGAAAAAAGTATGCTTACAATTGCAGGTTGTAAATAAGAAAAGTCCAGAGGTTAAACCAAATCCAGTAAATGAAGACAATCCTCCAGAAGGCCAACAACAGAATGACGGCCCCACAGTACCAGTTCAACCTCCTATCACTAATGGTCAAATACTTTGTCTAATATCTGATGTGGAAAGTTTGTCACAGCAGGTACATATATTAAGATCTTTAATAGTCTCTGGGGTTTAAAGATAGTCTTTGAATAATGAAATAAAACAAAACCTAAAGAAACAATTTTCTTATCACTCTAGTCATTTTTCACTCAAGGCAAATTCTTGCTTTTGGATTGATGATATCAAGTGCCAATTCTGTGTAAGAGAGTCATCCAATTATCTCCTTTTATAATTATTTTAGCATTGCTTTTTAAACTTCTACTTCTTGGAGATTCTAGTTTCCATTTCAGACACCAATCAAAACCCATATTAATTAATACCTGTGAAATTTTATTTATTACAATCACTTCTATTTTTAGGTATCAATAATTTTTGCAGACATATTGAAACCAAGATTGTGTGCCTTGGGAGTTGATAATGTAGATTCTTTATTAGGTAAGTTTTCATAGGTTTACAGCAGATTCCATTGAGTGTGTAGCGAAAGGTAATATCTTTGGTTAGCTTGCTTGTTAGCTGAACCGTGATGTCATTGTTAGATTAGGCATGCTACCCTCCTTTCAACATAGCATAGTCCAACAGACAGAAAAAATTATTCTCTGTCAGACTAGTCTATTCTTAAAGTAGGGTAGTTTACCTAACCTAACAATGACTTCATGGTTCAGCTAACAAGCAAGCTAACCAAAGATATTACTTTTGGCTACACTCTCAATGGAATCTGCTGTATAAGTCTGTAACATTAAGATAGACAACTGGGTTACATTGTTTTTTACACAATACAAACATGGCAAAAATTTCTGAATTCACTTTGTATTGAAGTTGGTGTTTAACAGATTAACTTTAAAGCAGCTTCTTATAAGTTTGTCTTAAATTTTAGCTTCGAATTATTATGAAATTGTAATTTTTCTTTAATAAAAAATCAATACTGTTGCCATATGCCAAAATAATAGTTAAAATAATTGTGAATTATAGATAATATTAGAGAAAGCAGTGACCAGATTAAATCTGAGCTCCCACAATTCCAGAGTTATATTGTACAGGATGTGTGTAGTCAGTGTGCTGTACATCTTAAACAAGTCAATGACATTCCAAGGTTATACAGGAGAACCAATCGAGAGGTAAGGTCTTTTGAAACTTCAGAGATACATCCCAGATTTCTCAATTTCATTCAATCCAGAAGACGATCTAAGTTGCAAAACTTGTGTCTAACCCTATTGTCAATGTTTTTTAAACTAATTTCATTTATTTGGGCCATAAAGATCTTTAAAACATACAAAATATTTACAACCTTAGGTGCATTTTAACAGTACAATATAATGGTTATGAACATAATGAAAAAGTTTGATTTGGTTTAACTTCTGTTCACAACTATTATTACTCTTTCAGGTGCCTAGTAAGCCTTCCCAATACATACAGAATGTTTGTAAACCACTCACAAATCTACTGGAAGACAGTGGCAGTGTTCTAAGTGAAGGCGTCAAGAATGGCCTCTTACAAGATATATTTTCTTCACTTGCTGAACAGTATGTAGTACAATTATTTCAATAGGATTTGTAGCCTCTAAACAAATTAAGACAATAAAGACAACAAAAAATAAAAACTACAAAAGGAAAAATAGTTGGTTAAGCAAATTGTCTAGTCTCTTACAGGATATATTTTCTTCACTTGCTGAACAGTTTGAATTATTTCAAGAAATTTTTCAAGAAAAAAGTCTCTCAACAAATGAAAGTACTAAAATTGAAAACCAAAAAATGACCACTAAAAAGAAAAGTGTAAGCTATTTCTATGTGAATTCACTATAGATTTACAGGACTTTTGGATATTGATCATACAAGCAATTATAGCTTAAACACCTGGTACTGTTTAAATTATTTGCCATAAAATTCATGTAGAGTTGACAAGTTGCAAAAACTTTCATTACCACGTGACTAAGTTTGATGTAAATTGTACTTTTGATTATACAAGTTTTGTTGAGCTCTATACATATTTCTCTTTATTGAAAACAATTAAATGGATATAGAAAATTAAAACAAATGCACAGTTAGATTTGTCTGATTAAAAGTTACATATATGGGTTTTGGTCTAAGACACATTTTGACCACCAACCTATATTATTTTCCCCAGTAATTGGCAAATATTTCATAACAGAAATTTCACTATTAATTAATATTGTAACTGCACTACGGTGATGACCACAAAATTGCTTTCACGGCACCAATATCTTGTATCATGTTTCTTGTGGTTAGTACTTCGCTTAAGGGTAAGTAATGTATTTATATCAAATTGTATACAAGTTATGTGGCGTTGTGCACAAGGCAATGTTACTTAAACAATAGGCAACGTAAAACAATAGGTAATGTTTGTGACGTTAGTTACTTAGTAATTGTACAGCGGCAAATGTATTAAAACAAAATAAGAATTTCCATTTTCATATATCAAAACTTATAATTTGAATATTTAGATATTATTCTTCAACCTCTGATGTTCTGACTTCTGTAAAGAAAATGGAGGAAAGTTTAAAAAGACTGAAAAAGGGTAGAGGGACAGATAAGAGTGCAGGATCACAAGGGTTTACAGATGATGATAAGATACGACAGCAAGTTATGATAGATATAGAAAACTATGGGCAGCAGGTATGTGAAAAATTTAGACTCTCAACAACCATTATAAGATGTGATTTGATTGCGAATGAGACAACCATCCATCAAGGTTCAAATGAAGTGGATGTAAGCAATTATAGACAACTTAGTTGCCTTCAACAATGAGAACAAACAGTCTGTATAGTTGGCTGGCCCTGAGATGCAAATGTGAATCAATTCAAATGGGAAGAAACATATTTTCATGTACAAGTGTTAATGTTATCAGTAACAAAACTTTCAGTATTTTTTTTTTTTTTAAACAAATTCAATGTCTTAGCTGAATGAAAATATAGAAGCATGGTTCCTTCCTTAAATTTGCAAAAAAATGCATATCTTGCACAATACAAATAAAACCATAAAAAAGAAAGACAGTAGCTTTAAAATGTGAAAATACAGGCACATTATAGAACTAGTGAACAGTTCACATCTATTGTGTACTAATTTTATCATTCTATTACAAACAACTTAGTATGAGTATTAGGTATGAATTTAAGCGAAAGGAGTGAGGTACACACAGAAAAACAGTATGATGTATGATAATCTTTCGTAAATTTAAATGATATATTTGATATTTTGTAGATAACAAACTATGGAGTAGACCCAGCAGTGCTTGAACATTATCAGAAATTACTTCAATTGTCAAATGAAGCTAAATCTGCTATGACTACCAGTAACTAACTGTGATATTTTTTATACAGAGGGATAATATATTAAATTAATATGGGATCTGTGTTATTTATGTTTCATTCTCACATGATGTGATGTGTGTGGTTTCATTTTGTGGTATAGTCCCAGATAAGAATTAGGTAAGCCATGATCAACCAAAAGTTATTACTGGCAAATACACTTTGTGCACTAGACATTGGTCGTTAATCATGCTACAGAAATACATATTTGTTTTAGTAGCTTCCCCTTTATAGATGAATTCTCTCTGTAGTCTTGTGTCAGTGTACTTGACTGGAATGACAGAGGTGGTTAAAAATTTACATGTGTGCTACTCTGCTAAGCATGCAGCATTTATGAGTAAGAGCAAAAACTTGTCAACTCAGAGTCAGAATAATATGTCCAGACAGCGTTACACGTATATATGCAGACTGTTACAAAGCAGGGTTTATATTCATATCACATTATAATATTTAAAAGAAGATGTGGTATGATTGACAATGAGACAACTGTCCTCAAGAGACCAAAGTGACCCAGACATTAACAACTATAGGTCACTGTACAGCCTTCAACAATGAGCAAAGCCCATACCTCATAGTCAGCAATAAAAGGCCCAAAAATGACAATGTTAAACCATTCAAACAAGAAAACTAACAGCCTTATTAATGTACAAAAAATGAACGAAAAAAAAAATATGTAACCCATAAACAAACAACGTCCAGTTAACACAATCTCAGGAGAATCCCTCCAGAAGTGTGGGAAATATTTGGTGTCTTAATACCTGACAAGTAAGGCAATTGAAAGCAGGACCTTGGCATCAAATTTAGCAAAGTTGCCAAGATGAAAAGTGAGAAAATCAAGACTTGAGTAAATCAATTACATTATAATATGACCTACATTACTTCAATGATCACAACTGGTGTTGTTGAAGTTTAAATAAGATATGTTTGCAATATTGGCAACTATCAACAGTTTAGGTAGTAATACACAGTTAGGAAAAAAACTTAAAATTGACACTCATAATTTTTAAACACCCTCTTTCCCCTCCTGTCTAACAAAGAAGGCTTTATATGTGTGTTATGCATGTTTATACTTTTAGAAAGAAAATCTTCCATAGATTTGATTTCTAATGGTCATAAGGGTGAAATATAATCCCTTTTGGGTGTAACCATGGCAACAAGCTGCATTTCTTAGATACAAAATATAGCAAAAAGGGGGGGGGGGGGGGGGGGGGGGTGAACATGTCACAAAAGTCTCCAAAATTTGGTATAAAGGAAAATTTCAATGAATTACAGTGATACCTTTCCTGAATCCATAGGTTTATATCTATCAAGTGGTCCAAAAAAAATCATATGCTTTCCTGCTCGTTTTTCCATAAAATTGAATTGAAAAGATCGAGCGCAAAATCTTTGTAGATAAACACTACAATAATTTATGGACCTATGAACGGTACGGATAGGAAAATACGGACTGTCAATCATAGAAATGGCCTATAAAACATGTTAAAATCAATCTAAATGTTCATATAAACCCACTAAGAAGGCTATATTATTCTTCAATTATCTAAAAATCAATTTTATTGTACAAAAACTTTCATATTTAAAAAATTCACAGGGGCCATAATGCGAAACTAAACTTATAACTGTGTATTGCTACATTACCCAAAAGCCATTCTTTGTATTTTAAGAGTTTTTGCAAGAGTCTTAGTCATTGGATTCATTTAATTTTCATTGATACCAAGTTTTGTGACTTGAGGAAAAATTTAATTTTTGTGAAAACAATCCCCTTATTAGACTTATTCTAATGGTCATCTTTAGGTGTTTTTTTTGTTTTGCCATGGTATTGTTGGGTTGTCTTTAACTAATATTGTGAATATCCCTTTTGTATCAACCAGCTCCATTCTAACATTGGGCATAGAATAGACTGTGTACGGTACATAAGTAATGCAATGAATACCACTTGTGGAGCAGGATCTTCTCACCACTTGTGGAGCAGGATCTTCTCAACACTTGTGGAGCAGGATCTTCTCACCACTTGTGGAGCAGGATCTTCTCAACACTTGTGGAGCAGGATCTTCTCAACACTTGTGGAGCAGGATCTTCTCACCACTTGTGGAGCAGGATCTTCTCAACACTTGTGGAGCAGGATCTTCTCAACACTTGTGGAGCAGGATCTTCTCAACACTTGTGGAGCAGGATCTTCTCACCACTTGATGCACCTAAGATTGCCCCTGGTTTTTGGTTTTGTTTTTGTTGCTCAGTGTTAAATTTTCTTATGTTGTGTTTTGTAGACTTATGGTCGTCTTTAGGTGTGTTTTTTTTTGTCATGGTATTGTTGGTTCGTCTTCCCTTAAAGTGTGAATATCCTTTTCGTATCAACCAGCTCCGTTCTAACATTTGGAATAGAATAGAAAGGCTCTTTACAGAACAGACAAAGAAGTTACAGTAAGAGTAGGAATAGGAATTAACCAATGGATCATGGAAAGGATAGTTTAAAAAAAGCTTGAATGAAAAAAAAATCAGCACATGAGGTAGTCTTAAAAAAACCCATTGATAAACGAATAACTCATCCTAGACATACCATTTTGATATTTTTAAAGCAAGTGTTCATCTTTTTTCAAATACATTTTATCAGCATGGCATGTACATGCACACACTGCAGTAAACTGGACTAAACTTCCAAGCTGAATCAAATTTACGTGTAGGAAAATTAAACCATTATTTCGAACTGCAACATGTTCATTTATGCATTTTCTTGTATAGAAACAAGCATTTTCAGGCCAAAAAGGAACATTAGTTAACAATTGATATATTATTTTATTTTGATAATAATAAATCCAACAATAAAAAGAATTGCTCAACCAAATGACAAAATTGGTATTAAAACAAAAATACACAATTTATAAATACAACAATGTATATAAATATTTTACATTTAGTCCTATCTGCACAATTGCACAATTAAACAAAAAATACATGACATTCCATTTGTTGTTTTTTGGTGGGTTTTTTTAACAAAATAAGCATAAAAACAATGATATATTTCATGGGAAATAACTGTTTGCATCTACAATGTAACTATGATTTTGATATAAAAAAAATATGTAATAGTGCTCTCCCTTTCCACCAAAAATGAAAATAATGATAAAGAAATTGAGGTTAGGGTAAATGATTAACAAATTGATGGCTTAATGTCCAGTGGTAAATATTTGATGCATAACCCTAACAAGTGCAAAAAATATATATATCATTTACCAGGATCTGAAAATGGGTCAAGCAAATCCGAAATAAGACTACATGGATGGAATAGACATTTACTGATTCTAGATAAAAATATTGAAAGATAAATTTACTTGGGTAGTGATAATTTCAAAATGATCAACATTCTGAGCTGCACAAAATAAGTGTCATTCAACCAAATGAGCCACCACCATCTCAGATAGTTGTACATATTGTAATATATGACCTCAAATAAACTTTTTGTAATAAAATGATAAGGTTAAGCAAAACTTAACTCAACCATTATCCACTCCACAAGTTACAGGGATGTCTGATGATAAATGTTTATTTTTAAATAAACAGATCATTATTTCCATACACACATCTGTAAACCAGGGTAACAATAAAAGTTTAATTATTTATTTGATTTGATTCAGATCTAGTATAAAGGTTAATTTGTATTGAGAGATTCAGTGTACATTTATGCAAATAAGTCATTTTTTATTTAGTGTTAAGATTTCAAAATCTCAACTCAGCATATCGAGACAAACAATGAATATATACATCAGATATCTCATCCTGTCAGTACTTTTGCAACTGAGACTACCATAACTATTGTGGGCTAGTTTATTTTTGTGAATACAAATTATAGTGGTTTAGGAAAAGCTTGCAATTTCTTGGGATATTAAATTTCGTGGTTTTGCAAAATTCTGCACATATTCCAATAGAAAATTTAACAAATTGGTTCCACCGTACCCATGAAATCCACAAAAATTGATATGCAACAAATAATAATGAATCCCCAGTATGTGTTATAGTGGTATCAGTAAACCTCAATATATAAAACATTCTCAAAAAAAAGTAAAATAATAAATACACAGGATCATGGGACAGTACAAAGTTAGTTCTAATAAAAATAAAATAAAATGGATTAAACAGTTGTATTGCAATACAGATGGCAAACTAACACCAAAAATATGAGGGACATAAAAAAATATACTTTTTCTTATGGCTATAAATTATGAAAGTTGATGTCTTAATCACCATAGTAAGTCATTAATCCAACACTTTCATGGTCAATAGTCAAGTTATTTGACATCGTAAAAGGAGTCAACTTAAGCAGGAATTACTCTTGCTATTAGTTTTACTGAAAAAACTTAAAACATGTTAAATATGATTAAATACAGCATTTACCTTGTTTACAGATAGTCAAAGATTGTTTTCTCTCCCAACTTTACAGAATACTCGCTTTTTTTAGATTGATTTTAACTTTTAAAGTAAGGGCTTGGAGGTTGACCGATGTGTTTTATGTGTTTCATCATACCTTAAAAATAAATTACCAATACAGAAATAAACAAAATAACTGGGTATCACAATTCAATGTTCACAGCACTTTCCATTCAACTCACACAGTTACCAAAGATCTATAGTGTCTTAGTTTTTTAAAACTGATTGTTTAAGAGGAGTTACAGACAAAATTGTTCTAGTAGAATTAAACAAAAGTCACTTGGATCAAGCCTTTTCAGCTTTATATACATGATGATGTAAGCATTACTTTTTTCACATCCTTTTAAATTTTTCAAAAGTTTTTGGATTAATTTAAATTAAAATTGATTTACAACATGTACAAAGGATCCATGGTTCATGCTGTAAGACAAGAATCAATATTAAAACTAGGAAAATAGATCATTCCAATGCCATGAATGTTTTAAGATCACATTTCAATATATTGATTAACACAGACACAGTAAAACTGCTTTTGTTTGTGAGACAAATAAGTTATTGAATAATCACAAAATTATCTTCATTACATCATGTACATTAATATCAATGAACAGATCCTGGTCCAAATCTCAGTTCTTTTTCTAGTTGTTCTGCAGTAAATGTTCCATCAATTCTCTCACAATTTTTATTAAACACAGAATAAGCACTTAAATGATTCGGATCTCTCTCAGTCCTCATACTGAAGTACATTATGAACAGTACAGATATGGCAAAATAAACGGCACCAAATTGTAACTGTATGAAATAATACCAAAGTCCTAACCACACTGATAATAGCACTGATAGCTGTATGTATCTTGGAATGTGGTCCAAGAGCTTCTGGATTATTGATTTGGGTTTCGGTTGCAGAACGTATTGGTTTGGATAATCATTAGTGGCAACTGTTGTTGTTTTGTCCTCTTTTTTGAACTGCAATATAAGACCAACAGTTGAAAATTTTCATGATTTTATTAAAAAGTAAAATGATTTCATTAATGCCTTCTAAAAATAGCTGAATTTGAATATTAAAGGAAAGTTGTACTATAAGGGTACAAGTCAAATCGGCACCTGGTCAAATCGACACCCATAGAAAAAGTCATATCGGCACCAGGTTAAATCGGCATCTAGTCAAATCGGCACCTATTCAAAGTCAATTCGGCATCCAATAAAATTTGATATAATATATGGGACTGGGACTATTATGCTTAGTTAGTAATTTAAGTATACTAGCATAATAGTCCCAAATATATATAGATATTTCTAAAAACGTATAAATTCGATCATGATTTATTTTGTTAAAAAGCATCAAGCTGTAAAAATACAAAAGTTGATCATTTAAAGTTTTCTCAACATTATGTGACTGATGTTTTCATGGTTTTGATAAATTAAAAATTTTCTTTTCAATTAATAAATAACTTTAATCAAGTACATATTGAAAACACAATGTAACACCAGCTTTTGTTTCGCATATTTCTGTCATATTTTCACAACTATATGACATAATCTAATAGCGAGAATTAATACACAAACATGATTAGACCACAAAAAGACTTTTTATGGATATATGTGGTATCAGGAGAAATTAAAATTCGAATGTAAACTATTCAGGTATCCTCATTTCCATTGTGAGGACAAGGGTAATAGCACGAAATGTTAGGTTAAAGTATATAAATTTGAATTTAAAGATTGAACTAGAACATTTTTAAAGATAAACTTGTATCACCTGGTGTAAGAAAATGTGTGTCAAAAAACTTATAACTTGTACCAAAACCCTGTACAAATTATAAATTGTACAAAGTTATATTTTGTACACATCATATATTAAACAAATTTAACATGGGTGCCGAATTGACTACATCAAGTGCCGATTTAACCAGGTGCCAATTTGACTAGGTGCCGATTTGACTATACTGGGTGCCGATTTGACCAAGTGCCGATTTAACCTGGTGCCGATTTGACTAGAATTCGTACTATAAAATATAGTTGAATTTGAACTGAGCAGACTTTCAAGGATGCATTGCAAAATTTATTTCAATCTGATGTAAATTTGACTTACATGTATTTGTAACAAAACAAATTTTATCTGATGATGTAATTTTTTAATTGAAATTGGCTAGTTATGATAAATCAGTTGATTGCAGTTATAAATTTACTCTTGAATTTATAAACAATTGTAATCTTTTCTGTCCCTTAAATTTAAAACTATAACCAGATCATCTGAATTACAAGAACCAAGGATTTGTATACTACACAAATCCTTGCAAGAACAAATCTATATTTGTTACATTGCAGTTTTGAAGAAATCAGGTAATGCATTATATCAGAGGCTGCGTTGACACCAGGGACTCCACTGTACATCAAGGTGCTGTCAGCTTTAAAACTTGTAATAAACATGAATATTTTTGATAAAGTGTGATATAAACCTATGTCTTTTAACTGCTTTCCAAAATTGGAGGGTGAAAGAGAAATCAATGCATGAAAAGGTAGATCATCCATAAGCTTTGTCCTGAATAAGAAGATAATGAACCTGTATAAATTAATAAGCGAAAGTTGCAATAAAGAATAATGTAGTCTACTTTCAGTTTCACTTTAAATTGTTGCACGCCACGTCATCGCGAAAAGAATAGTAAAGGGTGGTTAATTAACATATATTTATAATTACATATGGAAGTTGAATCCAGCTGCAAAATCTAAAAAGCCTCTCGGACAAAGTTTGAGTCTTGTAATACTGTTTTTGCTTTGCTGCTCTGTATTGGGCCAATTTTTCTTCCATGTTTACAATTGAGGAGATATTAATTTTAGAGTGTTTTCCGGAGTAGGATCGACGTGGTTCATCCTGTTCCCACACTACTGAATTATTGACACAACGCACGACAATCCTTCAACATCATTGAAATTGTTTGGTCAAATTGATTTCACGGATAAATATTATTATCCGTACATCGTATATTTTAAGATTTGGATTATCTTTTTTTGTTGAGAAAGATTTCTGCAGATATTTTCAGGTTTGTTTGAGACATGTTGTCAGATGGGACCCATTAGTAGTTTCCATGTGGGAAACTATCAGACCGATCTATTTGATGTCTGCGGCGGTTTTAGCTGTTCCCCTAATGGATCGGAAGTTTATTTCCGATATCCTTTGTCATAGGATTTTCGGCTTTCCTCTGACCAGGAATACAGCTGGGTATTTAGCGGTATCGGTTTGGATTCCAAGTATGTCCTCTCCGGTTTCCCGTTCGTTGTCTAGGCATTTGTGCGGCATCCGGGGTGACATTATCTTTTATTTTGTATATAATGTTTTTTTTTATATTATGCATTTTTTTTATATATTTTTGAGGATGAGTGAGTCAGGTGAGTGGGTGTGTTCGTATGCTGTATTACATTGTACTTGTTGTTTTGGGGAAGGTTAACTTTCGGGTAGTAAGACCCGTCACGGCCAGGCTGGGAGACTGGATAGGCAAATGCTCACATTAAATCTGTACCGATCGCGATACAGTGTGTTAAATGTCTTCCTTTTTACACCATAACCCATGGTGGTGCTCCTAATAAAGGAGGAAGACACAGAACATACATACATACATACTGAGAGCAATTCGATGTTTGCAATTTTTAAATATCCCAACTTTCTTGTTTTCGTTTCTTCAAGTTTAATTAACTTTTGAATGAATAAATGAAAAAATATGGTCCGCAAATAGTCAAAAAATAACACAAGGACCTAAGAGCCAGAGGCGGATTTAGGGGGGGGGGGGGGGCAGGGGGCCCGGCCCCCCCCCCCCCCCCCTTTTTGGGAAAAATTTGTGTTTAGTTTAGTTTTAGTTTAGTTTAGTTTTAGTTTAAACATATTTATTTATAGTGGATTGGGAAACAAGTTTTACAACTTATATTAATCCCTTTCCACTTTGCGGGTGCGAGTGCTGCCTTGTAGCGGCATTAGCCTACTCTTTTCGAAATCTACAAGGGTGTCTTTAACGTGCAAGAGATATGGCTCTCTCTTAACACGGGTCAGCCATTTATCGTCCCCTTCCGACGGACTATCATCGTTTCCTCAAGACCATACTCGCAAATGGTGTCAAGGGAGAGCCGAAAATTGAGTTCCTGAAATTTTCATCCCGAACGGGAATCGAACCAGGAACCTTTGTGTTAGTAGTCTGATGCACTAACCACTACACCACGGCTCTCTAAAAAAATGTGTGCTGCTTATATAGGGAATCACTGGAGCGTGACCGGAGCGGGCCCCCTCTTAGGTCAGTTAGTGGGCCCCCACTTACGAAAATTTCTGGATCCACCACTGTAAGAGCTACGGTTCCGCAGTTAAGAAGAGGGACGAAAGATACCTTAATTGAATGAAACTACATGTTGCTAAAAAAAATATACTCAGATGAGTAAAATCTAAGACCAAAAATACATGAACAGTGCAACAGTAGTTTCATGCATAGGCGCCGCGCGTGAATTCAGAATTCGGATTTTTTTCAGTCGTTTTTAGCACTGATTTTTCAATTCAAGGTCATTTGTATCTGGGAATCGTATATTAATATAGTCACAGTGTGTATATAACATACTTATGGATGGTAAAATAAGAAATTTTTCTTGAATTTGATCACAGCAAATTTACTCTCAACACGAAAATACGTATACTATTGTAAACATTCAGTACTGAACTGTTCGATCGAAAGTACCAATAAAATCAATATATAAAACACTGAGGCTACCAAAGAACTGTTCAAGTTATCGCGAAGACCACAAGCCATGATTGATTGTTGTTTGCTTTATGTGACATCCAGTGGCAAATATTTCACACAGAACAAAACAATAATTATTTTGACTGAAAGAAGGCTACATGCAAAGTGGTCTGTCTGATCGAAAGGCAAATATTTTTTTAAAGGTGGAATATATCTACTATATTAAATACATTTCACATAGCTGCTTTACTAAGATGATGACGCGGAGCTGAACCTATATAATGATGATGGATTGGTATTTAACGTTCAATGGCAATTTAAAATACATATCATGACAAAAATAGCATTATGTACCCTCATTTGTACAAGACCGACACACAGAGTCGAATTTTATATTGACCTGTGGCTTGTTGATCTTCGACTGCTGCTTTTTAAAGGTATTTCTCAATGGAAATTATACATCTAATAATTTTCACATAATCTACAAGGCAACAGTCCGAAATCTTCATGACCGAACTAGTTCTTATTCCAATGCGACGATTATTTTTCCTTACTCCTAAATGCCGCATGCTTAGTTTAAAAGCAAAACATCTTTTGGTTTGGCTCGATCGCGGATCTGTTTCACAACCTCCTGCACTCGAGCCGATCATGCTACAATGATCGAGACCACAGAGGCGATTATACTAAATAAGGCGAATGATACCAATGGAACGTTCAAGCTAATTTTTTGGGGCCTTTTATGGTCATAGCTTGCTGTTTGATGTGAGCCTAGGCTTCGTGTTGAAGACCGTGCGCAAAAGCGGACCCAGTCATCTTCCAAAAGGGTGGTTCCAAGATAAAAAGAGGATTCCAGGCATATGTCCCCATTCAAATGCTTTGTCCATTGATCGTCCAAAAAAAAGGGGTGATTTAAAACCCCTGGAAACCTCCCCCTGAATCCGCCATGCTGTACTGCCTCGTAATATTGCTGGTTTGTTGAAATGTCTAATAGTACTGTCGGGTGATGTTTGTCGTAGTGTCTTCTATATATTTCTGTCGATTGTTGTTGTGTTGTTGGCGCTGTTATGCCTTGTATTTCTGTTGTCTGGTGTTGGTATTGTCTGTTAAGATCACTGTCTAATTCCATGTTTCAGTTATTCCGTTTATGGCTTCCACTTTCCCTGTATAGTTTTGTAGATGGCGGTCACATTCCTTGTACATTGTTCTATGGCCTTCGTATTCACTGTATAATTCTATATTGATATATATTCTTGTGATAACTTATTAACGATCATTAACTAACACACTAGTATCAAAAACTGGTAACACTGAACTCATTAAATAACACAATGAATTAGAAAACACGGATAACAACTTATTAACTAACACAGTGAATCAACAAAAACGAGTAACAGCTTTCTAACTAACAAAAAAAACTAACAAACCTGGGTTACAACTGATTAATTAACAAAATAATTCAATAAACACAGATACCAACTAAAACAATAAACTAACAAAAAACACGGATAACAACTCATTGGTCGTCACCACACAGAAAAAGAAGATAACAGAGAATCGGACAAAACTATCCCGCAGCTGCGCTGTTACAATACTTCGTCATAAATGTATCCAATGCCGACGTTATTGTCGATATATCGCCAATACGTTGTAGCAGGATAAAATTTTATAAGACATACAATCAACTTTGTTCAGCATTTTAGACATTAGACAATTAGAAAGACAAGTCTGGTGAGTAATGTTATTTCACTTTTTTCAATTCACGTGTTTTTTTTTATCAATTTGTTTATTGGAAACCCCCTTTGAACTCAAAATCTGCATTTAAGAAATAGCAGTATGATCTCAAATCGAATCACGACATTATATTTTTTATTGCTGATGGCATAAACATTTCAGGTTCAGTGGACATTTCTGTTGAATTCATTCTTTATTATGAGCGGGACCTCCTAAAAACGTTAAATCCACAAATCGATTCCAGAAAAAAAACATACTTACTTTAGACTAGTCCTATAACATATGACTTTGCATTCTTATTCAATTTTTAACGTTTTTTAATGCGATAGTATTTTTTTTTATCAGAAATGTTAATAGAAACAGTAAATAATGCCCTGATGTCATATGTCATAGGACTTACTTAAGACAAACATTTTGGAAATATAACATATAACAGTACTAGTAGCCAAAACCGAGAAGAACATAAACATAAAAAAAGAGAAAAAAGGGGGAGTGTCGGGTAAAAGGATTTCGTAATAAATTTTAAACATTATAGTTATTCAACAATTTATAGGTTAAGAATGTCCACTAGTGAAGAGGAAAATAAGCGTTTTGCATTGTCTGGATTCTGTGAGGCACGTTCGAGTACGGCTGAATTTGAATGTTCGCTTGAAGACATACCCGACAAAAAGGCCGCAGAAGCGAAGGGTCCAGTTTGGAAAATGATATTAAGTAAGTCAGTAATAATAATAATTAATGAAAGAGAGAGGTGTTTTTCTCTGATCCGATTAAAATCAGGCTTACAGTTGGATAAAAAGATCAAGTATTGTCCAACAAATTGTCAGTTCCGATTCTGTCACTGTATTATAAGGTCCATATTTATATATCTGTTCACAGTTTTGTAAGATGTTTTCTGTACTATTTCGTTTGATTACGTTTGATAGTTTTACTCTTTCGATTCAAGATTGAGTTGCGGGAGACATTTACGGCCAATCATCATATACAATATGTCTCGCTAAAATTCGTGAATAACTTAAGCTTACAGCCATCAAACAAGGGCGCTAAATATAAACTGTTTGACCAATTATGCTGTTTTTACAGTTTATAAAGAATAATTTTAATGTACCATCTCAATCTTTCCGTTTGAAATTTAATATTTGATAACCAGTATTTAAAATGTGTAAACTGGCTGATTTTCCTAAAATATGAATATTTATTTAATTATTTTTTACAGAAAGTATAAACAATGACGAGGAGAGACCAGACAAGGATGAGGATGTTCCAAAAGAAAGTGAAAATGAAGAAGAGGAGTTACCAGACAAGGATGAGGATGTTCCAAAAGAAAGTGAAAACGAAGAAGAGGAGTTACCAGACAAGGATGGGGATGTTCCAAAAGAAAGTGAAAACGAAGAAGAGGAGTTACCAGACAAGGATGAGGATGTTCCAAAAGAATGTGAAAATGAAGAAGAGGAGTTACCAGACAAGGATGGGGATGTTCCAAAAGAAAGTGAAAACGAAGAAGAGGAGAGACCAGACAAGGATGAGGATGTTCCAAAAGAAAGTGAAAATGAAGAAGAGGAGTTACCAGACAAGGATGGGGATGTTCCAAAAGAAAGTGAAAACGAAGAAGAGGAGTTACCAGACAAGGATGGGGATGTTCCAAAAGAAAGTGAAAACGAAGAAGAGGAGTTACCAGAAAATATTGAGGATATGACAAGAGAGGAAAGAATGGGTAATTGAAATGATTCTCTCATAATTTTGTTGAATTATTACTATAACCGTTTGCTAGTTCTAAATCTGTTACGAATATTTATCAAATTTTTTCACTGCTAATGACATATCTGATTAAATAAGGAGACGTGGTATGATTGCTAATGAAGTTGATGTAAGCACAACATGTGACTGGACGGCCTTCAGTCACATAAAGATTGTGTCGGGCTATAACGTGTTTGAGAACACTCAATCTATTCCAGTATAGATATAAGAAGATGTGGTAAGAGCGCAAATGAGACAACTCTCCACCCAAGTCACAATGTATAAAAGTAAGCCATTTACAATAGGTCAACATGGAAAAAGATTTTCCTATAATATGAATATTTATTTAATTATTTTAGCAGAAAGTATAAACAATGATGAGAAGAGACCAGACAAGGATGAGGATGTGCCAACAGAAAGTGAAAACGAAGAAGAGGAGTTACCAGAAAATATTGAGGATATGACAAGAGAGCAAAGAATGGGTAATTGAAATGTTTCTTTCATAATTTTGTTGAATTATTACTATAACCGTTTACTAGTTCTGAATCTGTTACGAAAATATCAAATTTCTTCACTGCTAATGACATATCTGATTAATAAGGTGACGTGGTATGATTGCGAATGAATTAAACTGGTCCGCCATTCCATCTATGTATAGCCTTGCACCGATCATATCGCCTTGTTGAATGTTCTTTCCGGTAGCCTTAGTTAGTAGACAGATATATCATATACGATAATTTGTCTATAATATAATATGAGACTACCATAATATCAGATAATAATCTAATAAGCACAGCATGTGACTGGACGTCCTTTAGCTACTTAAAGAATGTGTCGGGCTATAACGTGTTTGAGAACACTCAATCTATTCCTGTGTATAGATATAAGGAGATGTGGTAAAAGCGCAAATGAGACAACTCTCCATCCAAGTCATAGTGAATAAAAGTAAACCATTTATAATAGGTCAACATGGAAAAATAGTCCAACAGAATAACACGATAAAACAGAATGTTACCACTAAATATTTTGGCCCAGGAAACGTTAGTTATTAAAATATTAACTCTTTTTTTTATTTCTAGAATTTGCAATCAAAATGATAAACAAATATAGGAACGCACAGAATCCACCAAAGAATGACATCGACCAGACCATTAAGGTAAAATAGATAAATAAGAGGAAATTAGTAAACGTGCAATTGTAAATTATGATACAGCAGGAACATATATATTAATAGATATACTGTTCCCAGGATACAGGTATCAATCACAAGTTAAGCTATTACTGCAATAGTGTCTGAATTGCTGTTCTGAATAAGCATACAGTAAGTTAAAGGTTTTAACAATGAAACAAACAACAATATAGAGAGATTAGTCGTAATTTGTAGAGAGAGAGAGATGAGTCGTAATTTGTAGAGAGAGAGAGATAATTCGTAATTTGTAGAGTGTAGAGAGAGAGAGAGATTAGTCGTAATTTGTAGAGTGTAGAGTGTAGAGAGAGAGATAATTCGTAATTTGTAGAGTGTAGAGAGAGAGAGAGAGATTAGTCGTAATTTCTAGAGAGAGAGATATGAGTGACAACACCACCCACGAAGGTATTACATGTTAAATGTTATATGTTTGTAGGATCCAGTCCAGAATTCTGGTCAAAATGGATCAGCGAATGACAAAGAAACAAAAAATGACGAAAAAAGGAAGAGAAGAGAAATTATAAAAGAAGAAAAATTACAGTTGAAAAAGTCTAAGGAAGAGAAAAAGTACGTAAACGCACAATGTAAAGCTATTGAAAAGAATATGAAGAAATACGACAAGTATGTCAATTTATTTAGGAAGAAGGAAGAAAAGAGAAGAAAAAAGATGGCAAAGATGGGAGAAAAAGCACAAAAGATGTTGGAAAAGGGTATTTATTTAATTGTCATTTCAACTTACTTCAGATTTTTCCTAATTAAACAAGTTCGGGTGCACGCCGGTGACACGACGAATAGTCTTCTTTTTTACTTCAACACGTGTCTATGAAGGGAAAAACTCAATGAGAGAAATATATAAAATTTGAATTCCATCATCATATTTCACACATGTTTAACTATCTAGTATGAAGCACTTAAAAATGAGGGGCGGAGATTCCAGAGACAGAGACAGTCAAACGCATCGATCAAATAAAAACTGACAATGCCATGGCTAAAAATGGGACAGACAAACAAACAAAAACTGACAATGCCATGGCTAAAAATGGGACAGACAAATAAAAACTGACAATGCCATGGCTAAAAATGGGACAGACAAATAAAAACTGACAATGCCATGGCTAAAAATGGGACAGACAAACAAACAAAAACTGACAATGCCATGGCTAAAAATGGGACAGACAAACAAACAAAAACTGACAATGCCATGGCTAAAAATGGGACAGACAAACAAACAAAAACTGACAATGCCAAGGCTAAAAATGGGACAGACAAACAAACAAAAACTGACAATGCCATGGCTAAAAATGGGACAGACAAACAAACAAAAACTGACAATGCCAAGGCTAAAAATGGGACAGACAAACAAACAAAAAATAGTACTATGCCATGGCTAAAAATGGGACAGACAAACAAACAAAAACTGACAATGCCATGGCTAAAAATGGGACAGACAAACAAACAAAAACTGACAATGCCATGGCTAAAAATGGGACAGACAAACAAACAAAAACTGACAATGCCAAGGCTAAAAATGGGACAGACAAACAAACAAAAAATAGTACTATGCCATGGCTAAAAATGGGACAGACAAACAAACAAAAAATAGTACTCAAGACACAACATAGAAAACTAAAGACTCAATAACACGAACATTAACAATAACTGGGGGTGATCTCAGGTGCTGCGGAAGGGTTAGTAGATCCTGCTGCACATGTTGCAGAACTCACACACTGGGATGTTATAAAGTCAACACTATGCATGTATAAATCATATATCTGGCAATTTTCCTTTTCACCCTAATAAAACTTAACTAATAACTGTACAATCTCTTGGCTTGTTAGAATTTCCACTGTAATACTGGCAATAACTCTTTCTAAGATATTATTCAGAGTTCTACTACAGAAGCACATTGAGGACCTTCCAAAAATATAGTTTGAACTCAAAATCACGATTAGACACATACAATTTATGAACAATTTGACTTATTTGCAGTTTGTTAGGAATAACTTGGTAGTTTAGTGAAAAGAGAGACAAAATGTATACATAAAATTTTACAAATTTTTGACAAATTTCGGATGAGGACATTCCCTCCCCCCCCCCCCCCCCCCCAAAAAAAAAAACCACCCCAACAAAACCCAAAACAAACAAACAAACAAACTAACACACAAACTCCATTATGCATCTAAGTTTAAAACTTAATAAAAAATACTTTTTGTTATTAAATCCAACGTTTACGTTTATGTTTCCAGAAATGAAGAAGATCGAGAAACAAAGAGTAAAGGACGAAAAGAAAGAACAAGTCAAAGCTATTGATAATGTACAGGAAAAACAATATGATATAAAAACAGTGAAACCAAATGAAGAGACAGGGAATGGTGAAGACGAAATGGAGAAAAAAGATAAAACTATCGATGTTAATGGGCAAACACAAAATGATGTCACGAAAAACGAAACTGAGAAAAAGACAGAGAGAATCGAAGAACAGATAATCAGCTGTAATAATATTGAAAAGAATGAAAAAGATGCAAAAGACGTTGAAATGAATACCAAAAATACCGAAAAGAAAACCTCATTTACTGCCAGAATCAGTGGATTCTTTCGATCTTTATCGTGTATCAAAGGGCAGAAAAAAAGCAAAGATGTGTGTTGATGATTTTTTGTTATTTATTCTAATTTTTTACATTCCATGTTCTTAATAAAAAGTCTTGAAGGATCTGTTTTATCAATAGACATTAATTAAGCTTTATTCTAGCATTTTGTTTCCAAGTTAAGCTGTGTTGATTAACAAGTTATCTCATTACTGTACTTAATAAAATCAACGGTACCAATTTTGTTGCACCAGATGCGCATTTCGACAATACATGTCTCTTCAGTGATGCTCGTGGCCAAAATAAGCGTATTTTCTAAATGAGAAGGCAAAAGCAATTGGTTATTACTAGTAGTAGGTAGTAATTTGGCAACAAACTAGCTTTTAAAAACAACTAGATATAGGAAGAAGTGGTATGGAGTGCCAATTAGACAACTCTCCATCCAAGACACACGTTATAAGAGTACACCATTATAGGTCAATGTACCGCTTTCAGTTCTATTAGTAAGGCATCAGTCTGGACAAGGGATTTTTTTTTAATTTTTTTAAAATTTTCTAAGCCATACGATTTTTCAAACTGTACTGTAAGTTAATTCAGTGAAAAGTGGATTATCCTGATTAAACATGTTTTGAAATCTTTCGTATCCAAGTTAAGTTTTGAATAACTACTAAATAAACACACACATACACACACACACCAACACACCAAAACACACACACAACCACACACACACACATGTCAAAACACTTTTTTAAATATTAATATACTTACAAAGGTTCTGCAAAACTTACTGCCGATTGCATTGAGTGTGTTTACAAAGGTAATATCTTTGGTTAGCTTGCCTGCTAGCTGAAGCATGAAGTCATTTTGAAGTTAGGTAAACCATCCACTTTTAGAGTAGAATAGTCCGACAGATAACCAATATATCTGTTTGTTGGACTAGGCTATTTTGAAATGAGGGTAGTATACTTGAACTTTAATAACTTCACGGTTCAGCTAACACCCAAGCTAACCAAATATATTACCTTTGCCTACACACTCAATGCAATCGACTGTAACATGATGTTCCCTTCACATACTAGTAGTCAGCACCGATGACCTGTTGGTACTGTTTGCTTTTTTTTTTCAATTTTATGTTAACATTGATCTTATCTATATAGCAGCTTTGATTGTATGGGATTACTATAAGTCTTCAATTCTTCGTACTATGAACACCAACATTATTTCATTTCTCCTGAAATACTGTCCAGGCACCTCACGGTAAATGAAGATTACGTAGTTTTATCGATCATCAATTGAATAGTTGTATTGTTGATATTCACCCTATATGTATCAAGTTTTAGATTAGTTTAATTGATCTACAATAAATTTCTTGGTATTCCTAAAAGGTAGATTATACACACAGAAGAAGTATACTTAACAATAAAATTATTTTCATTTACCTGTTATGTTGTGATGTTATACTTCAGTAGAGAGAAGGTTTGGTTCCATTAAAACGTTTAATCCCGCTGCAATTGTTGCACCTGTCCTAAATCAGGAATCTGATGTACAGTAGTTGTCGTCTGTTTATGTGGTTCATAAGTGTTTATCGTTTCTCGTTTTTATTAGACCATTGGTTTTCCCGTTTGAATGGTTTTACACTAGTAATTTTTGAGGCCTTTTATACCTTGCTGTTCGGTTTTAGCCATTGCTCCGGGTTGAAGGACATACTTTGACTTATAAGGGTTTACTTTTGTAAATGGTAAATTGGATGGAAAGTTGTCTCATAAGCACTCATACCTCATCTTCCTATATCTATCAAGCATTTGGAAATGAGGAACGTGTTAAAGATATAACAACCCGACCAAAGAGCTGACAACAGCCGAAGGCCATAATGGATCTTTAATGCAACGAGAAACTCCAACACCCGGAGGCGTGCTTCAGCTGGCCCCGTAATAAAAAAAATATACTAGTTCAGTGATAATTGACCGCATACTCCGAAATATACACAAGAAACTAAAATCCAAAATCATTCAAGACTTACAAAGGCATGGGCTCCTGACTTGGGACATGCGCAAAAATGCGGCGAGATTAATATAAACATGTTTTTGAGATCTCTACCACATGTTTTGTCAATTCAATGAACAACATGGACAAAACACAGATATACATCAACATTAAAACGGTAAAATAAGACGCTTGCTGGACAATGTCTAATTGTGGTGTTTGAAAACATGTTTTTACAAATCCAGCCACGAAATCACAGTGTAAAATGCATACAAAAAGCTTCTTATTTGAAACAGCAAAGTCAACTGTGCTTCTTGAAATAAGTATTTCCATTTGTATTCATCTGAAGAGTTAATGCTTTAATAAAGTTAATCCTATTTTAGCTGATTTTTATAGTTTGTTCTTATGGTTGTACTGTTACGCCACTATGCCAGTAGTTTTGTCTCTTTTGGAGAGTTATCTAACTGCAAGCATCCTCATCTAATTTCGAGTATTTGGTGCTAACATCGAATTTATGAAATCTATAATGGCTATGACCAATGAAAACAGTTAAACATAAACCCGATGAGAAAGACATTCACACCAAAGAAAATACAGTTGCACTAAGGGTGGTGAATACCACAATGGCTTAATGTGAATCTCTCAAGTACGTAGTAAACTATTTAATTTATTAGAAAAAAAACCCTGGAAATTCTGTTAAAAAAGGGACCCATAAAGCTGGTAATATCTGTTAAATATTGCTACTTGTAGCAATTCAGATCGTGCAAAATTCAGCATAAAAGTACTAAAGTATCAGGAATCAAACCAAACGATTATTATCCACATTGATCTGTGTCCACACTTGTTGTGTAATAAAATATCAGTATTTTGCGGCGTCTATACAGCATTCATAATTTTTTTATGTCAAGAACATGGTCCATGACTGTAATTGACAAAGAAAAACTTGAAACAGCAGAAATATTCTGCAAAGTATAACCTACTAATCAGCTAAATGACACGGTGAAATAGTCTACTGGTCCCTTAATTATAGCAGTTATTGCTTTCGAAAAGTGATTTTTATCAACAATAGCTAATTTGGTCTTTCGAAGAAACTATGATAGGTGGGGGATTCATTTAAAAGCTGGAAACAACTAAATCACAAACACTTTGAACTTTTTTGACAAATTTTAGTTTTGACTTATTAACAAACACTGGCAACAACTTATTAATATTCAAATGATAAATTATAGTTATACCAGAAATAAGTTATTTACGCCCAATAAATGACCAAACACTGGTATCAACTTATCAACACATAATAAATTAACGAACACAGATGAACTTATAGACAAACCAAAGAAATTAACAAAAGTCTGTGACAACTTATTGACGAACTCATTACAACTTATCGACGAACACATTACAACTTATTAGCCGTCTTCACAAAGAAAAGGGAGATAACAATAAATACGAGAAAACTCCTGGTTGCATTGTTACCATGGACACACAATTGGAACATTTTTTGGACAAACACAGTGAACAACTTATTGATAAACACAGCACTGTGAACAACTTATTGATAAACACTTGGAACACTTTAGGAAAAACTCTGTGGTCGGGTTGTTGTCTCTTTGACACCTTCCATTCTCAATTCTATTTTCAATAAATTTACAACATACGGGAACAATTAAAACTGACAAACATGTTGCAATTTATTTGGCGTTATAACACAAAAAGGGTAGTTAGCAGTGAACCTGAGAAAACTATGCGCTGCTACCATACTTCGACGTCATAAATATCCCCAATGCCAACGTTATTGTCGAAGTATCGGCAATACACTGTAGCGGAATAAGTTTTCAAAGTCTATTCAGCTTTTTGGAGATAAGAAAAATTAAAAGAAATTTCTGGTGAGTAATGTTATTTCACTTTTTCAAGTAATATACTTTTTAATCAGTAATTTATTTAAAACCCCGCGTTTAAAAAATCGCTGTATAAGCTCCTATCAAGCCACCACAATATCTTATCTATTATGCTAAAACGTCTAAGGTTTAAATAGATGAAGAATTAGTGTTGCTTAAAAAAAAAGGTATAATTTTGTTACCGTTTGTCGTTCGCAGGTCAAATGCATTCTACATTATATGGTCAGACTTCATGAAAATGATTATTAATCAAAATGTATTTAAAACAATAGCCTAACTACAGGAACAAGGGTTGTATAAACAAAATAACTTAAGAAGAAACACAGAAAAGACCCCCCCAAAAAACAACACCAACTGAACAACAAAAGCGAATACTGTGATGAATGCAATTTAATTTCCATCATGATTGGATTAGCGATGCATTAATTTAAACATGTATACCTAAAAAAAATTCTCTTAAATGTATATCAATATTTTCATGGAGAACTGCAAAATTCTTTGCAGTGAAACCATATTTGATTGCATGATTCAGCAAATTTCTAAATTTAAATAAATGGAAAAGGGTGGGGGGAAAGGTGGGGGGAGCGGTGATACAAAAAAACTTCATGATACATTTGAACTAATAGTTGGTTCAACAATTAATAGGTTGATAATGGAAATGTCTACCCAACAAGAGGAAAGGGATCATTTTACCGTGTCAGGGTTTTGTGAGGCCATTTTGAGTACAGCAGAATTTGAATGTTCGCTGGAGGACATACTACACAAAAAGGCCTCTGAGGCAAAGATGCTAGTTTGGAAAATGGAACTTAGTAAGTTTCTATTTATACAATAGAAAGAGAGAGAGAGAGATGCAAAATGCAATGGCAAACAATGGTCATATACAATATGTGTCGCTCAAATTCGCGAGTAAATTTATATACGGTCATCAAACAAAAGAGTAAAATTTAAACGGGTTACTATTAATTGATTCTGCTACGATCTATTGAGAACAGTTTCATGCACCATTGTTGTAAAAATTTAGAACTGATTATCATTCAAAATGTATAAAATATCTGATTTTCCTCATTTGGATATTTGTTTCGTTTATTTCAACAGAAAGAGAAAATAAGGAAGAGAAGAAAACAGAAAAAGATGAGTATAAGGAGGAGGAGAAAAAAGAAAAGCATGAGGATAAGAAAGAAATCAAGCCAGAAATTGGTGTAGATATATCAACAGAAAAATTACGGGGTAATTTTTCTTTGAGTTTTGGCGAGTTATCACTATGCTACGTTTCTTATTGGAGTATATCTTTTATAAAAAATCATCAATTTTCCTCACTGAGAATAACAGCTCTGAATAAAAAATAAGGAGATATGGTATCCTAACTTGTCAGATGAAAGTTTATATTTTAATTTTAAAGTCAGTTGGTGTAAATAAATGCTAAATTGGACTCATAAATTTAAAGGCCCGATGAAAAGCAAGTAATGGAGTTTTCTTCTGTTCTTTCTAGAATTGAAAATAATAAAGATACACGAGCAGAGAATTGGAGAGAACCCACTGAAGAATGCCGTCGGACATGTAAACAAGGTACAATAGAAAATTAGTGGGCATTAGTGTGAGGTTTATGTAAACGATAATACCAATGCAATATTATATTCTTAGTGGAACAGGACTTTCGTTGCTGTTCTTCATATTCACAGGGTGAGATTAAGGCCAATGAGACAATGTCACTTCTGACAGCAAGACCTTATACTCTTTTTTCCCGATACAAACAAAAAGTAGCTTGAAAGTTGCAAGGGCATCTTCTACCCCATTGATTTGGCGTTAGTCAAACAGAAAGACAATAAATGGACGTAACTAATCTATTGTTTTCTAAATTGTGAAAGTTTAAGATGTTCTACTGTGTCAAAAGATTGATTTAATTGTGTTCATATGCTAGTGGTTTTCTGATAGTTCTAATGAAAACCATGCATGTTATTTTTAAAGTTTCATTTGAATCTTATGTATGTATGTGTATAAATCTTGATTAAATCAACAGATTGTTTCAAATTAAAAACAGCTTTTTTGTCTTTTGGTTAATAAATAAGCTCTTCGTTTTCAACCATATTTTGAAATATACATTGTATCTTTAAATAGTAAGTAAGCCGAATTTTTGCACCATTTTAACACCAGTGTTACCTTTGCGTGTTGTGTTTATTTTTAAGATGTTATATAACTATTATAGGATTCAGTCCAGATTTCTGTACTAAGTGGAATAAGTGATGACAAAGAAACGAAAAAGGGCGTAAAGAAAATTAAAAAAGGACTTGAGAAAGAAGAAAAGATAAGACAGAAGAAAGTTAAAGAAGAGGAAACGATTGTGAAAACAGAATACAAAGCAATCGAAAAGAGTACTCAAAAATACTCAAAAGATGTCAAGTCAAAATGGAAGAAGGAAGAGAAAAAAAGAAAACAGATGAAAAAGATGGGTGAAAAAGCACAAAGGATGTTAGAAAAAGGTATCTATTTCTTAAATTTGCAAACTTCCTTCAGTTTTCTCCTGACTTAACGAATTTTATTGGTTGCCGTAGACATGGTAGACTTTATTATCTGGTGGTTGCCGTAGACATGCATGGTAGACGATACTATAGTCTTTTCTGACTTCAACCAAAAATCAATAAGAGAAATGAAAAAATTTCTTATTCAATTATCATATTTCATATTTCTATTATCTAATTTTAAGAAATTAATTGGTTTAATCCGAGTTCCATGTACATGTTCATGAAAAGTTTGTCTAATACCATGGTTAGAAATTTTCATTAGTGGGCGCCATGGCCACTGACTGCATAAAAGGGGGGGGGGGGGCAGCTCCGGTAATGCTTCTGGGATTCCCTATATAACCAACCAAATTTTTCCTAGAAAAAGGGGGTTCCGGGTACCCTGCTGACCTCTCCCCCTCAAATCCGCCTCTGATTACAGTTTGCAATTTAGTTGGTATAGTTCGATATTTTCATTTAAAAGAAAGTAAAAAGCTTAGGCTAACAGAAGTATGAAGCAAATATTTTTGATCAGCACTGCCAAAAATAAACCAGATTGCACTAAGTTTAAATCTTTTTATATAAAACATTGAATTTCTGCATCTATGTTTATGTTTACAGAAATGAAGAAGATCGAAAGAGAGAGAGTAAGGGACGAAAAGAAAAAACAACTCCAAGATAGTGATGTTGTTCAGGAAAAACTAAATGATTTAGAAACAGTGAAAACAAATGGAGAGACAGATAATGACGAAGACGAAATGAAGAAAAAGGATCAAACTATCGATGTTGATTCGGAGACACAAAATTATGTCACAAAAAACAAAACAGAGAAAGAGACAATCATCTGTGAAAGCACTGAAAAGAATGAAGAGAAAGAAAATCCCGAAAAAGATGCAAAAGCCATTGAAATGGACCCCAAAAATGCCGGAAAGAAAACCACATTTGCTGCAAGAATCAGTGGATTCTTTCGATCCTTGTCGTGTATCAAAGGGCAAAAGAAAAGCAAAGATTAGTGTGTTGATGAACTGTTGTTATTAATGTTATATATGTTATTTTTATTTTTATTTTATTTCTATTTTATGTTTTTATTGACTACCCCCAAAAAATGACATTTAGTTTTGGAGCTTTGAGCGATCATTTAGTAGAGTGTATACGTTTCATCGTGTTTTTTGTTTTTTTCTTTTTGTGTGTGAGCTTCTTGTCGATCTGATCAGTTATTGTGCTTTTAAACAAATATCCTATATGGAATAAGGACAGAGACGCTCTCACAAATATGTTAATCTCTACAACATTTTTGTATGTCTATTCCAAAAGAGTGACAAAAGATACCAGAGGCTCAGTCAACTCGTAAATCGAAAATAAACTGACAACGCCATGTCTAAAAATGAAAAACACAAACAGACAAACAATAGTTCACATGACATAACAAAGAAAACAAAAGAATAAGCAACACGAGCCCCACCAATAAATAGGGGTGATCTCAGGTGCTACGGAAGTGTAAGCAGAACCTGCTCCACATGTGGCATCTATCAAGTCGGGAACCTGTTGCTCAGGGGTTGTCGTAGGTTGCTGCCTTTTAGTTTATGTTTAACGTTTATTGATTAGCATTAAAAAGGCTGTTGATTTTCTGGTTTCATTGATCGGATGTCGCTGAACAGTTTCTTGTTTTATATAAAGAGCCCGAATGATTCTGGCTACCAAACCGAATTTCCGATTCTTCTTTTAAACTGTGGTACCAGAGTTGCTTCCCTTTAAACAGTCCAGTACACGATCAGCATCCAGATATAAACAAGTAGATCGATAATATATTATTTATATTTTTCCACAATGTTGCGGAGAATTTTGACTGGTTCTTATCGTTTATTTGCCTTGTTGGTATTTTTTATGCATTGGCTATTTACACATTAAAATCTCACCGAACAAACAAGTCCAAGATTGCACTGACGTCTGACGACCTTTTTTCAGGACTTGTGAGGCCTGTTTGTACGTGACCAACAAGTAATAAAAAAGTAAAAATCACATAAATACTGAACTTAAATTAAAATACAATAACGGAAAGTCCGTTTTCAAATGTCAAAAACTCCCAAGCTCAAACTCGTCAAACGAATGACTGTCATATTCCTGACTTGGTACGATTAATCCTGATTTTATAAGTAGCTAGCAGATCATCTCACTTGTATGACAGTCGCATCCAATTCCATCATGTTGACAACGATGTGTGAACAAAACAAAGACATAATAGGTAAAAATGTCAAAAATAGGGGAACAGCAGTCATCATTGTGTTATAATCTCGGTCAATGTAAAAAAAAGATAAAAACAATATGGAACACAGAAGCACAAAGATGCCATAATAGACAGAGCACATAAGCAAAAATTAGAGACCTGGTTACAAAAATGTATAAAAGCACAATAATGGGATGTATAAGTACAGAGCCACGTCATATGTATATAGAAACACAAAACGCATATATAGACAAAACACAATAGCAACTATTAAGGAAAGAATATAATCGTTATCATAGAACAGTAACACATGTACAATGATTGGATGTATATATAAGGCAACAACCATTTTCTTATCTGGGGTGGGGGGGTGGGGCTGGGATTTTTATTTTGTTCATAATTTTTTTTTCAGAACCTTCGTCCGAATTTTTTTTTTTTTCTTTTGAGAAGGAAAGCAAATTTTGTTTTCCTATAATGTGGAACAGAAACACATTTTTTTTTCTCAAAACCATATAATTTACATAAAATTCATTTCAATCTTTATGTCCCACCTACGATAGTAGAGGGGCATTATGTTTTCTGGTCTGTTCATCCGTTCGTCCGTCTGTTCGTTCGTCCGTCTGTCCCGCTTCAGATAAAAGTGTTTGGTCGAGGTAGTTTTTGATGAAGTTGAAGTCCAATCAACTTGAAACTTAGTACACATGTTCCTTATGATATTATCTTTCAAATTTTAATGCCTAATTATATTTTTTATCCAATTTCATGGTCCATTGAACATGGAAAATGAAAGTGCGAGTGGGGCATCCGTTTACTTTGGACACATTCTTGTTTAAATTGATGTAAAATGTAAAGTGCATAGCTCTGTCTTTATCCTGGCATTGGCTGTTGTCTCTGTTTTTTTAGCCCACTTTCTACATTATGATATTCTCTAAGTCCGTCTTACAGGTACCACATTCCTCGAATTTTAATACTGCAATTGAAGTGGCCACCATTGCCATATGTAATGGCAAAGAGTGAGTAGCTCCAAATTATAAACATCCACTGTTTCCAACTATGATAATTGACATTCCATTAAAAAAAAAGAGGTATAAAGAATGATACAGAATGATACAAAGGAAAATACTACCGGCATACAAGTCTGTGTCATACACAATCAGGGCCTTTAAAAGACTGCTTATCATACCATATCTATCCCTGTTATAAAAAGACCATTTCATGTTTATAATAGTAGCATACATGCAGGAGATTTGGAATGCTTTTAAATATTTCTGGATCAAACACTATTACAGGAAAATACAAAAAGTAATAAGGTATAAATAGAAATCTTAGCGTAATCTGTATACTGGACAGATGCTATAATTTGCTGTGAAACACCTCAACTGTTGTTATTTTTACTATTCTCAAATTCAGCAGTGCACTTTTTTTTTTCATGCAGGTGACAGCATAATTTTTTTTCAGCTACAATGCATATAACATTTTTTTTTCTTTCAGCTAGGCCATCAAAATATTGTTTTCAAAAAAATACCAAGTTGTTGCCTAGGAACGAAGCCAGGGCATATGTGTCAAAGAAACACAAAAAGGCATATAGACATAGCACATTAGCAAAAATGAAAGAAAATAATACAAAAATTTGCTATAGCACAATAACATAATGACGGAGTGTATAGGTACAGAGCAACGACATATGTGTAAGAAACACAATAAGACATATAGACAAAGCACATTAGCAAAAAATGAAAGACAAGAATACAAAAATTGTCATAGAACAATAGCAAAACGGTGGGATAAATAAGTACAGAGCCACGTCATATGTATATAGAAACACAATAACATATAGACAAACCACATTAGCAAAAAATGAAACACAAGAATACAAAAATTGTCATAGAACAATAACAAAACGGTGGGATAAATAAGTACAGAGCCACGTCATATGTATATAGAAACACAAAAAACACAATAACATATAGACAAACCACATTAGCAAAAAATGAAACACAAGAATACAAAAATTGTCATAGAACAATAACAAAACGGTGGGATAAATAAGTACAGAGCCACGTCATATGTATATAGAAACACAATAACATATAGACAAACCACATTAGCAAAAAAGGAAACACAAGAATACAAAAATTGTCATAGAACAATAGTTAAACGGTGGGATAAATAAGTACATAGTCACGTCTAATGGATATCACCAGAAACAGAGGACAAGTTCACGACCAATGAGCTGTCCGTAATCTGAACTTCGTCAATGGTTATCTTTTGGTGTATATTTACGTCTTTTGATCGTTCGATCGTGTGTAGTGGTGTGGTTGTCGGAGAGGGGTTACGACTTAACAGAGGTTTATTTTGATGATGGGATAGATATATCTTTAGTTGACTCTGGTTTTTCTTGACCATGGTATGCAAATTTGCAATCCTCAGCTGAATCCGCCGAGTTGCATTGTATAACTCACCGGGTCTTTTTGTTTTGCTTCATATTTGGCTTACATTTTATTTATATCCAACGTATTGGTGTACTAGAGTGATTATGAAGCACAGATATAGTGTGGGGAAAGTAACGACTATTTCATTCTTTTGTCACAATGTATTGCAATATTCCATAAGTCGTTTTCCTGTTATTTTCAGGGGTCTCTCACACAAAAATTGTAAACAACTACCAGTATTTTCTATTCATTTGTCTGTTTTCGTATAACACAGTCACTAGAGGTAAAGGGGGAGGGTTGAGATCTCATAAACATGTTTAACCCCGCCGCAATGTTGCGCCTGTCCCAAGTCAGGAGCCTCTAACTTTAGTTAGTCTTGTATGATTTATAATTTTAGTTTCTTGTGAATAATTTGGAGTTAAGTATGACGTCCATTATCACTTTACTAGTATACATATTTTTTTAGGGCCAGCTGAAGGACGCTTTTAAAGTAAACCAAGGATTTGTATAGTCAGTCTAACTATACAAATCCTTGAGTAAACGGGTGCGAGAGTTTCTCGCTACATTGAAGACCCATTGGAATTTGGTGGCCTGAGGCTTCGGCTGTTGTCTGCTCTATGGTCGGGTTGTTGTCGCTTAGACACATTCCAAATTTCCTTTTTCAATTTTACTATGTAATAATAAGCACTTGGTTTTTCGATTTTATTCTAAAAGACCCCGGGTTTCAATGTTTGAATATTAAACCTGAGTATATTTTTATAGTACCCTTGGGGTATTGATACTATCTCTAATGGACTGACATGAGTTTGGCAACTTCATTTAAGAGTGTAATTGACAATTTAAATCTTGTAAAATTAAAAGTTTAAAACCATTCAACAAGGTCAAGCGATCAATTAAAAGTTAATAAACACAAGGGTATTAAAATAATCTTGCTTAACTAAGTTACAGGCCTTAAATAGATTGAAACATGGAATTTTAAAGCTCGTTTCAAAATATTTATGTATTTATTTAATCAATTCTAAAATCGCAGTTCAGTTTTATTAAATCTCATTGACATGGGCATTGTATGGTCAGAATTTGATCGTCAACATCATAGGATTATAAAGCATATACGTATTAACATACATATATAAGATATTGGCAAAGTTACCTATACGATTACCTGGATAACCTATCTCTCTCGGTAATCATGAGACCACCAGGTAAGAGAGATGTTTTTCTCATTTTGAAATTATTAAGACAAATTAAATTAAAAAATCACGGAAGAGAAAAAATATAAAAAAACCTTTTATTTTGATACAAAAAAAATTATCGAATGGTAAATGATTTAAATAGTATTTTTAAAAGCGCAACTGGTTCGGTGTTTACGTTCCAGTGTAACGACTTTTTTAACCGAGGGGGAAAACAACACGAAAGAAAAAAAAATATAAAAAAAACAACTTTCATTTTGATACCAAAAAATATCGAATGATCTATCCACATCTTTTTATTTTTGAATGAACAAAAATATCGAATCCTAGTTTAATTAAATTATTGAAATAGTAGATGTAAAGCGCAGTTTGCTCTTTATTAACGTTCTAGTGTTATGGCTTTTGTAACAGGGAAAAGAAACAATTCATTTAAAATACAGATAAAATTTAAATTGTAATTTGATACATCTTTGGCAAATGCAAAACAAACAAAAGAGATATATAGTTGTTTAATTGATAAATTTGTATACTGAAAACTTTTTTGTGGTACCAATACAGAAAATTAACAAACAAGCTTGCGCTCAATTTTATCAAAGAATGTAAAATTTGCGCAAATGAAACTACAACTAAATTGTAATAAGTCATGGTCCTTTACCATAAAATAGTATGGAACGACTACTGTATTCCACATTTTGTTGACGTATCATTGCAAAATGAAACATTGTATAACAGTTGTTATTTGCAAGCCAAGTCACTGACTGAGTCTGGCTTCAGCAAACTGTAGTCATGTTAAACACAAACCTCAAAATAGAGATAATTCTCCAAATGAGTACGTTGTCCTTAAAATGAAGATTATTTTCTAGTGTTCAAAAACTATTTCATCACATTTTAATTCTTGAAAAATTTAGAAATATTTGTTAAATATGAAGAAGCCTGTCGTGATTTACTGAGAAGTTACCAGCTTATCAATACTTCGAAAAATTGACCATTTTCCAGCTACTTACTTTATCAAAAGCCAAAACAAAAATATGGTTCTTTGGCAGAAATTGTTCCATTTTCTACTTTTTCTATATTTAAATCACTAAGACTTGTTTTATAAAATTTTGAATAAGCACTATCAAGTGATTACACAATTGAGTGATTGTTACTGATCTGCGGAATAGTTTCCAAATGGCGGGTTGTCCCTTACCTGTCAATGGTTGCACTATCATGCAGTAGCAGGATTTTTAAATTTAATTCTACTGAAAGATGATACAGTTTCTTTGTGTTGCAAAGAAAGGAAGAAAAGAATCACTGAACAAATAACAACAAAACCATTTTAAACGTTGCAGGATTTTTCAAATTTGTTCTACCGAAGTAGGCTATAAAATAGTTTATTTGTGTTTGAAAGAAAGGAAGAAAAAAGTCACTGAACAAATAACAAAAAACCTATGGCAGTAATTGTGCATGTGCAGTGCAGCCTAATGAGGCGAATGCATTAAGTGCTTGTTTGATCAGAAGGCAGATTGGAACTCTAATTTACTTTGATAAATCAGAAAACTCTTCAAATCTTAATGTTTATTCATAGTTTATTCCTATATGTCACGATTATGGACTTTAACTGAGAATCTAAAAAATCCAATAAAATTCATTAAGTCGATAAACCGGCCAATGTACGCGATGGTAATCATAGGGAAAATTTATACCCAAGTATATATTGATAAGATTTGATACTAATCTATTTTTAAACAATAATACAAGATGATCAATGATTAAATGATTACACTGAACAGAAATTTGCATACGTAACGGAATTGCAACGAGCACGTGACGTTCATTATCATGTTTTAAATGTGGACCAAGTTCATCCAAGGAAGCCATTACAAATGAAAGGGAATGTTTTGAATATTTTACTCGTACAATGATTTGTTGTTCTCTCTCCCTGTAATGATTTTTTTCTACAAAGACATGTTGTTCTCTTTTTATTTACATTTTTTTTGGCACTTTTGATTTATTTGGGTTTGGTCGGAAGTTTTTTTATTCGTATTTTGTTTTGTAAAGTTTTTTATTCGTGCAAATCAGCATCGATTATCTGTATGTTAGAGACGGTTATCACTTTTTTTCAACATTTCAATGGTAAAGTTAACTTTCACTCAAATATGAACTTGCCAATTGATGGGAAGAGGGATGTATAGATACGCAGCCACGAACAGTTTTACTTAGGCATTAACTAAATATAAGTATTACATTATCCTATGATCTCTAGATGCGCTAGCATCTTTAAAACACATGTTCTTGTTTTGGATCAATATGTAGCTTGCTTTAATTCTACATTCGTTTGATTGTTTGGACAGCCATGTCATGACGTTGACTACAATAAGCATGATAGTAGATTGAAACGTGAGCAAGCTGGATTCGGTCTGCTATATATAAAACTAGATTCAATCTCCAGCTTTCTTTTAGAAATGCCTGTACCAAATCATGGCCGTGACAGCTGGTAAAACGCCTGTGTTCTCACGAAGAGATTTACTCTTTTCTTAACAGATTGTTGTTTTTTTTTTATATGCGTCTTTTTCAGGCCAAGAAGAAGCTAAAATTCCCTAGTTGTCGTTGGTTGCTATCCGTAATATTTGGTGTACTTATTTAAATCGGTTTATATTTTATAATGTCGGTCTCTTTATGTTTAACTATACTATATGGACTTTGCTTATATATAAAAGTCCGTACGGTGACCGACAGTTGGTTACATCGATTTCCTTTGGTCTCTGATGGAGAGATGTCTGACTTCCGGAGCACCTGAGATCACCCCTAGTTTTTGGTGGGGTTCGTGTTGCTTATTTTTTAGTTTTCTATGTTGTGTCATGTGTTTTATTGTTGGTCTGTTTTTCTGTTTGTCTTCATTCATTTTTAGTCAGTCGTTGTCAGTTTATTTTCGATTTTTGAGTTTGACTGTCCCTCTGGAGTCTTTCTTTTTTTTTTAATCTTTATTCCACATCTTTTTATTTTTGAATGAACATTATAATGGTTTACTTTTATAAAATTATTATTTGGATGGAGAGTTGTCTCATTGGCACTCACACCACATCTTCCTATATCTATTGATTTAATATATATCTGCTCATAAGGAGGATTGTTGTCTCTTTGACAAATTCCCCATTTTCATTCTCAATTTGATTAAAGTTCGCCTTCATGTGTTATTACCTATCATATACATCTGCAAATACTTGGGTATTTCAAATTAACACATATCCTTGATATTAAATCAAAATATGGATTTGTTATTTATTTATTCAGTTTTCAATTTCAAAGTACATCACACCTACATTTCACTAATACATTAAGCAGATAAATATGATATATGACGTCACATAAATACGTAAACTTTGGAACATTTTCTAAAACTAATTTTGTTTTTGCGGATAAAGTCGTTTGAAGCGTTCATTAAACTTTTCCTAATCCTGATAAAATATATTGATGAAACGATTCCACATTCGTGAGTATGACCGAAATTAAATAGAAGCATTGTTAAAGCTTAGTTTTACGTACACTAGTATCGGAGTGTTTGTTGACTTTGCAGATATCAGTTTTTCTACGTATTGATTTTAACTTTCTACCCATAAAGGTATAGTAAAATGAAGTACTTGGGGAAGTATTAAATAATTTGAACACCACTGACTCATGGCAACAGTGTCCACTTAGCTCAATGTCACGATTAGTGTAAATATTAGCTTTTAGTATATGTAACAAGCTAGAAAATGTTAATACTCTTGAAGTGTTGTTACATCGAAGCTGATACATGTATACAAGGTTTAATCGAGTATACCATTGATAAAATATGATGCACCTTTTTACACATGACGTTTTTTGCAACTGCGTGGAATTTTGCATTTATTTTCACTTTAAACATTGTAAATATTAGCCGCTTAGTATATGTAACAAGCTAGAAAATGTTAATACTCTTGAAGTATTGTTACATCTAAGCTGATACATGTATACAAGGTTTAATCGAGTATACCATTGATAAAATATGATGCACCTTTTTACACATGACATTTTTTGCAACTGCGTGGCATTTTGCAATTTTTTTTTCTCACTTTAAACATGGTAAATATTAGCTTTAGTATGTTATAAGCTAGAAAATATTAATACCATTGAAGTGTTGTTACATCTAAGCTGATACATGTATACAAGGTTTAATCGAGTATACCATTTAAAAAATGTAATGCACCGACTTTTATCTTGCTTTTTACACATGACCTTTGTGCTACTACCTGGCCTTTTGCATTTTTATCGGTTAAAACATACAAAATGTGTTTTTAGTTTTATATTAACCGTTTTTCTGAATAGTGATAATTCTAAATAGCAACATGCTTTCATACCATATGCAATGTTTTAAATATCACATGACAAATGTACCAACCAATGGTAAACGTTTTAAGAAAAGGGACAAGCGAAACATTAGAATATTTGAAGGATTAGCATTGCACACAAATTTCAGTGGAGTTTTTTTTTAAACATTTGCTATATTTTAAAAATTGCAAATATAAGAATTTAACAAAGATTAAGTTTATCATCCTTTTGTTTTTTAATTTTTTTTATTTGCCATATAATACTGTTGTTTGATACTCGTCCAGATTCTTCGATGTACTTAAAAAAATGTAAGGCTATAAGTTCAAATGGTAATTATATAAATGGCATATGTTATTGATACATTAATTGGTAAACTAAAATAATTATCATTACCAGCATATTTTTGTTCAAGGTCTCGTCTTTACGAGAAGTAAACTTGAAGCTTTCTTTGGATAGTGAAATGAAAATTGGCGATGGAATGACGTAAAAGTTGACGGATGGTTGATTCAAATCTATTTTTTTATATTGGTTTCCCAATCATTTTTCCATATCATGGCTCCATGGTGTTTTAGCTACGTTATACTGAAGATCAATAAAATCCCGTTTTAGACTGAACTTCTATTTACAGGTGCAAATTACATTTTCATTGTGCGATCACACCTTTGTTGAATGACACTCAAGTCAGATTCAGAATCAAAAACAGATTCTTAAAAATTTGTGAGCTATCCATAATAGTGATAAAACTATTGGGTATCGGAACGTTTAGAGACGTATAATGGATAACCTATTTCGATTCCTCTTAAATATTTCATGAGTTAAAAGTTTCATCTTACAAGAAGAATTGCATCTTTATCTTCAAATTGGAATTGAATTAATGTTTATGATACGATAGTTTATCCTTTTAAATGTTCACATAGAACATGATCGATCTATGTGTACATTGTACCATGACAACCGGGGTTTGACAAAGACGATTTAAAGAGTTATTTATACAATACATACCGTGGCCTTTAACATGGAATTAAAGTATGGAATCACACGTTGTAGTGTTATGTGTTAGTTTGTTCTAAACTTCTGATATATTAAAATAACAACTTTTTACATGACTGTGGTTTTCAAAATTTTGCTTGAGGTGAGTTTTTGAACTATTGTATTTTAAACGTTTAACGTGGCCTTAGATCAGATCTTAGAGAAGCACAGAGCAAGAACATTCACAAGGAGTTCCGTTAAATAATTACACATTCTGCGGAATGTTTTCATTGTAAAGCTTTCAATACTTAGTTATTTTCATAGCTGTTTTATATTTTATACACGCACAATTTTATAAGGATATTTAAACAATTCATATGCCTTTTATACTTACACATATATTTAAAATGACATAAGAATTTATTATTTATTATTTTAATTCATTTACCATGCTCTATGTTCCGTTCAATGCACTTTTAAATTATATATAATACGTCTTTTTGAAAATTGACGAAAATAGTATAAAAAATGCATGGTACATCAATTTTCAATACAGTCTAGTCACGTGCAGTGTCAATATGTATTTACAAAAAAATCAGTAATTGCTATAATTATTTATATCCGTTAACAAGGAATAAAATCGAAAGTGTAAACAAAATGTAAGGTTTTCTTTTTCATTGTTATATATTTATGAAAAGATGGATTGTGTTTGGTAATTTGAAACGCATGATCTTTAAAATGCCAATTCTTTCTTTTTGTCTTTTGTTCGGCATTTTAATTAAGTCTTGACACGGAATTACAATGTATATCATAATGTAAACAGTTCATTGGTCTATTTACAGGTTTCAACCATGTAGATCATGGCCTCATCGAATGCGACTATTGTTAGTAACGACAGCGATCCAGAACCACCCAGAAATTCTTCAGATAAAGTATTGTCTCGAATCAATTTAAGTTTTCACGAATCAAAAGCAGATCAGATATTCAGACTTGTACAAGACCAAGAGGAATTAAATAAAAAGTTTACCGAACGCGCCTTACATCGCCAAGACGATCACTGTGCGGAAGGGGATAATAGCTTAAGTGATAGCTCATTTAAAGAGACAGAAAAAAGACTATCACAACGTCTCTCTGTGCATAAACAAAAAGGTGGTAGATCTAAAACTTCTATGGGATTTCATAATGATAAAAATATAATAAATAATTCATCATCAGACGAGGAGGAAACAAAAATGGCCGACGAAGAACGAATGATAAATACCAGGATTAATCGTCCAAAATCCAGTTACGTCCGACGACGCCATCTACCGGCGGACGATGAAGATGAGAGTCCCGTTGACTCTACTGCACAAAGACGCTGCCGGTCTACAAGACCAACTTCTAGACTAGGAAAACGAGATGTCGAGGGTTCATATCGCGAGTGTCCTAGTCGACATGAAGGCGATAACAGAAAAATGGTGCTAACAGAGACATCATTTAACGTCCAGGCTCCGCCAGCCACGCCTACTAATGACATTATTGACCCTGTAGGGTACGACAGGTATGCTCATATGAAGACACCTGTACCATGTGTTGAACCTGATATAACACGTGAACGACCGGGTATTTCACGTGAACGAACTGGTATAATACGTGAGCGAACTGGTATAATTCGTGAGCGAACTGGTATAAGACGTGAACGAACTGATTTACGAAGCACAAATAAAAACTCTGAAAATACCAATACAACAAACACAAGCTTCAGTAAAGCACAATATGAAAAACATGCCAGAAATCGTCAAAGAGAAGACACAATGTCTGAAATTTCGACCAGACAACGACATCGCAGGCAGCAATATGGTAATGTTCGGGCTAGTCGACCTACTTCTGAAAATGTGTATCTTGTGCGTCAAAGAACGGAAGCGAGGTTACTAAAAAACGGAAATTCTACTTCAAATATGAACAATAGACCGAAGTCAGATAGGGTCATTATGACTTCAAATGGACCAAAGCCTATACTGTCAATTGATTCTAATCCAGTCAATAGTACGACATTAAGTTACCAGAAAAATAGTGTTCAGTCGTCACAAAATACAACATTGGACTATACATCATCCTCACGACCTATGTCTCGACGTGGGGGACGTTCTTCTCAGGAAGTAGCAAATCGGCCTCCAGGGGTAATTGCAAATAGACCTCCTTTAAGTCTTATGAAACTACCGCCTTTAGACTCCTCTGTTAGTAAACGTGCTGAGAGGACACTAGCTTTAACGAATGCACGTGAAACGTGTGTATAATGTAACTAAAAAGATGTTATATTTACTTTTGTGCATTTTACGTTGCCATTTATGCTACAATTTTGTGCTTTATGTAACAAGGAATTTTATAAATCCCTTATTATGACGTAAGTAACTGAGAAAATTACACATGCAATAAATAAATTGTATGTGGAAATTGATTTGTTAATAAAAATCATAAAATAAAGTATTTTATAAGTGTATATATTATGTTTCGGATATGCTAAAAACTAATATAAGCATGACACATTTTCCCCTGCTCGTTAAACAAACACCATGCAGTCAATTACTTAATTAGCCATTCATCAGGGATGATTATACTCATGTAAATGATTTTGCTCACATTTTCAAGCTTTCTTAAGCGTAGTGACCGTCATAAATAAATTTGAACATATATATCGTTTTGCTGAATCCAATGTACTAGTACATTGAAGGATTGGCTGTATATAAGTCGGAACTCAACACAAGGCCAAATTAACAACCAAACGATAAACCACCCACACACACATATACAAGGAACTATCACACATTCGACTTAAAAAATCCGCGAAAAAGGTATAGAAATCAGATGAATATTGATTTATTTCACTTACTATCAACATTTAATAACTGCCAATCAACAGTTCTCTAAACTAGAAAACTTGGCTTAATGGTCATGTCATAAAAATATTATGACTTATTTTTCGTCATAGTGTTTTCAGTTGGGCTGTTTTGGAGTCAAGTAAACAACTGGCTAATGTCAGTTGTAAATGATCTTGTACATATTTTATCTTCTTTCAATTGATACTGTTAATAAAACAGTATGCTTTTTCGATATTGAAATAAAATTGACAGTTTTTAAATTTCATTATGGCACGGAAGACTATAACTGGAACCCCCCGTTCTTGTTACTGTATTAATCCCAAAGTTGTCATTGTATATCGAGCATTCGGAACCCACATAGATTTGATACTGTAACTAATCGAAATGTGTCCGTAGTGCAAGGATGCCCCACTTGCTGTATCATATTTTATGTTCAGTAGACCGTGGGATCATAGGGAAAATGTGTACTAACTTTCAAGTTGATTAAACTTCAACTTCATCAAAAACTAACTTGACCAAAAAAAATAACCCTAAGCGAGACAAACGAACGGACAGACGGACGGACGGCTGCACAGACCGAAAAACCGAAAAACATAATACCAGTAAAATGCTGTGAAAGTGACATCGCCAGTTACAACACGACGAAGACTTGTCTGATGACTGCTGAGTGCACTGCTGTGTCATTTAATTAGGTCCGTGTCCGTTCTAAAATAAATTTGTAATTTTAGTTCCCCGTGAATAACATTGATCATTAAATGCTTCATAAAATATTCAAATTTATGCAATACATCAAGCAAAATTAAAATTTTCATGAATAGAAAATTGATTCAGATACCTGCTTTAAAATTATACTGTTGTTATGTTTTAAAAACATGTAGAAAGATGATACAGCGCTTTGACTTCAATTTCAATTTGCAAATGTCAGCAACAACGACAATTTAAAATATTGCAAAGTTTTTCTACCTATTAAAGCTATTTAAAACGTATTTTGCAGAATCATTGTTTGCATTGAACCCAATTTTGTTTTGTTTTTCTCATCATTGTTTTGCCGTCATTGATTGTTAAATTTAATTAATATGAGAAAAACTCGTCGTAATAATATTTCAGTTAATATTGAACCAGTATACAAGAACTATCAACATCTAGATCAAGTACCACAAAGAACCGAACAAAATACGGGGAAGTATGTAAAGTATTGATGTTTAAAATAAACAAATCGATTGGAAGATATCCAAAAATTGAGATAAAAAGGTTCAGATATTAGCTATGCAAAATAGTTCAATAAATATTTCCTATCAACGTATAATATTCTGCTATTGTTATCGAACTAATTTTTTCTCTAACATACCGCAGTAAGAACTACGTTGTTAAAGGGTCTTAGTATGTATTATAATGAAAGACGAATAAGGAAAGAATGTGATATTGAGCAATTAGTTTACATTTTTGAAGGCTTCTATACCATCTCCGGAGAGAAATGATTTCACTTGCACGCCTGTCCTCAAAACACACAAATTATGAAAATTATACAAAACTTGAGGGCTACCATACCAGATCTGGACAGAAATAATGTCACTTGCACGCATTGTCCACAGAACACACAAATTAAGAGAAATATACAAAACTGGAAGGCTACCATGCCATATCCGGAGAAAAATAAGGTCACTTGCACGCCTTGTCCACAGAACACAAAATTAAGGAGAAATTTACAAACATGAAGGCTACCATACCATTTCCGGAGAGAAATATTGTCACTTGCACATCTTGACCACAGAACACACAAGTTAAAAGAAATATACAAAACTGGAAGGCTACCATACCATATCCGGAGAAAAATAATGTCACTTGCACGCCTGTCCTCAAAACACACAAATTATGAAAATTATGCAAAACTTGAAGACTATACATACCATATCCGGACAAAAATAATGTCACTTGCACGCATTGTCCACAGAACACACAATTTAAGAAAAAGTTACAAAACTTGAGGCTACCATACCATATCTGGAGATAAATTATGTCACTTGCACGCCTTGTCCACAGAACACAAAATTAAGGAGAAATTTACAAACATGAAGGCTACCATACCATTTCCGGAGAGAAATATTGTCACTTGCATGCATTGTCCATAATACACATTTTTTTTTAAAATAAACTCAACTTATACATGTTATACATGTACATGCATTCTCTATCCTATGCGACATTACAGATGTATGGAAGAAAGCGGTTATTCTTCTAAGAATTTGTAATATTATTATATATATTCTCTCCGGATATGGTATGGTAGCTTTCAAGTTTTGTTTATTTCTCTTTAATTGTGTGTTCTGTTGAATAGGCGTTAAAGTGACATCATTTATCTCCAGATATAGCATGGTAGCCTTCCAGTTTTGTAAATTTCTCTTAGTTACCAAATCAGTACACCTACAACCAATCTTAGTCGTAAGTTTTTTTCACGGTGAAATCGACTCCTGGCAGATATATAGAGCAAAAACAGAAATTTGGTTACTAACGTTAATATATTTAGGCTGACACCCGAGAGCTTGAAAATATCAAATTTGTCAATTAAATGCAACATTTTGACATCTATTAACATTCCAAAGTACCGGCTAGTCTTCCCCGGATTTTGGTGTTATTCGTGTTACTCGTCGTTTAGCTTTCTATGTGATCTTTTTACGACCCTTGTTATGATTGTTAACTATCTCCTAGACAACACTACCATTATAACTCATCTTTTAATGTGCTACCAGTTTTGACGCGTTTCTAGTCTTCTAGTTTCTAAAACTTCACTCCGGTAGACACTACTTGAGCAGGATCTGTCACGTATGCTTCGAGACACACGAATCCAGTTCTAGTTTTTATATAGACTAACATTGGACTATACATCATCTTCACGACCTATGTCTCGACGTGGGGGACGTTCTTCTCAGGAAGTAGCAAATCGGCCTCCAGGGGTAATTGCAAATAGACCTCCTTTAAGTCTTATGAAACTACCGCCTCTAGACTCCTCTGTTAGTAAACGTGCTGAAAGGACATTAGCTTTAACGACTGCACGTGAAACGTGTGTATAATGTAACTAAAAATACAGCAAATAAAGACAACCTATGAATAGCAGGTTTTAGGCCTTAGCTTTCTGTTTTCTGTTTTGTGAGTTTAAAAGAAAGTAGTGAATGTTGATGCTGACAAGGTATATATGTGTACCGGCAGTTCATTAATTAAATATATCCAATGGTTAGACGAGAAACTAAAATCAGTTTGACGCCAATTATGGTGCCGTATCACAAGACGTATTTATAAACTATTACAACACAACGCATGTAAATATAGTGCATCAGGAACTGTTTATCCTTTCGGAGCACCTGTGCTCAACTATCATGGTTTTGTTTTGTTGTAGCTTATCTTAAATTTTCCATGTAGAGTCTCTTGGTCTTTTTTTCATTTGGTCGTAACTTTGTCGTCTGCTTTCCTTTGATTAATGGGTTTTAGTTGTTTCCTGGTGTTTTGCTACTTTTTACAAGCATAACTCAAAAGAAATACGAGACCGAGTTTAACAATAGAACTAAAAAAACTGGACCTGGTCTGGAAATTAACTGCCAATAAAAATGATATTTTGGCTAGAGTTTAAAATTTTGCTATTGTATGGTTCCCTCATGAAAAGCTGACTTAAATGTTAAAAAAACCCGAACATGTTCCAGTTTGAAAAATAATGATTTTTGTCCGATAACGGTTAAAGATGAATATATGAATTTCAATATTTAAATTAATTCGATATTTAAATGAATAGATAATGTATCAATGTTTTTATACAATGATGATTAAAGCATAAATCTAGATAACTTGAACTCTAACTTAATATATCTTTAGGATAGAAGGACGTCATACCGAATCGATTTAATGAAGACAAGATTAATTTGATGGGAAAATCAATCGAAATTCATCAATCATACAAGAGATAAGAAACAGTGAAGCACCAAAAGTGCGGTCACCCTGAGTTCACTGTCGTATAAAATATCCATTTTTATCCCTACAGATATTAATATAATATTTTATGTTAAATTGATTGCCGTTACAAAAAACTACAATATACCTCGGTTAAATACTATCTCATGCATGCGTAAAGTCTGTTCGACTTGTTATTCATTCAACGGTCACAAACATGCATCAAAGGACCATATGATAAGTCCAAAATATTGTTTTTCTCTACTTAGTTTCAAGTTGTATAATAGACATTTTATGTCCTTGAAAGTTGATTCCCAATGGAACAAGGATGCCATTATGATTTTTTTGGAATTTGGTTTTGAATAGTGGTTGGAAAAAGAAATATTCATGAGTTCAAAGTCATGTCAGTTAAAAGAACAAAAGATTGGGAAATATTCTATAGTTCATTATACCTACTAAATTACTACAATTACAACAAAAAGAAGACAAGTTGAAGGCCTCATGAAAGTAATTTAATCCTAAGATAATCTAATGAATATTTAAATACAGTGTTTTCTTTGTGTTTTAGGGCTTTTCACTTTCCTGTTTGTGCAGAACATGTTTGCTTTTTACAAAATAACAGCTACGGCATATGAGGGAAGAACATTAGTATTATCTGCTTTGTTTCTCTTTTAGGTTTGTTTGTTTGTCTCTTCACTTTAGCTCTTTTCTTCTGACTTAAGTTTGTGGTCTCCGCCGTTTTGTCCTTTCTTCAAACTAAACACATACTTTTCTTTTGATTTTTTTGTGTCCTTTGGTTGCTGTTTCGTTGACTTAAACCGAAAGTATCTTATCCAAATGATTTATTAATTCTTCAGCAAGCTTATAATCATAATCATTCTTCAGCGGTTTTTAAGTAGTCAACATTTCTTTGAGCTTCATTCATCTCGTTTCTGGAGCATCATAGTTTTCAAACAAAAAGGGGGAGAACCAACGCTTTTTTTTATTAACATTTCTTATAATCTTAATATTACATTAAAATTGTGTCTGTTGTATAAAACTTTGATAGCAATATTATTTCCTTAGATTTGATTATATGAGCAAAAAAAAGACTTATTGATTTTACATGCTGAAAATAGAAGACTTTAATGTCAAAATAACAAGATTAAAATTGGACATACCTTAAACGATTTAATTCAAGATTTAAACATTTATTTGGCAAATCTCCCGTCAATCTGACATGTAAACAGGGAGGTTTTTATTAAAACTTGTGATGTAAACCACCATTACGTTTATAACTACGACATCAAATAAATCCTTGATTGCGAGGGACATGCCAGCCACTATTTATGATTTTTCATCGATAATCAAAGTCATTTTATTCAATGTAATACCTAGTACATCATGATAAAATACTATTTTTGTAAACCCTTTGTTAAGATGTGTATCTTTAAAATCCACGGAGTAAAATCGTTTGTCATTGTAATCCTATCTCAGAAATTCTCATGCAGAGATTTATTGATTTATATAATGTATTTTTTTTTAGCAAATTGGTAAAAATGCATGCCTCTTGTGCACATCAAACCCCTGCAACCAACTTTAAACTAAAATCATCACGTCATACATACGTATACTACTGTTTCTGATAAGGGAGAAGGTTTGTTATCATTAAAACGCTTAATCCCGCTGCAATTGTTTGCACCTGTCCTAAGTCGGGAATCTGGTGTTCAGTGGTTGTCGTATGTTCATGTGGTTCATAAATGTTTCTCGTTTTTCTTTTTTTTATATAGATTAAACCGTTGGTTTTCCCGTTTGTATGGTTTTACACTAGAATTTTTGGGCCCGATATAGCTAGCTGTTAGGTGTGAGCCTATGTTCCGTGTTGAAGACCGTACCTTGACCTATCATGGTTTACTATTATACATTGTGAATTGGATAGAGAGTTGTCCCATTATCATTCATGCTACATCTTCCTATATCTATTCGTCAATGTTCATATGTTGCTGCATTTTTCATGGATATGGTATTTTTCTTTAAAACAGCCGTTGGACGTCACAGTAATCTCGGGCTACCGCAAACAGCGAAAAGGTGTCTGACAGATCCGAAAAGCGCTGCCAAGACACAACTCATCACTGTCAAGTTGACGATTAAATATAGCCTTTTTGTTCAGAAGCGCATGAGAATTAGTTATGCAAATATCTTTTCGACGAACGGACGAACCATTCGAATTTTTAAAGAGCCTCAATTCTTTGAGCCCATTGAAATTCTTAGTAAGGAACAGTATAGATTTAAACATTTATAGAAAACTCCTAAAGGGTTTCTTATAATTGCAGTCACATCTAAATTCAGCCTTAAACAAAACATTATGAATATAACCCTTCCCTTTTCTACCCGGAAGCAGCCTTTTATACTGTTATTCATTTCGTCGACGAGACGTCATCTGCTTTTATCTCATTTAATTATATTTGGAAATTTTATTTATAAATGTAATTTGATTTGTAAGTTGTTGTTTTTTTTTAAACTTGATGATGCATATGACTTTCTTTACTATTCATTCAAATGTCCGCTAAAATATAATTGCTAATAATAAATCATGTCATCGTATGACATACTTGCACTAAACTGATTGAATTTAATCTGATCGGAAACTGCGAAAAACTTATTTCATGTGTTTACCTTGAAGTGTTATATAGTTTTTTTTATAAATCCTGAAACAAAATCGTAATTGCTTAAAAGTGACGCAGGATTTTTATTGGCTTTTTATGTAATCAACTTTCATTATTTCAACCTTCACCATGTTCATTGCAAAATGTTGTCGTGTGGGATATACATAAAGGATAGATTGAGTACAACGTAATGGTATCATTGATGTCTCTCATTTCGCAGTTTTTTTTTATAAACAGGGGGCGTCCAATTATAAATATGGGATGAAAACATACACAGCCACGACTATACCCCTATGTTTGATAAGTTAAAGTATTATGTCTGTTTGTTTTGTTCACACATCGTTGTCAATATAATATAATTTTATGCGACTGTCATGCTAGTGAGAGGTTTAGCTAGCTATAAAACCAAGTCTAATCCAGTATTTTCTACATAAAACAATGCCTGTTTACAAGTCAGGAATATTAAAGTTGTTATCCATTGATGTATTTGAGTTTTGAGGTTTGAGTTTGCCATTTGCTAAGGGAATTTCCGTTTAGAACGCTCCTCGGAGTTCGGTACTTTTGTTATTCTACTTTTTTTTTGAACGGCGGTCCAGTTTCATGGCGATTCTTTGAATGAACTTTCCTCTGAGTTCGGTATTTTTGTTATTCTACTTGTTTGGAACGCCTGTCCACTCAGTTCATGGCGATGCTTTAATTCTTTCATTTCTATCCCTGTAATAACTTTTTGAAAGGTCTTTACGTGACATCTTGCCGAAGATATTAAACCGTTATCAATTGATAATGGTTTTTTTCCAACTGAATTGCAAAGGAACCGACTGTCCAGTTTAATTTTTTAAGTAAGTGGACAGAAGCTCGTTAACTCGACAAACGCACAACTTTGAAAATATTCGGAAGGCCAAACATTTGGCTTCTGAAATTGACTGCATCTGCGTACTAAGGTTCCTGGCATCAGTGGATGGACGTTATGGTAAACTTAATTGAATATACAATGTAACCACCATTATATGTAATCAAGGATTTGAAAACAAGACAACGACAACCCAAAGAAAATAATGAAATACCCACGAAATTGCCTGTCTAGAGTTAACCTATTCTAAATCATTAACTGTATAGCTAGATTTCCAGATTCGTCTCTATTATGAAATTGGATATATAAACACATAACTGAAATCCCTTCACATTGCCTTCAACTTTAAAATACCCTTTCACAAAAAATATCGTTGGTTAATGAGGACTTCTTCATGACTTGACAAAACATTTCATGCAAGTATAGGACTATTCCGCTCTCTTTGTGTTATATAAACTGAACTAAAAAAATAGACATTTAAACAGAATATACGGAGAGAAAAATAAAATATATGTCGATTGAACAAATAGCCTTCGTCAGTGTCAGTGTTCGTTTGCTGCTGATTTTTTTTCATATAAAGTGTATTTTTCGTTAGAAATAGAGAAAAGGTTGATGCCATGTCATTGTAAAAGTTATTGCATCTTTATTCAGTAAAAACAAAAATGCACGCGTTGTCTTGCTAATCATACCCTATCGTAAATCAGAGCATCTGAAAACACATTAAAACTCATTACTACCAATTGCAAGTTGATGATTAAATATAAATTCAATCTGCTCACATGAAAAGTTGATAGTTTGTTATCACTATTAAAATAATCAAATAGTAAGGACTCGAACAGACCCGAAAAGCGCTCACACGTTGCAACCCATCACAGTCAAACTGCAGATTTAACAGAGAATTGATTGATACAAAACTTTGTACGACGAATATTTCGATGAGCCTAAAATAAACATATGTTTGGAAATTATCATAAAACGACAGTATTGACAAGAAGTTTACAGAAAACTTTTTAGTGTTTATAATCACTGTAGTCGCATCTCAGCCAAGCCTTGAACAAAACATCATGAAAAATCCCTCCCCCTTTTTCTACCCGGAAGCAGCCTTTTATACTGTTCTCCATTTCGTCGACGAGACGTCAACTGCTATTATCTGATTACTTATATAGATGTAGGAAGATGTTGTGTGAGTTCCAATGAGACAACTCTCCACCCAAATAACAATTTAAAAAAGTAAACCATTATGTTTGGAAATTTTATTTATAAATGTAATAAGATTGGTAAGGTTTTTTAAAACTTGATGATGCTTATGGATTGAATGACTTTCTTTACTATTCATTCAAATATCCGCTTAAATATAATTTCTTATAATATACATATATTTCAACCAACTAATAGAAAGCTGTTATTTCTTTTACATGCTAGTTCAAAGAGTCTAACTAAACAATTGTGTAAATTTCTTAATGCGGCATGGAAGTTAAGATCACAAATAATCATTGCATAACAGTTGCAATTATGTGCTTATTATGACCATATTGTGTTGTTCTCTGTTTGTTTACTGTCATTATTGTAATTGTATATTATATTATTTTGCTAAAGCATTATGTTTGCTTCTGCAATAAAATATATTCATTCATTCATTCATTCATGTCATCGTGTGACATACTTGCACTAAACTGATTGAATTAGATATGATCGGAAAACTGCAAAAACTTTATATATAATATTTCATATCATTACCTTAAAGTGTTAAATATATTTGTTTTTATAAATCCTGGAACAAAATCGTAATTGCTTAAAAGAGACTTAAAAGTGCGGATTCTATTGGCTTTTTTTATGTAATCAACTTTACTCGTTTGAATCTTAACCGTGTTCGTCAGTAAATGTTTTTGTGTTGGATATAAATAAAGAATTGATTGAGGAGCTATATCATTGACGTCTCTTATTCGGCAGTAAACATTTTGACAAAGAGGGGGCGTCAATTTAGAATTGTGGGATGTATACAGACACAACCACTACTGGTTGAAGTTAGATTTGCTGCCCCGTGTCATGTCGACGCTCTAATTCCATCTCTCCTATCGTGTAATATTTCTTTGAGGGATCCTTGTGTGACACGTTGCCAACGAAACCAAACCCTTATCAATTGATAATACTTTTTTCCAAAGTAATTCCAAATTTTACCCAAATATCCAGGTTGAATTTTTAAGTTAGCGGGTTGGTAAAGCTGGTAAACTTGACAAACGCAAAACTTCGGGAATGTTCGGAGGTCCAATGATTTTGCCTCTGAAGTTACCTGCATCTGCATACTAGGTTTTCTGGAATCAATGGAAGGACATTATGGTAGTTTTGGTTGAAAGTGACCACCATTATGCATTAATCAAAGATTTCAAAACAACAACACCGCAAAGAAAACCACGAAATACGCACGAAATCAGCGTTTTACCTTTCATTTTCGTCTATTTGAAGTTAACCTATTCAAAATCATTAACTGTGTAGCTAGATTTCCTGATTTGTATCTATTATGAAATTGGATATATAAACACATAATTGGATACTTTCACATTTCCTTCAACTTTAAACGACCCTTTCCCATGAAAATCCTTGTTGGGTTAATGAGGACTAATACTTCTTCACAACTTGACTGTCACTTAAAAATATTGATCTTAAAAAAAATCTCTTGAAACATTATTTGTGGTGCAATCATATATTAAAGTCACTGAGTTGAAATCACATTAATAAGGCAACACTTGAAGCATCAAAATATGTTGCTACGAGCATCTAAATCCAAATATTTAAAAAAAAACTAAATATAGTTTATGCTGTATCATTCCAAAGTACATTTCTTGCCATTGGGGATTTTTTTTAGTAATTCAGCGAGGCTATAATTGGATTCTTTCTAATTGGAGTCATTAATTTTATTGCTATTTCAATTGGTTTGTTATGCATTTTAAAATTGTTTTCACTTTAAAGTTGCTAAAACAAGTAACGGGTTATGAACACCATAATGTTATGGATACATGTTAATCGATAGGCGTAGTCTTGAAAAAAAGAAGCATAAACATTATGAATTTCCGATGCAATTGATAGTGGAAACTATGTAAAAACGCAATCAAATCATTTAAATTTTAAAAAAAAATAATTTTAGTGATGTGTTCAAAGACATAATTTTCTAAAAATTAGTCGATATTTTAAATCATTATCAAATTGAAAAAGTTCAAAATGATGTGTTCAAAGATATCATTTCTAAAATTTTGTTGATATTTAAAATCATTATCCAAATGAAAAAGTTCAAAGATATAACTTTCAAAACTTTTAACAATTGCCTTATTGAAGCCATAAATTATGCATTGAATCTGCAGACTTAATTGTAAAAATATTAGGCTAATGTCTCCAAGTTTTTTATTATTATCGTTTTGTATTGAAAAATGAAGAATTGATGTTAATGTATTATATAAACTGCAGAAAGATATGATGTGGAAAGCCGCAATGTATCATTAATTGTTTGTTATTGATTATTAAACAAATAATACATCTAATGTTTTCTATTCACTATTACCTCTGAATAGCAAAAGGAACCTGGTGTTCAGTGGTTGTCGTTTGTTGATGTGGTTTATAAGTGTTTCTCGTTTCTGATTTTTTTTTATAATAGATTAGTCCGACTTGGTTTCACCCTTTAAATTGATTTACACTAGTAATTTTTGGCCCTTTATAGTTGGCGGTTCGGTATGAGCGAAGGCTCCGTGTTGAAGACCGTGCTTTGATCTATAATGACTTATTTGACAAATTGTGACTTGGATTGAGAGTTGTCTCATTGGCACTCATATATCTATGTCTTTATCATACTACCGGAAGGAGAATTGTTTTCCAACATTTAGTAAACTCAGCTAACTTGCCCTTTATTTGCAAACAAATAATATATAGTTAGCTTTTGCTAACTTGCAAACATATAGATATAGTTATATGTGAGCTAGATTGCCATTATATTACCAGCATATAGTTATATCTGAGTTAGCTTTCCATTTTACTACTAGCAAATAGTCACATGTGTAAATTTATTTAGTGGATTGCTAACATATAGTTACCAAAAGTATCTTGCAATTATTTTTTCCAATACACACAGTTAGTTTTGCAATTCATAACTAGAAGTTCATTTACCTGCGTTATAATGCGCAAATCTAACTCTAACAGAAACAGCAGTCTGATTTATCTTGACAGTACAGTCTCTTACTTTATATATCCTTTTGGTATCTTTTTTAGATGTGACTGTTAGCTTTAGAATAAATATAAAATCAACGGTACCAATTTTGTTGCACCAGATGCACATTTCGACAATACATGTCTCTTCAGTGATGCTCGTCGCCAAAACATTTGAAATCCAAACCATATATAAAAGATGAAGAGCTATAATCCAAAAGGTCCAAAAAGTATAGCCAAATTCGTGAAAGGAATCAGAGCTTTGCATGAGGGAGATACATTCCTTAATTTTTAATAATTTCTAATATTTTGTAACAGCAAATTTTAATAACACAAAACATCCGTATTTTCATGCCAGTACCGAAAATCAGTTTAAAAACATTGTTTGAATACATAAAATAAAATTGTTACTAATATTTGTTATAGTTACACAAATAAAAAGAAAAAGTTATGAAGTTATGATAATCATATATGCCTAACCCCTAGCCAGGAGCTTGTAGTCGAAGTTGTATTCGTTAACAGTTGCTGTCTGTCTCACTTGTTTTTTTTATTTGTTTAATGACATTAGCTTACATATGACCTTTTTTTTTTTTTTTTTATCTTTTTGAAATTGTTCATATTTTGTTAGCTGACGATTATAGCTTAATTTTCAGTATAGGAATTCACTTATTGACATGTATTTGTTTGCACCCGATTTCATTTTTTTTTATATACATTTGCATCAATGGAAGTCATACCTCTTCCCCATACACTCATATATGTTACTAATTTTGTCAAGAATAACAGGTTTCACTTAAATCCGCAATTTCGATACAAAATTGTAAAAAATAGTACATTCCTTAATAACTAAAAATTTGAAAGAAAAAGAACCCGAAATTTTTTGAATCTTGATTCCAAAGCAGGATTCTGGCAGGTTATTTAATAATTTGTAAATTCGGGAAGAAAGGAATGAAACAATTATAATTAATCATTATTTTTTATTCTGTAAGCATTTAAAGACTGAGCAACACTTATTTAGTTTTATGGGCATAATTAGTATAATAAGAAGAAATCGTGTTGTACACATCATATTTGTTATTGTTGTATATACAATTTGTACAAACGCTTCCAAAATCTTCAATCGGAATAAGTATTTTAGAAAAGTAATATTATCACTCAATGTGCTATCTTGTGCTAACTTGTAAACATATAGTTATATCCGAGCTAGATGACCATTTTATTCAGTACCAGCATATAGTTATACATGTTATATATGAGCTAGATACCAGAAATTGCTTAGAGTCATAGTGACCGGATATTCGTGAATAGTTGCTGAATGTCTCACTTGGTTTTGTTTTTATTTGTAACATGTTATTAGCTAACATACGGCCTTTGGTTTTAATTGTTCATATTTCGTTAGCTGATGATAGCTTAATTTTCAATATAATAATGAACTAATTGTTGACATGTATTTGCTTGCTCCCGCTTCATTTGCTGGATATATGTTTACATCTTTTGAAGTCATACCACGTCCTTTTTTGTTTATCTATTTTACTAATTTTGTCGAGAAATGACAGGTTGCAAATACATCCGCAATTTCGAGACAAAATTGTAAAATGTTTTGCATCCGGCATGAATAACTAAAAATTTGAAAGAAAAAAAAACGCCCGAAAATTTTTGAATCTTGAATCCAAAGCAGGATTTTGGTAGGTTGTTCAATAATTTGTAAATTCGGGAAGAAAGGAATAAAACAATTATAATTAATCGTTATTTTTTATACTGTAAGCATTTCAAGACCGAACAACACTTATTTAGTTTTATGTGCATAATTAATATAATTAGAAGAAATCGTGTTGTACATATCCTATGTGTTATTGTTGTACATATAATTTGTACAAACGCTTCCAAAAACTTCAATCGGAATAAGTATTTTAGAAAATAAAATATTATCACTAAATGTGCTATTGGGTTTCTCCTTGAAAACAAATTACCCGTCTGAATATATTTAATACACTCGTTATCTTCAGAGATACGAAAGATACCATTATATTATTTAACCAATCCATGTAGTTTCCAAAAAGATCGTATCAAAGATATTACTTATAGACCTTTTTGTTCGAGAACGTGCTAATTCTAAAATTACGTCTGCCCAAAATTGACCCGATGTTAATAAACTATATGTTAATTTCAAAATTGTTATATTATACAACATAATGATGAATTAAAGGAGAAAGAAGATACTCTACTTTTATGATAATGACGTTTAGAAATAGATAAATAATCAAAAGTTCCTCTTCAGGTTAATTTGGTTAATGCTTTCGGATCTAGTTTGCTTTAATATATCTAATGTTCCGAAAAGTATCACATTAAACTTGCAAAATTTGTTGGAAAATTATTCCAAAATGATTTTGAAAGACGCCTTTATGTATCAATCTTCACAAAGGCGTTGTTTATAGCGGTTAATAAAATCTTCATTACACCTCTTTACAAGATAATAACCGTCATCAAAAGAACTGTATACAATATATAATCACTTTATAACGGTCACGATTGCTTTTGTTCCTTTTAAACATTTATGTCACTTTGTCAAATTTCTTTACAATGATGTAATTCTAAACAGTTCCGTTAAAATACAAAGTCGGAGAGGGCAGGACCTACAGCAAGCAAAATGAAAATCTGTACACGGGTTGGTTTACTGGGTGTCCTTAAATGACTCTAATGTGCTCTTTAACTGTTCCAGTTCTTAACCTACTGGCTGAACCCCGAGGGTTGAATAGGGTTGGAAATTTACTCAGCTGGGTTTCTCCGTTCTGGAAGTTAAAGAGAGTTGTCTAGGGGTGACACGTTTTGTCTTGAAGGATGTATAAATACGCAGCTACGTCGTGTCGAAATGGGGACGTTAAATTCAATGGAAAACACCCACACAATAGTCCAAATTATGTAATTGCTACTAGGAATTTAATTCAATTAATTGCATATACATTCCGTCGACTGAACTTAAATACATTATGTCAATGCCAAAGCAGATTTTTTTCAAGTGATTTTCCAGGAATTCATTCGTTAACAGTCAAACCCATTTAAGTGGCCGTCTATGAAATTAACTATTTTGCTGCATGCACTGGCAAACATTCCATTCGATATACATTATCATGTAATATGGTAACATACATAACCCAAAATTATTTTGTCGATGAATAAACATCAGATAAAAAATAAAAAAACACAAAAATAAACCACAAACCAGAACGACAACATAGAGAGAATGAACAAAGAAAGAATATAAACAAACAAAACAAACAAACTTTGACCAAATTGTCTAAGGTCAGATTTAATGTTCCTCATCTCGAGAGCGGCCGAATATTCTTCAATGATAAACTAAGTCTTGTACATTACAAAAACGACTAGACGGCTACAAGATTCTGTTTAGCAGTAGTCTCCAATATTCATTTCTCGAGTGTTGGGGCAGGTCAGATAAAAGATTTGAAAAATGGCAATTGCTGCCCCTCAGTAAATTGATGTAAAATTCAGGTGTTTGCAGAAAAACTAAAATCAGCTCAGGGAAGGATAGGTTTAGATGTCTCCGATTGGTTGTTATAGTTTGAAAAGAGTGACGAAAGTTATCAGAGGGACAGTCAAACTCATAAATTCTTGATACAACTAAAATGTGTGCTATGCATATGTTTTGTACTTTCATGGCAAAAAAGAGGGGACAGTATCATTCTGTCTTTTTTTTTCCAGTGTTGTTACTTTTTAATACAATACTTAAATCACCCTGACAATTTTAATACAGATATGTTAAATGCTGGTGCTCTTCGTATAACAACGGTTTATTATTGAATTCAAGTTTTATTTTATTAAACAAAAAAATCGGAACAATAATTTTAGACAACTTTTAAAACGCTATCTTTTATATAATTTGAACTACAATCGTCCTTTAAATTTGCATAAAAAGATCGTTCTTTTCTTATCAGCTAGTGCAAAAAGAACAATTATTCAGTACAATTGGCTCTAAATCCGATTTACCTAGATTTCTTGCGATTCATTTAAACATAACCTAACGAACCATTGGGCATATCTCTGTATACTAAATATCTTAAGACGCAAAGGTCTCTTCAGTATGGATTTGTTTATGACTTTGTACCTCTTTTAGTCTCGTTGAACCTTGATTTCTAAAAAGCGATAATGTATGCCGTATACGGCCATTTTAAATCGTTACTGTTAACTCAAATTAATTGTGTTATAGCAAGTACAGTTTCGTATACTGCAAGATAAAACTTTTAACTAAAGTTAAAATAAAATGATTAGTTTTGTCCATGTAACGTGTTAAAACAATGAAAGCTGTTTGAAATTTTTAATTATTTAGACTTTTTAGGTAAAATAGGAAAATTTGAAAATCCCTAAGATGTTATCAATATGTTTCGGTTTTGAACTTGCTGCTTCAGTTTCAAAATTAAACAAACTTACTTTTCAATATGGAACTCAATGTATGTAGCGAAGCAGTACCCTGCACCAAGTCAAGAGTATGACAGCTGTTACCCATTCGTTTGATGTTTGAGCTTTTGATTTTGCCATTTGAATAGGGACTTTCCGTTTTAAATTATCCTTGGAAATTAGTATTTTTGTGATTTTTCCCTTTTATACTCTTATGAGGAACGTTGGTGTCATTGTCTTACAAAAAACATATTATGGAGAATAGAATACGCATCATCTGAAAAATATATTTTGGTCAGTGCATGTGTTCCCCCATTTGAATAAGATGGTAAATTTTTTTTCAGAGTAGAAACTCATAATTCAACCGTTTCGAATTATCATGATCTTTACTTCAAAATTTTGAACTTAAAAGCCTTCCTTTATCACAGTTATCTATAACATGTGGGAGAAACCGGAACGATTACACAACTGTTTTGGCACACGACTCCAGTTTTTTCCAGCTTTCTTGGGAATTTTTAATAGAATTTCATTTGAATTTTCTGTTTCATTTCTTTGCTTCCATGAAATGTAAAAAGACAAATTGAATGTTTTATTGGGATCAGTATATGTGCCATACCGCTATTATATTTTCCGAATATTTTTGTTGGTTTGATTCCTTTTTTCAAATCGAGTACACACAAGTAGGTAAAATATGAATCAAATTAATTTTAACCACTTTCTAAATGCCATTCTTAGATTCAATAGACTTCAATTTAAATTGTCAGTGACCGACCCGCTGTGATGTTGCTTTAAGAGTGTGATACTTAAATAAATTTCAAGTGTTATATGGTTTCAAGCAATTAGAAAGTTATGGTTTAGTTAAACTTGTCTTTTGTGAAAATATGCCATATCTGAGTTCGTCTATATACTGCTGTTATAGTTTAGAACACATAGAAAAGTAATGTGTTGCATTTATATTTATTTACTGCAAAACTACCATTTCTCTTCTCTTGGTGTTTTTTTTATCTGTTATATTTATAAATATTGAAGAGAAACAAAAATATTCTAACGAAATATACTATATGTTACGTCACTTTTGATTGGATGACGGTTTGATGGTTGGGATCATCAGTAACATCGATGCAATCGGAATTTCCAGCAGATCTCGAGGGTTTTGTTTTGGACACTTCTCGAGTATTTTATGAGAATAGGAATAACAGTTCTGTTTTTTGAATAATTCGACGAAGTGGATTTGACAGTCGCAACTCTTCAAATGTATTTGTTTAATTCCTTAAATATTTACCATATTTTTTTCATACCTAGGATAATTATAACTTGGTTTACCACAGTCTATTTCAATTTAAGACAACATAAAAATTATTATGTACATTATCCATTTTAATGCCCATTTTAAAGTTAATTTTCCTCCAAAGATGTGATATGCGAGTGTCGTTTTGTTTTCTGATATAGTCTTCGTAGACATATATGTTTATTTAGTACTGGACTACGAATGATGGATGTAAGAAGAGTCCGTCAGTTTAACATACTTTTTGTTTAATACACCTGCATTGTCATCATAATTTAATGTGATTGTTGTTTTGTTTTTAGTTATTAGAAATAATAATATTTTGAATGAAGATCAGTTTTACATGAATTTAATATATATCGTCCGCATATCTTGATAATGTGCTGTGATTGGCTTTTAATTTTCAGTCACTATTGTCTTTTGTCGGGCAATGAGTGATAGAGATCAAGTTTAGACAGAGTTCACCAGTGTTATATATGCAGCTCAAATACAAAATCAATCAGTACCAGTTACTTAGTAATTTGAAATAAATGAACGTCCTTAGCGGTGGTTCAATCTTTCAGATCAACTTAAGAGATTTTCCTTGAAATATTAAGATGAAGGAATCATATATATATATTCTGGGTAATATGTTCTTAAGCTGTGATTGGTTAAAACATCAGAAACAAAAAGTAAATCAACCAGGCGTATATTTTGTCTGTTTTTGGACGTACAGTTTATCTACACATCATAGAGCCTCACACACGACAAAATGTCTATCCAGTTTTGAATTGCAATTAATTTCAATTCAGGGATAAAGGCGAAATTATGAAAAGAACAATTTCATTACAAAATTTTAATATTTACTTTGGTACAAGATCATTATGAAAATTAACAACAAAATATCACTCCCTGAGAACAACGAATAAGACAAGGCATTATTTGTAGCGTACTTTGATGTCCATAAATACATTCATATACATATATATTCCAAGTTTCATGTGCATACAGTTGAGTATCATACTCTAAGTACACGTTAAACAAATCTGACAGAAATTGCATGCACCTGTTATGCATAAATTACGTTTCCAAAGGATGTTCGTTCTGCTGTTCGTTTGTGTCATTTCGTACACCCTCCGAAATTTTAATGAAGTAATGAATAAAAACTTATAATCAACCTTTACAAAATATTTTCAAAATCGCGTATTTTTCCCCATTCTTTCATACGAAAAGGCTAGAGAATAATGTTCCTCCATAAACATCATAATATTTTCCATTCGATGTTAAAATGTACTTCCTTTTCGGATATGTTGTCATCAAATATTTCAGAAAGGAAAATCCTTTACTAAGCCTATGTTACCTCTGAGATTCAACATATTTTTTAAAGCTATCTTTTACACCGACAACATTTTTACAATAAATGTACAATGGCACTCCATGTAACTTTCCATACTGTTGCGTACATATTAAGAAAAATATAAAAACTTAGTTACATAATGATACATGTTTTAAAAAATATCATGCTCCTGTTTCTAAATATCCAACTCTATGTGTCTACACTAAATTATCATTTTTTTAACTGACTAGACCTGGCACTTAAGAACTACGAGATTTCAAGAGAGATCAAGGAACTCCACCTGATCCTCACTTCCGTCGGAATAATCCAGCGGTGGTGTCACTGATGGTGATGGCGCGGTCGGTCTAGCTGGGAATTCGTCGTTGAAAAGGGGAGGTAACTGTTTTAAAGACTGTCTGTTTTTCATAGATCTAGCACATTTGTGTTGTTTCGATTGAGGCAATGACCAGGTTCTCTGTAAATTACTTCTTTGTCTAGAAAGTATAAAACTATCATTGTTTATCTTAGATTTACAAGTTGAATATAAATTGTCTCTAGTTTGTTGCCGTGTTATAGTTAAAACTTCCTTAACTATTCGATCATTTCTTGGGACAGACACTTTATTTGAATAAAGAATTTCATCTTCTAAACCAGAATCGTCGTATTCATCATTAAGTCTATCTAAAAATCCAGAATCATTTAGCCCAACGTTGTTCAAAGGTTGTCCAATTTCAGGAAGCGGAGCCCTTCGTTGAATTCCAGTGAAAGTTGGTTGACGATTTACTTGAAAATCGCGCACGAATCGTATAAAATCTTCTGTACCAGGATCAGGTCTTCTTGCAGGAACATTTTTACGTTGATTTTTCCTTGAAATTGGAGATTTAGATCTTTTTGGTCTATCACCCCTCATCCTTTCCATCAATATGTGAAATATCCAAGTTAAATCAACATTATCCTCTGAAAATAGATGATGTCAATATAATTTGAGATGCATTTAAATTTTATTAATAACAATTTTAAATATATAAAAATGAATATTAAATATAATTTAAACCATTTATCACGACTTACACACATCTTGCAAGGGATCATTTATGTTGAATTAACACTGTACTTTTATAGCTGAAGTGAAAGCAATTTATTCATTCATCTGAAAGAAATAAAATTGCTCGAAACCAATATGATATATGTAATTGTATTGATATTTTAATACGTCGCTGAAAAATCATACAAGCGAATATTTCTAGATTGAATCTTTATTTAACCAGCATGGGATGTTTCTATAGATATTAACATGTATATGTCATGCATATTTATATGAAACAGACGTAGGGTTAAGTACATGAAGGTTAACATATAGTTATATCTTTTGTTGGTGCAGTGTCCAGTAGTTGAGGTTGACTAATTTGCACATTTTGTCAAATAACTAGATAAACAATAAAACAATAACCCATTAGATCATTGAATAAAATGGAATGCCGAGGTGTTTCAATGAGACAGCACTCAATAAACATGTATATCAAAACACAGGTGTTGCCTCTCCATGACACAGACACCTCCATACCTTGCCAAAGGTTGTCTTTGTTGATATTTAAATATTTTTGTCAATAATTCTAAGTCAATTTAAGAATTTCGTATTTTGTAAAAAAAAAATAATCTCGTAAAATTATATCGTATAGCATGTCATTGCTTATTTAACTCTTTGGTGATACAATGCTTAATGTATATACAAATCTTTAGCTCCAAAAGTTCAACCTGAGTGTTTACAGGGAAAAGAATACGAGCTCGGGAAGCTGCTTTGGCATGAAGTAAAAAATATTCAAACCTTGTCATAGAAGAATGTATTAGAACCAAAATCAATGAATCTAGACTTCTCTCATCAGACTGTAAAACCAACGTCATGATTTGTCAACCTGATTATTGCCAATACAGTAGAACATATTAGGACACCTGCATATTTAATTGGAGATATGTGTCAAAGTGAACCACTCTTTTCCTAGGGTGAAAATATTTAAACGTTCTAATTTTTGAATTTTTGTTTCCATTAAAATTGACATACACACGTCGTCAAAAAGACACCAATGTCCGACTTAGGTATAGAAATATGACCGTGCATGTACTTCATTAATCAACAATAAAAAGCCATGCCCATTAGTCGGTTTTTGCTGTGTAGGATGTATAAATACGCAGTCACGACAAGTGGAATGAAGACGTTAAAGCACATGTCTCTCGTATAGAGACAGCATTAAACATTAAATAAACATAAAATATTTTTTTTAGTGGAACTAAGTTTTTTATTATACATTTTTTATACATATTTCGGTTCTTATCCTACATGCTACTTTTCTAGTGGCAGTCTTAATGTCTAACCCTTCATTAAATCTACCATCCATTGTTGTATATGATACAAAGGTCGATATTTGACTTGTTTTTTTTATATGGGTTATTTTTTTTCAAATATATGTCTTGAATGTTGAATACGTACTAACGTGTATGAAATTTAAGAATTCGATAATGCTTTAATCTTGCTTTATTTACTTAGAATTGAAACGTGACGTTTTTGAATTTACCCTCGATTTATAGGAAAAAATCGACAACTTTTACCAACAAAATATATTTTTATGCAAACAGATTAAACCTTTCTACATTCTAAACTAATTTGAGTTGGAAATGCCCATTGAAATAAATAAATAAAGGGGAGTTTTATATATCCGCCAGGTGGGTTATATCAGTTTTCTTCTCTCTCAAAAGTTGGTAAAAACCCGGATACAAAACATACCAAATTAGAAGTTCAATTAGGAGAAACTCCTCCTGTGATATATTTAGAATTTAGTAAAAGAAATCTTTCATTTACATTACATAATTTGATTTATGACATTTTAATTATATTTTGATTACTTTCGCTCGCTTTTTCATTTTCGTTATTATGCACCTTCTCAATACCTAAAAGTTAGTCTAGACTTCTCCCATCTGGCAAAACCGAAATAGGGACGTCTTTATTTGGCTGTACGGGATGTGTAAATACTCTATCGTTTTAAAGCAGCATTTAATTGTTTCTACGATTTTTATACAGACCAATCCCCTTCAGATACCTTACTACACGATGTATCGATAAGTTGATCTCATCATGAACATAGATGTATTTTTGCCATTGAACTCTAAACAACAAATTTAAATCAATCAAGATTTTTTTTGTCGACAGATGTCCATTCTCCAGCCTTTCCAGCTTAATGAAATTAAACTCTTAGAATTTCTAAAATGGAATTTAAGATGAGTACATTTTGAAAACATCATTTGCTTGCAGTCAATTTATAACCATCAGTCGACGCACAGCAAAATCATATCTTATCCATAGCCATTTTTGTAAAGAGAAAACAAAAATAAGCAAAACTTAATGTAAAAACGACAGCGCAGTTTTTTTCGTAGTTAAATTTGACTCATGTTTTTAAAATGATTTCAATGTTAATATATTTAAATCATTTCTAAATTATTTACTACTCTCCTAGTATAGCCAATGCGACTGACTTTAATAATATTTACATCATTGTAAATTACTTTGCATTTCCTTCTTTTGATGATTAGATGCACTGTTCGAAATCGAAATCCATTTAAAAATTGTGCAATAAAAAATCCATTAACAAAATACCGACCTCAAAAGAGAAACGAAAGATACCAAAGGAACAGTCAAACTCATAAATCTAAAACAAACTGACAACGCCATGGCTAAAAATGAAAAAGACAAACAGACAAACAATAGTACACATGACACAACATAGAATAAACAACACGAACCCCACCATAAACTAGGGGTGATCTCAGGTGCTCCGGAAGGGTAAGCAGATCCTGCTACACATGTGGAACCCAAATGTTTATCAAAAAGGGAAAGTCCACAAAAGCTGACAAAACCAAACGCTCGACTGTACCAATTTACTGAACGACTGGAAAACAACTGTCATATTCCTAACTTGGTACAATCATTTTACGAAAAATATGGAGGGTTCTACCTAGCGATATGACTGCTTTAGTATCTTGAAACATCGTCGAGAAAATAATAAATTTCAATAGATTGCCTGACACTGAACTAAGGACTTCTCATTTGTTTGTAATTTTTGGAATGAAAAATATGTAATATGGAGTTTATGAATGTGCATGGACCAAGAAAAAATCCACATTTAGATTTTTATTCGCGTAAATCCTAGTAATGTGAGAGTTACGCTCTGAGTGCTTTGAAGCACCCTTGCAGTAGCACTATGAAGGGTATTTAGTTTGCCTGTTGCAAAGCAAAATAAACACCCGTATCGCCCGTTACCAAAATACCATAATGTTCAAATGACAGTTCTATAACATGACAATTCCCCGATTTCATCTCAATGGACTCTGAAATTACCACTGTATAATTAAATGTTTGAAATATTTGTCTTCGGACGTCAATCAAACAGTTACTAATCAGTCGTATATACTTACAATTTTAAACTTTGACAATAACCTAAATTGTGTATAAAAGACTTTTTTGTATTGTCAAGAAAAATTATCGTCTGTTTTTTTTCCAGCATCATCGCCAATATTGTAAAAAAAATACATCTTTAACACATCAAAGCATATGTTTTTACAGTAATTTCCTCTATATGTATTGATTTGTATAAAATATAAGATTTAATAATAAGGACAAATAAAGATATAACAACTTAATATTTTTGATATTATATCCTATTTTGATCCCAAGAATTAAATATTCATTATGTTAAAGGCATTGTTTGATATCTCTAAGGAAACAAGCAGAAACTTGACAGCTCTAACATTCAATAAAGGAGGATCAAACTCCAATTAGGATTTAGTGTCCTTAACAAAATGAAAGATAAAATGTTCAATCAAATATACATCTTATTTCAGCTTATTGTAACTCAATCAGAACTCAGTCTCCTAAACAAATTCGTAAATTCGTAAATAAAAACCAAATTATTATAACTGTTCATCTGAAAACGTTATATTGATTTCAAACCATAAATCAGAAATGTTTACTTTACCTTAGATGACAAATGTTTCCCGCTGGGTTGGTCCATAAAATGCATACTTTTAGAAAAAAATAAAGTCTCACTTCGTTAAACCAAACAAAAATGTACAATGTAAAAATTATGTAAAATAGGAGTTTTTAACAGTTGCAAGGCTATAGTTTGGTTATTAGAAATGTTAATAGTTTCGTATAAGTGTGGTTTAATAGTAACTGTTGCTTTGATCTATAGGCCTATTAGAGGTAATTAAAACCTAACTATTTTACCTTGAACTCATTTTAATTTAAAGATCATGTCAAAATGATAGTAATTTTATGCTTATTACAATTTCTGCAGTAAGACGATACTTAAAAAAACTTTGGGTAAATTAAAACACATGAGTAAAGACAAAATTATGTAGATAGAACATGTTGCGCTATACATTCAGTTGTTTAATCAGCATAATATTATTTACAATTAAACACATTTATGCCATTTTCAGTTCTGACATTTCTTGGAATCGGCTGTTCGCAGATCTTCCTCATGATTCCGTTCTCAAAAATAAGACAAAAGAGGAAGTCACTTCTGATCAACAGAATACAGAATTAGGGCCTAAAATAAATTGAGAAGAGAAAAATGACGAAAAAAAAATTTAAAAAAAAGAAGAGAAAAGAAAACACATTAATGGGATGCGAAATAATGAAGAATTGCAGAATGTGATTTTTTTCTTTATTCATGATGTAAAATCAACTCTATGAGAATATTACAGAATAAGCCTTATTTTTTAAAGATAAAGAAAAATGACTCTAAAAATTAATGTTGGTTACAAAAATGAATCTACTAGTAAATAACAACTTCGTATATTTTCGTTCTTGTTTCAAATATTAAAAACTCATGTGAACTGTTGTCGTTTAATAGATGTGAACCCAATACTATGCTTTATACAGAATTAAACACCCCTCAATAGATTTAGGTCAAAAGCCTGCGAAAGATACACGCAACATTTATCGGTTTGATCTTATTCTACATTCCAAATTTTGCGTGCTACTATGCACCGAAAATAGCTGCATAGTATGCTTATCTTTCAAGTATACCAAAACAGAAATTTTATACTTTTTCCTTTCTTTTATTTTATAATCATATGACATTATACTCAACAGAAATGTAATGCTATTTTTTTGTATATTTATGAGATACTATTTCATCAGTTTTTACACTTAAACATGTTTAACCTCGCCGCATTTTTGCGCCTGTTCCAAGTCAGGAGCCTCTGGCCTTTGTTAGTACCTACCTTTTCAACTTTTGATCTTCAGTGCTGTACAACTTTGTACTTTTTTCACTTTCGATCTTTTATATCTGGGCGTCACTGGTGAGTCTTGTGTGGACAAGGCGCGTTTTTTGACGTATTGAATTTTAAACCTGATGCTTTTTGTTATCTATTTATCATGTTTTTCTTTGTCTAACATGTTCTCCTATTTATTTGTATTGTAGTCCTTTAACATTATGTTGTCATTTCAATGTTATATTTAACTTTGCCATTAAAGTGCGAGGTTTGGCATGCCATAAAACCAGGTTCAACCCACCACTTTTATTCCGCTTTAAAACTGTCCTGTACCAAGTCAGGAAGATGGCCATTGTTATATTATTGTTCGTTTCTGTGTGTGTTGCATTTTAACGTTGAGTCGTTTGTGTTTTCTCTTATTTTTGAGATATTGAGATAAGACGTGGCACGGTACTTGTCTATCCCAAATTCATGTATTTGGTTTTGATGTCATATTTGTTATTCTCGTGGTGTTTTGTCTGTTGCTTGGTCCGTTTCTGTGTGTGTTGCGTTTCGGTGTTGTGTCGTTGTTCTCCTCTTATATTTAATGCGTTTCCCTCGGTTTTAGTTTGTTACCCCGATTTTGTTTTTTGTCCATGGATTTATGAGTTTTGAACAGCGGTATACTACTGTTGCCTTTATTAAGTCTTGTATTATTTTAATTTTAGTTTCTTGTGTACAATTTGGAAATTAGTTGACTGTATGGCGTTCATTATAACTGAACTAGTATATATTTGTTTAGGGGTCAGCTGAAGGACGCCTACGGGTGCGGGAATTTCTCGCTACATTGGAGACCTGTTGGTGACCTTCAGCTGTTGTTTTTTTATTTGGTAGGGTTGTTGTCTCTTTGACACATTTACCATTTCTATTCTCAATTTTTTTAAATTCTGTTTGAATCAGAAAGTGTTATTTTCGTTTCAGATCATAATCGTCCTAGGTGTATGCAATTTTCAAACTAAAGACAGGTACATGAGATGTGGGGAGGTTTACTAACTTACTTAATCCTCTTCATGTTCTTCAACATATAAGGCACCAAACAAGAGATCTCCAATTTTGGGAGGTCTAACAGTATTTATATATCAAACCTCAAACCCATTCATTACCTTTTCAATTATGCCCATTACAATTCTAAACTTGTCCTTGTTTCTTTGAAAAAACTATAGATTTTGTTTTGAAACCGTTTATGCCAGAAATTTCTCAGTAAAGGACTTTTAAAAATGCGCATTGAATTTATTAGATTCGTTAAATGTCCTTTTATATGTTAGTTGCCTCGCTTATATATAATATGCGTTGCCAATATTAAACTAAATTTGCGGCACTAAATCTATATTTGATGTCAACAAATGTTCAAATACAATTAAGAGGCTGTCCAAGTAAATATCAGGCAAATCCTATGATATGGGTGGCACAACATAATTTTTTTCCAACTGAATTTTTGGCTCCAATGCAATGTGTATATCATACAAAGGATATATATGTCAAAGATATTTTTGAATCAACAGAGGATGGCTCAGAAAATTATTTTAAAGTTCACTAACAATGCAAAAGAATTTTGTACAAAATGAAGAGTTAGCTCCCCTTTTCAATGAACTTTCAGTGCTTTCTATGTATGTTTTTTCTCCTTTTTTTTGGCAGTTAATAAAAAAAACAAAATTAAACTTTGAGAAAGAATGAATTTGTGATATGAATTACATGGAAAAAAATTGTGATATGAAATACATAAAATACATGAAATATATGAAAAAAATTGAAAACAAAATATGTCATGTGCCATCCACTGCCTGTTTTTCCATGGACACCCTCATAATACCATCTTTTCAATGAAGCTGATTGACGTCCAATAGCAAATATTTCATGCATTTGATTATACAGAAGGTAGATTCAGAGTCCATTGACATGAAGAATTTGTCATCATTTACTTAAAATATGAGCAATATAATATACTTTTTATGAAGGTATATACTAATATGATTGCCAATGAAACAAACAGCCACTAAAGGATGAGCAATAAAAGAAAGAAAAATCTGTCATAAGTTATTAATTCTCTTTCTCTCTAAAAAAATGTAGTCAGTTGGGAATTTCCAAAGGTATTATATACCGCAACTTATACTTATATTTCACACACATGCGTTATATTATATGAATTATTTATAATTTCAATAACAGTCATGTTGATTATCAGTTAATGATTCAATCAAGAATATATTATTCATCACTTTAATATTCTATTTTGAGGAAGTTTTTCTTGATAAAACATTTGAAGTTTAATGCACAAATATGCATTTCTAAATCACTCAAATGTGAATTATCAAACACCATTAAAACAAAGTTTTTTAAGTTTTAATTTTATTCTTTGTCTGAATAAGAATAGGAAAAAAGTGAAATAATAAAAACACCGAACTCCAAGGAAAATCAAAAACGGAAAGTCTTATATCAAATGGCAAAATAAAAAGCTTAAACCATCAAACGAATATATAAGAACTGTCAAATTCCTGACGTGGTACAGGTATTTACATATGTAGAAAACGATAAATAAAGCTCTAGCGTAACCTCTCACTTATATGACAGTCGCATACGATTCCGTTATATTGACAACAAAAGGATGAGGTATGATAAAAAAAACCTAATTTCCTCTTCCAATTTGAAAAAAATAAATTAGAACATAATTAATACAACGATTGAGACAGGTTAGTTAAATACAAACAAGTGATTTATATAAATTTGTGTTGGTAAAAAAAAAGTATGGAAAAACACAGCTCCAAAACCTACAATATATATCTTGTGACAAATTTGAGGCGATAGATTGTTACTCATATCTAATTTAATTAAAATATTTCAAAATGATGACCATTGAAAGAGTATTCGTATCAACGAGTCTCTGTACTAGCTTAGATACAGCAGAAAAGCTCGTTGAACCTAACTTTTCTTCCTGTTTTAATAGCTCGTACAAATATATTATATATTTTCCAAAAAATTTGCATGCATTAATTGTATATCTTAAACATTTTCTCAGGAAATCTGATCTTGATTTCTTTGTACCAGTTCAGGTGTATATTTCATTCAAATATATTCTTACACAGTTATCGTTCGTTTCAAGGACACAAAATATTAAATATTGCAAATCATCAGTGTTATTTAATGCCTTCCTTTTATTTTTTTGAGAATTTGTCCTGACATGTTATTAAGTTTACTTTTAGGGACTGAACCCATTTAGAAGAAAAACACTTCCGATACATATCACAAAAACTTACATAAATTGGTAAAATTACGTCAAATTTGCATTTTACAATAATATTCGTGTATGTCAAATGAAATACTACAGACAGGGTATACTAATATTACGTCCAATTTGAATTTCACAAAACTTTCGATACATAGCAAATAAAATTGTAAAGACGGAGTAATGTTACGACCAATTTGCATTAAACAAAAAAATGCGTTCTGAATAACTCTAGAGTAGACGCGATGTCAGGTTAAGAATAACAAATAAAATATGTCAACGATTATGGTTTTAGTTATGCAAATATAATAGATGTCCCGAATCTTTCGACACTAATCTGCCGACAAGGAATTACTTTAATGTCTAAACTTAAAAAAATGATTAATTTACAAATTATTACCATTTCTCGGGTGGATTGGAATTTCAAAAACACATTCATATTTGTCGAAACAATTAACTAGATAAAGGCTTTATATAGATTAGACCGTTGGTTTTCCCGTTTGAATGGTTTTACACTAGTAATTTTGGGGCCCTTTATAGCTTGTTGTTCGGTGTGAGCCAAGGCTCCGTGTTGAAGGCCGTACTTTAACCTATAATGGTTTAATATTAAAATTGTTATTTGGATGGAGAGTTGTCTCATTGGCACTCACACCACATCTTCCTATATCTATTTACACCTTAGTTATATACATATGCAAAAACAAGTACTAGTATATAAAAATAAGTGTTATCATTGCAAAGAGACAATTATCAACCAAAGTTCAAATGAAGTGGATTTAAGCAATCATTAGCAACCGTATGGCCTTCAACAATGCAAGAATTAACGGCCTGATTTATAACAAATCAATTTACGAAAAACAAATTTGACAAATGCAAGAACCAACAACAAACACTAAAGTACAGTCTATCCTGACTTGGGACTGGCACTTAAAGAATGGAAAGGGGTTAATATAAGAAAGAAGATGTGATATGATTGCCAATGAGACAACTATCCACAAAAGACCAAAATGACACAGACATTAACAACTAAAGGTCACCGTACGGCCTTCAACAATGAGCAAAGCCCATACCGCATAGTCAGATATAAAAGGCCCCGATAAGACAATGTAAAACAATTCAAACGAAAAAACTAACGGCCTTATTTATGTAAAAAAAAGAACGAAAAACAAATATGTAACACACAAACAAACGACAAACACTGAATATACAGGCCCCTGACTTGGGACAGGCACATATATAAATAATGTGGCGGGGTTAAACATGTTAGCGGGATCCCAACCCTCCCACATGCTTGTGTGCGGTTAATGAAACGAAAAAAGAGCTGACGCTTTACCTCCAAGTAATGAATGTTTATTCGAATTCGAACTTTTTTGTAGTTCTTTACGTAGGGTGTCTTAGTTGTCTTAAGTTAATTTGTATATTATTATTATTGGGAATTAAATGTTCAGTGTTTAGTATCCAGCCATCACCATCTCGACACAATAAATATTTCGAGAGAAGTTTGTCTTGAATGCGTTTTTATTTTAGTGTGTTAATTCATGTTCTATTACCGAATTGCATTCAGACAGTTCTTGGATAGCACCTGTATTCTCCCTTGTCATGCATTTTCAATGCATTTTCCAAAGTACATAACATCAAATAAAAGGGTAACAAATATATCCCAAAATAAAAAAAAAATGAAAAATATTATTATCAAGTACTCCTTTTATATGGCATGTTATTTCATCTATCATGAATTGGTTTCTTGGAACTGACAAAAAATAGTTTAATTGCCCTATTTTGTACATTTAGAAGTACTTTGGAAAAACTGGCACGTTAGAATTTCTTTCAATGTTTTTTTCTTCAATTATTGAATACAAATATAATCGGCAATTAAATTTGTAAATTATAGAAATGCAAATAGCACAGATTAGTCCGCGGTACCATTCTTTCTATGCAAACATCAAATTTGTAGAACATGGTCTTAAGAAATGCTTAAAAACGCATTAAGTAAATACCTCTTTTAAAGTCAATAAAACGTTTTGATAGCATGGTAAAATTGAAGAATCTTATGCACATGGACTTGAATTTACAGAACTAATTAGATTTTGATTAAATTTAAGTACAGATCTATTTTAAATTTAATTGAAATATCGAAGCAGACATCTCCTGTTTTGTAAGTGGCATCTATTCAGACAGCTTTAAAATTGTGCAGTTGAAAATCTATGTCAAATCAGGAAATTAAAGGATAAGTGTATATAGCTAAATCAAACTAAATACTCTCATACAATGTATCTATATCTGTACTCAGTGTCTTTTTATTGTGGAGATGTATAATTACCCTGCCACGTCTGGTCGGCGTGTTTCGTATAGGATTTTTTTTTCTGCCTTGTATCGATCTGATGAGCTATGTTCTTTACAATTGATTTATAGTTTGTTCTTATGATATTTTGGTACACCACCGTCCAAAGGAAGGAGGAGGATAGACGCCTTAAAATTAGTTTAAAGCCACCACATGTAATAAATGCCTGTCCTAAGTCAGTCTGTAATTAAGCAGTTGTCGTTTTCTGTTGTAACTGTTTTTCGATCATTGTTTTGCATAGTTTGGTCTGGTATTGGGCTAAGGTTTGGCGTCAGCAAACTAGTTTAACACAGCCACATTCTATATACATGTGCCTGTTCAAAGTCAGGAGCCTATAATTAATGTAATTTGTCGTTGTATATCACATTTGGTTTTCGTTCATTGTTTTGTACACAAATCAGGCCGTTAGTTTTCTCGTTTGAAGAGGCATCTGTTAATGGGGTTATACAGTACATGTATTTTAAAACACCTTATGTAACTGCTCTATCAATTAATGTTAATAGGAATTATCAGTCATTAATTTTGAAAAATAAGAGTTTGGTGGTGTTGAATAATAAACAATCTAAACAAATAAAGAAATGAAAGATACCAATAGTATTAACAGTATCAATTTTTCTACATTTCGGCAATTAATGTCTCGTCGGTGATACTCAAGACCAAATTATAAAATTAAAAAACTAAGAACTTATAAACAAACATGGAAAAAATGTATAGTCAAAGCACGGCTAGGAATCAAAGCTTTGCATAAGGCAGATAATTCCTTAATTGAAATTAATTTCCGTGACAGAAAATCTTATTAACAAATTACCGGTATATCTATATATTACATACCAGTACCGAATTTATAACTTCGTGATACAAAATGACAACCAAAATACATTAGTCAAAGAAAAACCAAGAATAAGATGGAAAAAAGAAAAACAAAGAACGTACAAACTAGTGTTAAATCAAAGAAACACCTTGGAAATCTCAGGTTCTCCAGAATATATAAAAAAAAAGAAGATGTGGTATGATTGCCAATGAGACAACTATCCACAAAAGACCAAAATGACACAAACATTAACAATTATAGGTCACCTTACGGCCTTCAATTATATGTTTTGTTGCTATCCTGTCTAATTCAAGAAGATCTGGATTTGGATAACTGATTTCTGTATTCTTCAAATTTTTACACTTTTTAAAAATTCTTTCTCGTTTTTGCAATTATTCTCTATTCTTCTTATCGTAACACCCCATTTTTCTCTTTTTTAGCCTATTTTCGTCCTTTCTTTGTTTGTTTTTCCCCCTTTGATTCTGCACTATTTGTTAAGTATTCTCTATTCTTTAATCCTCTAGCCTTTTTGTTCTCTTCTCTTTATTTTTTTGCCCTTTATTCCCTTTGTTTATTATTCTCTATTCTGTAAAAGCCATTCCTCTCGGTGTCAGACAGATCTATAAATTGCGAGGCTGTATCTTTTGCCATTCTGAATACATTATATCATAACTAAGTTTATTGCCATCTTAGAAGAACAGAGACGTGGGATACAAACGAGACACACAATCTCGCTAGTAAACAAAAAAATGAAAGCACCAAGGCAAAATAAAAATACCAACTATGAAAAGACGAATACTACTTGCGACACTTTTGAATGGTCCAGAAATCAAAAGTTTAATTAATGATTTGCCTGTATCAAGTCAGGAAAATTACGATTGGTTCCATTCGTTGTGCTTTTGATTTTGCCATTTGATAAGACACTTATCGTTTTGAATGTTCCTTCGAGTTCGGTATTTTTTGTCCTACATGTATGGATATTGTATATTACAAAGCTGGTGACAAATATGACGTGCTCGGAATTTTCTTTCAATACTATATACCATTGATGATGGTTGGGGGAGGAGTCTTTTATTCATTTATCATTCAGCCTTTAAGACCATTTTTTTCTATTGTATATCTATTTTGACCATTATTTATCGATTATCTATATTTCAGCATCCCATTATCCATTTATAATATCAAATGCCTAATTTTCTATATTCTTTATAATTTTGTTCTTTTATTCTGCACTTTTTGATCACTATCCTCTTTCTGGAAACCACAGCTAGACCCTCATTTCTAATATAAGTTGACGTAGGCATAGATGATGTATTTACAAACATACGTGCGGTGCAATTTGAATCAACTTTTGAATTGAAACTTTTAATGAAACGAATTTTCATTCAAACTTTTCCAAAAAGAAATGTTTTAATGCTATCATAAGATTGTTCAAATTTTTAACACGATTTTCTCTGAATAAATTCAAAGGACTATTTAACTTATTCGAATAAACAGTGAATTTAATGCTGTTTTCAGGTCCTTTAATATGTAAGAAAGAGGGACTTATAATATCATAGATAGTCAACACATTTTTCATTCATTTTACCTGTTTTTTCATAGCTTATATTTTTGAATATTTAAAGAAAAAAGAAGGTTTTACATGTACCCATAATGATCGGCTGCTCATTTAAAATGGAGGTTCTTATGTGCTTAGAAACTAAAAAACAAATTAAACAGATCTAAATATCTCAATTCTTGTCTAATTCATGTATCATAAAAGCCTAGCTTTAGTTTTCAGTTTTAAAATCATGTTTTTCTTAATTATTTTTTCATCTATTCATAACCTTTTTGTTTTGTTTGTTTTCAGTGGCTCTCGTAAGCAAGGTGGCGTCGGTGATCGTAGGCATTTTTATAAATTAAATAAAAGATAGACCAAGAAAAAAATGTACACGAGAAATACGAAAAATGTTGCACGAGATAAAAAAAAATGATAAATAGCAATAGGCAACATCAAACTTTCTGAACTTCAATAGATTTAAGAAGATGTGGTATGAGTGTATAATTAAAAAAAATCAGTGTTCATATATTCTCGGGAAGCATGTTCGTTTCTGATACTGCAGGTACATATAGATTAGCACTTGTGAGTTTCAATATGGTTGCAAAGAATGCTACAGAATATCCATTTACGCTAATAAAACCCTTGTTATATCCGAATCATTGGGATTAAAAAGAAAGATTTAGCTAGAATATCATGTCGATTTTACTACACCAAAATAACAAGATTTGTGAAAACTAAAGTTAATTCTGTCACAAATCATTTTTATTACAAATCTGATTTTTTTAAGAATACAATTTTGACAAATAACGACGACATTAAATCTTGTATATATAAATTATGCATACAAGTTAAATGCACGTGCGCCAAATATACCCTTTACCGGCGTTCTTACACATATATAATAAAATAAAATAATAATGACAGTGCATGAATAAATATAAGAAAATCCATAATACAAATTTATACTACTTAATAACTACCAGCCTTTCAAAAATCATTTATCATATAATAATAAATCTTTATGAAAATAAAAATTAAAATTCAAGAAAATAAATGTATTCTTACCTTTGAAACGTTGTAGCTTTCACCTTTGAGTTTAAGGCACCCTTTGTTGGCTTATAATAGTTGCCGGGCTCCAACCTGTGATAACACTTTCACGTTTAAACGAATGTTATTGATATGAGATTCGATCGATGTATAGGGGATATTTAACTTAGCGTTTTATAATATCAAAATAATTCGAGCCAAAGCTGGCACATTATTTCTGCTTTTCAAGCAATCGTGTGCAGTTGACCTATAATCATTTAATGCAAATTAGACCAGTATTATTTGTAAACATCATGTTATTGCATTCTCGACAAAGGAAGTTAACTTATTTAGATAAACTTGAAGTGTATTTAACTTTGTACGTTCTTCAAATATATGGCAATTAAAAGTATAAAAGCTAAACAATGCGATCATGGTCATAGTAGTACAAGTTAGTTCAAACATTTAGACAGGTATAGGTCAATCCTTGACTAATAATATTTGTTTTAATAGGGTTGGCAACTATTATTGTCAACAAATGAACTGATAGATTTTCAAAACGATCTTTTCTTCAGTGAAGACTTAGACAGCTTTCGAAAATGGGAAGGGAGTCCTTGGGTTTACACCTGGGAAAAGAAGCTACAATCTTATAGCCATCTTACAATTTACGGAGTTTTGACAGGGGGTCTTTCGTCCGGTATGGATCCGATAACTATTCTTGTGAAATGGTGTGAATTCTTAGCGCTATCCTGGAGCTGAAATGGTGTGAATTCTTAGCGCTATCCTGGAGAAAAAGGGAGGTTAAGCATTTATCAACTTATATTTTTGCGGGATCAAGACAAAATTTAAGAAAAACGAGATATGGGTTAAAAGGGATAATAGTTCAGTGTTTAAGATAATAGCATTAACACGTGATTATAAAAAAAAATATAAAAAAAGATGTCCGACTGCGATATGCCCCTCTCAATATACTTTCTTTACGATTTGTCAACGCTTCCATAATTTCAAATAGAAATTCAAAACTCAGATATAGATTCAAAAATTATTAACATTATTGCATAATAATATCTGCATCATGCATGTGCGTAGAGTCATATGTTGCAGAATTTCAATTCGCTTTGATGCACCATTAAAATAGCTGGCATAACTTTAAATGTTTCATGTTGCTTTTTGAATTGACTTTTATTGAATCAGTATTATTCAAATTGCAATGTATGTCAGCTATTGAATTTTTTTCCTGCAAGGCATTAACATTTTATTTAACTTATTGAGTCTAGAAGACATCAAACGGAAAGAAAACTGTCTCCATGGTGCGTTTTCAGTTACCAGCCATGCATTGGCAAGTGCAATGATTGATTTTAATTCATGTAAAAATATGAAAACAATTTTGGCGTCAACTTTAACATTGTGAATAGTTTTAGGGTTTGAAATTAGATTTATAGATCGACCTTCTCTACGCTTTTATGTTGCATGTTTGATCTTTTATATATATTTTCTTCTGTTCTTTTAAGTTGAGGATAAACTTTGAGCATTTTGCTTTTGTCCCATGACAAAGAACGCGTACAGTAACTAAACAACCGAAGATATCTTCAATTAATGAATGGTTTCGTATTTGCTTAGTTCTTTACATTGATAAAATTCTCTATAATAAATACTGCAATCGTATCTTGCTTGTGTCGTATGGTCATCGTATCTTAAAAGATTTTCTCCACTTTTGTTTAGCCATCGATTTAAAAGTTAAGTGGTAGTACGAGTCAATGTTGGACAAAAGGCGATCCTTCGTATAAAGTAAATAATGTTCCTTTTAATTGACAAATTAAGTAAATATGAAAACATTGCACTACAAGGGATCCAATTATATACCAAGGAACAGAATTATATCAAAATATTTACTTTTATATTGAACGTGATGAATTTGGTTAACTGAATGTCATATTGTTATTATAACATATAGTTTGACATTCAACTTGAATTTCCTCAGCAACGGATGGATACACGATCAATATTAAATTATGACAGTATATATGTACTTATATCCGATGATGTGACGTGAAAACCTTATGCACATGACAACAGAGGTTTAGTTATGACGTAGTTTATTAATAATATTTCTAAAATTGTTTCAGCAGTTTTGTAATATATCAAGAAACTCTCAATGATTTATCTCCTTTTATGGTAGGTAATAGACGGTGATTGAATCTCGGTATCTCCTCCTTTATAAAATAAAGTCGTCTTCTAATCTTGTTGGAGATATTAGATAACAAAATTAGCAAGGAATCGAAAAATCACTGAGCAACACGAACCCAAATAAAAACTGATGGTGATCTAATGTGCACCAGGAGTGTGAGCAGATCTTGATCCTCATGTGGCACCCGTCGTGTTGTTCATGTCAGTACACACCTGTAAATAAGTCTTTAATTCGGTAAGTAACATTTTGGAAAAAAAGGGGTTAGTAGTTACAACTGTCAAACTGAATGTAAGGAATGTAACTTATAGTTGTCTTCATTATTTTTGTCATCACCATTTATTTTATTTCATGCTCTGAAAATATTCACCATAATCAAGCATAATGACCTATAGCAAAGTATTGAATGCATGTTAGTATATGAATTGTTTACCCAAAAATATTGGACAGTGCAACAAACAAAAACAATCACCAACACCCTACTCTTTAAACAAACGGACGAATAAACAAATTCAGAGCAACGAACAACTCATAGTCAAGGTACATTGGTACAGGTACAAAATGTACTGGACGAATCGTTTTTACAAGCACTCAGATATCTATTAAGACAGTAGGTCATGATACTATATCCCTTTGGTATCTTTCTCTCTCATCAAATATATTAGGCTTATAATTTAATACATCAGACGCCCGCGTAAAGTATAAGTTTTTGAATGATTTTCGATATAAAAAAAGACGATGTGGTATGATTGCCAATGAGACAACTCTCAACAAGAGACCATAATGACACAGAAATTAACAACTATAGGTCACCGTATGGTCTATTGGTCTTTGGGTACCGAAATGTTCCCATTTATGGCATCGACCAGAAACATATATACTCATGTATATAAATTACGCTGCACCGACTAAGTGATTGTACAAATTTATCAAACATGACTTGTAATTTTAGAAATCGTCAAACCATCAAAAGAAAGAACAATTTTTAACTGTACTTGTAATATTAGTTTAGTTCTAAAATTGTAAATCTTAGAAAGAATGAAAACAATTTGAATAAAAGACCTTTTGTATCTGCTGAAAATATTTTTACACCATTCTTGTTAAATGTAACCATAAATAACTAGTGTCATGTTGATAGTTAAGTATTTCCATGAAAAGTCATAGAACGAGGAAGACTGGAGACATTTAATCACCTTTTCCCCTCCGAGTTATGTAATCATAGACAAATATACATTATGCAAGTTATTTTAACAATAACTATGTTTAGCACGACGGTATTATAATTCATATGTGTGTCCTTGTGCTTAAATATACTTAGGATAGTGTTAAATATAACTATCATATTTCAGTAAAAGATTCAATTCTTAAAAGCTTTCCAACAATATTTTTAATTTTTATACCAAGAATTTAAACTTTGCATTGAAACTGATGATGAATTAGCATGTCAAAGCAAATCGACGAGTGCTCATAAAAAACCGAAGGAGCGATTGGATCTGTTGTAAATACGGCGCGAACGTAACTTGTTTCAGATATTACAACGTATAACTTTGAGACATTTCACCTGTTTACTTTGACATTCTAGATCAAATAAAAATCATTTCAATTTATTATATTTAGAATGATGTCTTATTAATAATATCAAGAATGTCTTCATTTCTTTATGTATTCTCGACGTTTTGGTGCCATGACCAGGGTCAAATTTACATGAGTGTTTTTTGTTCCTAAAAATATTTACTTGAATATAACGGAGAATTATAGGTCTTCATTGAGTTCTTAGAGTTGAGGCCGATACTTTTCGAATTTTTCCTCACACGAAGGCCATTTTCAAACAGTATTTCAACCTTTTCTTAAATTTCTAGTACCAGTATTCCATGTATAAACTATAAGGTTATAAGAAAAAGTAAAATAATAAAAATACCGAACTCCAAGGAACACTTTAAACAGAAAGCTTTTTAAAAGAGGTAAAATCAAAGAGCAAACACACCAAACGAATGGATAACAACTGTCATATTCCTGACTTGGTACAGGCATTCTCGTATGTAAAAAAAAACATGATTTTATAACGAGCTTATCCTCTCACTTTTATGAAAATAGTAACAAAAGTATTGTCTTCTTTCTAAACAACGTTTAAGTTTAAACGTCTCTGAAAATTGAATAAAACTTGTTTTTTTTTTACAGATTGCAAAGTTTGATTGATTATTCCAAAAGTGTATCAGAAGGACATTAGTTTAAACACATTTATTTAGAGTGGATTGGGAAACAAGTTTTGCAACTTATATTAATCCCTCTCCACTTTGCCAGTGCGAGTGCTGCCTTGTAGCGGCATTAGCCTACTCTTTTTCGAAATCTACAAGGGTGTCTTTAACGTGCAAGAGATATGGCTCTCTCTTAACACGGGTCAGTCATTTATCGTCCCCTTCCGACGGACTATCATCGTTTCCTCAAGACCATACTCGCAAATGGTGTCAAGGGAGAGCCGAAAATTGAGTTCCTGAAATTTTCATCCCAAATGGGAATCGAACCAGGAACCTTTGTGTTAGTAGTCCGATGCACTAACCACTACACCACGGACATTATAAGCAGAAACCAAATTTCTGCTTGAGGTAAAGCATTATGTTTATTTTTTTGAACCATTTCAAATAATTTTAGATAGAAACAGGCTTAACATGTTAGAAATTCATATGGTTATCGTTGGGATACTGTCAAATTGACGTTTAAGCCACTTCTCCCTTGACTCGTATCAAGCAGTAATTGGCAATTTTTAAAATTTAACACTGTGAATTTGATAGATACAAGAGACAAAGGTCATAACCTATTTCTTGCACTTGCTGACTTCTGTAATTCCCTGAAGCTTAAGTTCATTATTTATGTCGCTATAAAAGTAAAAGTCACGACTGTAAAAATACAACAGGTCCTTTTCTTGTGTGTTTATCTTATATTTGGAATTTGATGCGACGGTCGTACACGTGAGAGGTTTAGCGCTTTAAAAACAGGTTCAATCCACCGTTTTCTACATTTGAAAATGCCTGTGCCAAGTCAGGAATGTGACAGTTGTTTTCCATTCTTTTGGTGAGTTTTGTTATTTGATTTTGCCTTTTGATTAGTGACTTTCCGTTTTGAATTTTCCTCGGAGTTCAGAATTTTTGTGATTTTCTTTTTATGTAGAATCTTTAAATTAATAAATTATAAAGACACGTTTTTTAAGGGTTACATAATTTATAACAGTTTAATTCTATTATTCATGTATTCGCTGTCAGAAATTTAATCGGGTATATTCTATTTCTATCTCTATTCATTAAAACCGAGACCTGCCACCATAATTTGTAAATCACAAAACGATAGGTTTCAAGTTTCAGAGTTATATTAATGCCGTTGATTTGTAACCTCCTTGATTATATAGGAGGATGATCTCAAAGTTTGACTAGGTAGAAGTGTATACAAAGAGAGATTTTTATTATGTCCTAAATTTTAATATATCAAATTTAAATCTTTATAGCCCTCTTCTGATATTGATAGCATCAAAGGATCACCCCAATATTTGTGTCAATTGATTTATGTATTAGTCGTATGACAAAGATATAATCACAATCCGAAATGATTGATACTACTTTGATAGCAAAATCAATTTTTCTTATGATAAATAACGTGATTTGACAAAGCGTTTATTTCATATAATAAGATTATGTAAATCATTCTAAGTCCCACGCAAATATGTATTTATTTATTGAATATCAAAGAAAGGGACTGCATAATCCTTTCTACTAATTTTTATTAGATGATAGAGCGAACCAAGACCTAGGTTTTGGAATTTTTTCTCATGATGGAGTTCCGAAAAAGAATCAAAACAATAATTGTGACGCCATGATATATCAGTCACAAATCATTTCCGTAATGGAAGCGAAATATTTACGTCGATGACACATACTGCAATAAAATTATGATAAACACTGCTGGTATATTTACGGCTATTAAATATGTACTTCAAAATAGCTAACTTTACCTGCCATTTGAGATTTTATTCACGCATTGAATTTTTTTTTCTAAAAAAGTTTTAAAGTCAAGTGACTTTTTTGTATTTCGTCGCCGCACCATCCCAAATTAACGAGCAGTTTCGTGCTATTGTTAGAATAATCTGCCTTGCACTTGTACGGTACGAGTTTTCTTACAACATAAATTGCGACAAATGTATTTTGTTAAAGTATAAAAGATTACGAGTCATCCATTTAAAAAAAACCAAATCTCCTTTTATGACTTTAAACAAGAACACAACATAAAAATTTAATCCTCGAAGGTCATGAAGTCAAGTGATTTAATGCTAATATCAAGTGATATTACAGGTATAGGGAATCTAAAGATCTGCGTTGTCACCTTCGGAACAACATTTTGATTTTTCTTCACAAACTATGTTATATACACTTGAAATGATAATAAATCAGCAGCTATTCAGAGGATATATTTGTCATGGGTAAACTTATCTTTTTATTCTCTAATTTGAACAACATTTGAAAGCGCCTAAATTTAAAATGACACCAAGGTTTTCGCTTGTATTACACAATGTTGTGCTAACCATAATAAATCTCTCAAAGGTCGATTCAAAAAACAAATACAACTTGCTAATATATCCGTGCCTTGAACACTTAGATAGTGGTCCAATTTTGGAACATGTTGAATACGACAAAACACAGAAGATCGAACTTGAAAAAATGCAGTCTTTATAATGACCACAGTTTGACATAACCTAAAGCTGTCAGTTTTGAAAAATTGCTTTTAAAAACAATTTATCATTACGATTTATAGATCGCACATATGCACAGGTGTCGTGACATTGACTAAATTAGCTAACTTAAAATCTATTTCAGCTGCAAGTTATATGACCTTTTCCCTTCAAAACATTTATATCTTTAACTATTTAAACTTTTGCTCTGTGACTTTTGATGAAGAATAGCGCTTTGAGCGCAATTCATTAGAGGTTACATTAAAAAGGGATCATATCATGTTATTCTTAATAGAGGGTTCCTGCAAAAAAGAAACATGAGTTGGTTGACCGTTCTGTGACCTAACGAATTATCGGGTATGAATTAACACGACGGAGGCAACATGTAGAACAGGACCCTTCCGGATCACCTAGGTTTTGGTGGGTTACGTGTTGCTCAGGTTTTAGTCTATCATGTTGTGTGTCGTGTATTATTGTGTCTGTTGGTCTGGTTGTTAAGTTTGATAGATGCTTTTTGTGCTTCTTTGTTAAATATTTGTTTGTTTTTGTTCTAATTGAGATTGTGACAAAGTGGTGACTGCTGTATGCCTTTTTTTGACATTTTTACCTATTGTGTCTGTTTTGTTCACGCATCGTTGTAAATATAATGGAATTGATGCGAATGTCCTACACGTGAGAGATTTAACACTATAAAACCAGGTTCAATCCAACATTTGCTTCATTTGTATCAAGTCAGGAATATGACAGTTGTTGTCCATTCCTTTGATGTGTTTTGTCATATGATTTTGCTATTTGAAAGAGACTTTTAGTTTTGAATTTTCCTCGGAGTTCACTATTTTTGTAATTTTACTTTTTTGTTGGTTAACTCTCTTTTTAGCCATTGCGTTGTCATTTTTTTTTTTATTGCATTTGAATGTCCCTTTGATATTTTTTACTTCTCTTTTACAGACGGAATGTATCATTTAAATGTAAATACAGAAAACTGAATGCTTGGCAGATGATACTTTGGAAACGTAAAGTTCAAAAGTAGCCAATTTGAATCAGTGATAAAAAAGACATGTGATATGATATGCATCTACACCAGACTTGTTTATGATAAAGGGCATTACAAACAAAGAACACAAATACACAAATAAAATGCCAAAGATCCGAAATGTACAATAAAACCCCATAAGTTGCACAAAAACAGCCAACACCATGGTCAAAAAGAAAACCCATGAAAAGACTTATATAATGTGTTCATTTCACACTAAATAGAAAAGACAGAGCAACAAGAAATCATCCAAAAAACAAGATGATTTCATGCCACATGGTAGAATTCATTATGATGTGCATGCATGTATTATCATATAATATCTAAGTCTATCGACTATGATCACAGCCAGGATCTTGAAAATAAACAGTGATAATTTCGTTTATGTTATAGTCAACATTTTTAGTGAGCGGGTCTAATTATTTCATGCTTTCCATATTTGTAATAAGCCTCATTATCCAAGTCTTTCCATATATTTTGATTCGATTGCCGATGATGAGTCCATGTTGAAGGAACACGCATCCGTCGTATTGAATTATAAGCCTGATATCTTTGTTATATTTAGACATTTTATGTACAGTTAATTTACACAGCTAAACCGAATAAATGATACCATATCAACACCAGCATGTTTTTCACTGCGCTTGTGATACATGTACACCTAAATAAAGGCAACAGTAGTATACCGCTGTTCAAAAGCCACAAATCGACCGAGAGAAAACTAATCCAGGCCACAATTAAATACCGAGGGAAACACAGAAACTATAAGATGAACACAACGAAACAACAGTTCATTGGTGTGCAAAACAAAACAAAATCGAAATTTCTATCAATGGAGTAAATCACTTACTAGTACCTTTTTCCGATGAACATATGTCGTATTTTACCAATTTCATTCAGTACCCGGTGTGACAACCGGGTCAAACCTCGTACTTTGATCGATTCTGTTCCTATATTTTTTTTATTTCTCCTTCAAATATAGAGTATGATCGGAGCTAGAACTCCCGGAGGGTTGAGTTTAAAATTGGGAAATGCAACGGATAACCTACGAGAAGCAGGATACGCTGAAAAAAATACCCGAAATTCATTATATCACTTCCAGTTTGGATGACAATTCTTGTTGGTCAAAGCTTACGTTTCTGTGTTCCATAATCTATGCCTCGGATATGTTTGCACTGTACCATCATACATTTGAACTGAGTCTTCTTGTAAATTATGAAACAATATTTTTCAGATTTCCCCCTTATGACAGTTGGTTTGATATTTTTTTGACATAAGCAACTCAAAGGCAATTTTTTTCCAAGAACAGATTAGATAGAGTTCAGCATTAGTTTGGATTTTTAACAGTTAGCTTAATCACAGAAATCAACTTTCAATACATATAAAAATGACATGACACCTAAATGACCATTAGTTATCATATGTCGACAATGAAAGACAACATCATGACCACAGAAAAATTACAGCAGACAAAAAATCTACAAAATACTACAAAGAAAGTTAAATGTAATGACGAACCCTACCAGTAACGGGATTGAAAACCCGGATAATATGATATTATATATATTAAATGCAGAAATTTTGCCAATGAGTCTACAATCCAATAAAGTTCAAATAACAAATTTTAGGATGACTTTAAATGTTAATTTTGTTATGTAGTTTTGTTATTGTCTCGTGAATGTTTGTCCTATTACGCATTTTATTTTATTCCCACTACAAACAAACACTCTTAAAAGTGAATAAAATGTCAATATATACAAAGACAATGACCTAAACGATAGTGACCTGTTTACTCATATGCTTAGTTTAAACAGTCATAACTGTGGTCTTTAAAATGAATTAGTAAACAAGAAAGTCACCCGACTCAAATGATTTTTCGTGTAAAAACTAAACAAATATCTGGTCTGGTACGCTATACGCGTGTTTGAAATCAGGCTCATCATTGGTGGTCAAATAAATACAGTTGAAAAGTCAAATAAATTACCAAAATTGAAAACAACACGTGATGAATTTAACTCGACGGGTGACACATATGGAGCAGTATCTGCTTACCCTTCAGGAGCACATGAGATCATCCCCTGTTGTTCTATGTTATGTCTTGTGTAGTATTATTTGTCTGTTTGTTATTTTTCTTTCTTTTGTCAGTTTGAATGTCCCTCTGATATCTTTCATCCCTCTTCTGTCATGACATTGCTTGCTAATCCTCGGATATCCAAACAGTGACAACTACTATCAAAGATGATGCAAATCGTATTTCTTTCATGTAGAATTTTGTAATTAAAGTTTTGATGCTACAACAAGCAATATTTTAAAACCAAAATTCTGTAGACAAATATAGTCGCTTTGTCCATGTAAATTCAAGACATGTGTATCGTAACCAATGAACAATTTACAGAATTTAACTTAAACTACCGAAATATTGCAGTCCCCAAACCATCAACAAGAGGAAGACAATCAGGACAAATTTATTTGTGATCAGAGCGTTCGGTCATGCAAACAGTAGTGTATTTAAAATTTACGATGTACACCTCTCAGTTTTAACTTATGATACAATGATATGACGAGTTTATAACCATTTTTAGAAGCATCTGAAAACTTATAATTCGCAGAAAAACTGTGAAATCTACCTACAGCTTGACATCAATCACGAAAGAGCTGATGTTTTAGAAAATCAAAAATCTGTCCTTCTCTCCTTTGGTATATGTAAAAACATCGACGACCAAAGTCTCATATCTTTATACTGGGTATCAAACTTTAACAAAAATCCATATAGACAACGTTTTATAGTCGGTTTGTCAAGATGTTCGACATGTTTTCAAAGTTCTTACCACAATGAAAGACGGCTTTCAAACATATTGCGATGAGATATATTGTATTGGTGGTATCAATTTGATGAGGGTTCTTGGAAATTTTAATTTCTACTCCAAAATCTTCAATCTCAGTTATATCTAAACTTTTGATTATTCCACACTTTATACTCCTACTCCAAATGCTTAGTTAAAAGATCGACATTGTCCTTATAAAGAGTACTTTTTCTACAGATATAGAAAGATTCAAATTCATTATTTTATTACATGAAAAGTCAGACTTTGTGTGACGAACCACATTGATTCTTACAACAAACCCAAGAAAGATTGTTGCATCAAATTGATGCACAATTTGACCGACATAATTTTAGTTGAGTTTGAAGGACTGACAGTTTTGTTATGAATACTTAAGTTTTTGAATATCCCTTTTAGTTATGTTGCTGATGTACTGCCACTCAATAAACACATTTCAATTTGTTTTCGTCTCATAGATAAAGTGAACTTGAGATTACGGATATTACCGAAAGCAGAAGGTTTGCATTATAAATTAATCTTTTCCTTGATATTGGAACTTGATATTTTCAACTTTCAAATGATCAATTTCGCAGAGGTTATATTTTCTCTACTCCATCGTATGGGATTTACACATCTCAGTTTTATAATTTACGTCCGTTCGTTTTCACACTACACGGAATTCTTCATTAACCTTGGTGCATTCCTTCACGAAAAAAGCTACTCAAACAGAGCGTTGACGAAGAACGACTGAAATTGATTCTACGTTTGATGGTCACCATCAATAATTGTTTGACCGATACATTGTGGCTGTGTCTCAATTCATTGATTTCACGGTGTTAGGTCTTTAATTACAAGTATATTTATTTGGTCTGTAATTTAACCGATTGTGTCCTATCCCCGATGTGAAATTTAGACTGAGTCTGTATTTGTATAACTGTTGATACATGCATGAAGGGAAACGCTTATCCTCTAGACAGTTGCGGTCTCGGGCCTAAATGACTTAATGCGATTGCTTCGGATTTGCTTGTCACCTTGGTTTCTCTCTTCCTTTTCGATTTTCCAGATTTGAACATCGGTTAACTACCGTCACATTATGTCATAAGTTTATGAACAGTAAATTTACTGAACATGAATGGAATTAAAGGCAGCAGTAAAAAATATAAAAAAAATAGCTGTGATTAAAATGTTAAATTACAAAGATACCAAATTCCGAGGAAAATTCCAAAAGTCTTTAAGAAAATAGTAAATGAAAAACTCAAACACATCAAACAAATGGATAACAACTGTAATATTCCTGACTTTGTAACGTCAAAGGAATAACTTTCAAAAACAAAAAGAATAATATAAAACGTTAATAAGATGAGACAGAATGTGATATTCCTGACTTTGTAGCGTAAAAGGAATAACTTACAAAAACAGAAAAGAATAATATAACACGTTATTAAGATGAAACACAATGTCAGTATTTATAATCTATACTTCAAGACCATCGTGTATTATTTTGTAAGTTGATATGAAATATTTATCAACAAGGTCTTAGTATCTTCCGATGATTTTTTTTTAGATAAATGACCAGAGACGTTCTTAGACATACTTCTGGTTCATAAACTTTCTGCTCGGACTTTGGTGACGTTGAACAAAGTCTGATTAGCAGCTTCAAGCTCTTGAATATCGCATGAGTTGGAAAATGTATATCTCATATGCAGATGAAGCTGGTATAAAATCATAAAAACAAATAGCCTTAGTGTTCCTGCATATATAAAAAAGAATACAGATAACAAAATGTCAAAAAAGAATTAAGTAGATACCACAGGAAACTAACTATTCATTCAACATAGTACTAATATAACTAATAAAAACTGAACTACAAGAAGACAACCTTTAACTCAGATTAAGTTGCAGCACACGTCATCTTGATATTGATAAGTTAAAATCCAACGATGAGTCCATATCGGTAAGGAACAGCACACACAAACAACAGTCTTTTTTTCTAGGACTGGATCAATACAGCAGCTGATTGACCATCATCAGATTAGTAGTCAGTACTTCGGTAGTGACATGATTTATAACAATATAACCAACCTTTCTAAAACGTCCGTTTAACATGTTTGAAATTATGAAGAAACTTAGGTTAAAACTCCTTCAGGCAAATTTAACTTTAGATATATTTGATTATTTTATTTAGTACTTTTTGGTTCTTTAGCCCTTCAACTTTCGCGGATTTTTATTCATCCTTGGATTCGGATTTTGATGGTATTTGTTGTGAATGTAACTTTGTCTTCATGTCCGTAATGTCGCAAAACAGTGTTAATTAACGTTGTTTCTCGTATTTTTGACGTTGTGTGAAAGTGACGTGAAAGGGAGAGATGTTTTGCCAAATGAACAAAATGTTGGAATGTTTGAATTGTCGGAGTGTATGCCGTGTATTTGGTATTTTTATGTAACGTCTGTATAATATATGTAGTGTGAATAAATCGTGACAATTATTTTCTACAAATATGGTGTTAAGTTTTAAATTATAGGAACGCTCGTTATTCTACGTTTACAACAGTATTGATGAAGTATTGATGAAGCCTACTACAGAGAGCGATTGGGACGCAGATCATTCATAACATGTGTTTTAATTTTTAGTGAAGCTTTATTTTTGTGTTGAAATTGTGCGACCTTTTTAATTTCAATGCATGTATTACCTATTTGTTTATCCTTTGGTCAGAAAACTTTGGTATTAATTTAAGCTTAAAAATTCAGCCACAAGGTGAACTTTGATAATTTGTATACTGGTATTTAGAAAATATACGATCTTCGCATCGTCTAAGGGATAAGCAAGAGACTTTTTACAATCTACGGTCGTTTAATTTCTATTAATTGTGGGTTTATACTGCATTCCTTAGTATTTTCTAACCTTTTTGTCACAACGTCGTTTTTGAGAAAAATAAAAATCACAAAAATACTGATCTCCGAGGAAAACTCAAAACGGAAAGTCCCTAATAAAGTGGCAAAATTGAAAGATAAAACACGTCAAACGAATGGACAACAAATGTCTTATTTCTTATTTGGTACAGGCATTTTTTTATGTAAAAAATTTCACCCTTTGGTTTCATAAAAACAAAGTCACGCAACTTTGCTTTAGAGGTCCCACTTAAAATTAACACAAACGTTAAATGATGCTATGTACCATTAGCAAGGAAACTGCAACAATTTTCTCGGGGTTTGTTATATATTACGAATAACAAATTTCACCCCCAAAAGCCTGATTCGAAAAGTTAATAATAACTTTATGTTTATTATCATTTCAGACATGAGGCTTAAATATTGGCAAACTAGACACGCATTTTAGAGCCAGAAGCTTTTGAATCGAAACAGATGGAAGTTCAAATTAAGTATGAAGTTGAAGAGCATTTAAAATCAAAATACCAGGATAAAGTAACATATTTAAAAGAAAAAAATCATTAGCATTTTTCCTAATAGCCAAATTCAAAAATATACATGGACTATAAACATATGAACTACTTTCCTTATTTTACCCTCTTTCAAAATTACAGATTGCACAGTGGCAAATGATTAATAATTATAATAGGCATAAATATTTCAGCAAAAAAATGTTTTCGATATTATTTAAATGTATATACAAGTATATAAACGATACAACCAAACTTCATGCGCAAATACTCATTTCATGATATAATTTAGTATATAAATGACTATTACTAAAATAATAAAAGTGAAGTAAAAGAAAGATAACCAAATGTATTTAACTGGCATTTAAGCATCGCATTTGATATCATAGAGTTATCTGCACTTGCATCAAAAGTAAAACCATTTGATCTGTAATTGAAGCTCAAAATGCCGTTTAATGCTTTAAGGAAACATTTTTTTGTAGACCATCACGTTCTACTTTATGTATTATGCCCTTTTATTGAACAATTTTACGTGTGGTGAGTAAGTTGATTGTTTCTCTTCCTTTGCAACTAGATCGGTCGCATACCTTGATTTTCACCTAAAGATTTCGAGATTTAAATGGGAAATAACTCTACTTTATAATCGATTGTCCTTCATTATAATTTTCATTTTCACAAATTATACAAAAAATCTTTTTTGAAAATTCATAATTTAAAACGATATAAAATTTTGATTTGCAAATAGATTGGATTAACATTTCATGGCATACAGTTATGTTTTTAAATGATGATTGTTGTAAATTTTGCAGATCAAAAATTGATATTGTACCTTATTTAAGTAAAATATTGAGAATTATCAAGTCAAATCTATGAAGCAATGTTGGCATGCCTTAAACTAATGAGTAAGGAAAATAATGAGCCTGGGTAGTCACAGGCTCCCTAGTAAATCTAGGATGAATTTGTGCAAGGGTACAGGTTACCCCCATGGTGACCCACCTACTTAGTGGGATGCCTGGGTTGTTGTGATCTGCCTGAACCCTATAATCAATTTAAAAGTAGAACATTGTTGTTAGCTCACCTGGTCCAAAGGGAAGTGAGCTTTTCCCATCACTCAGCGTCCAGCGTCCGGCGTCCGTCGTCTGTCGTCCGTCGTCGTCGTCGTCGTCGTCGTCCGTCGTTGGAATAAAGATAAAAAAAAATAATGAGCCTGGGTAGGCACAGGCTCCCTAGTTAATCTAAGAAGAATTTGTGCAAGGGTACAGGTTACCCCCATGGTGACCCACCTACTTAGTGGGATGCCTGGGTTGTTGTGCTCTGCCTGAACCCTATAATCAATTTAAAAGTAGACATTGTTTAAATAGCTAATTTTGACAATTACTTCAATTAGGTCTATACACTTGTTTATTCTTTAAAACATTGTCAGACATTCAATTAATGTCTATTATTTTTAAGACAATACTTAAAACCGCGTGTACTTTAATATCTAGAGCCAAAAAGTTTCAAGATAGACAAATAATTAAAAGAAGTGAGTTTGGAATTTTGGATCCTCAATGCTCTTCAACTTTGTACTTGTTTGGTTTTATATATATTTTGATTTGAGCGTCACTGATGAGTCTTATGTAGGCGAAACACGCGTCTGGCGTACTAAATTATAATCCTGGTACCTTTGATTACTATTAACACCACTGGGTCGATGCCACTGCTGGTGGACGTTTCGTTCCCGAGGGTATCACCAGCCCAGTAGTCAACACTCCGGTGTTGACATGAATAACAATAATGTGGTCATTTTCATAAATTTCCTGTTTACAAAACTTTGAATTTTTCGAAAAACTAAGGATTTTCTTATCCCAGGCATAGATTACCTTAGCCGTATTTGGCACAACTTTTTGGAATTTTGGATCCTCAATGCTCTTCAACTTTGTACTTGTTTGGTTTTATATATATTTTGATTTGAGCGTCACTGATGAATCTTATGTAGGCGAAACGCGCGTCTGGCGTACTAAATTATAATCCTGGTACCTTTGATTACTATTTGCATACTTTGCAAAAATAAAATGTTAAATTACAAAAATATCGATTTTCGAGTTAAGTTCCAAAAGTCTCTAAGAAAATAGTAAATGAAAAACTCAAACTCATCAAACGAATGGGTAACAACTGTGATATTCCTGACTTTGTAACGTAAAATGAAGAACTTACAAAAACAAAAAGAATAAAATAACACGTTATTAAGATGAATCACAATGTCAGTACCTAAAATCTATAATCCAAGACTATCGTGTATTATTTGTGAAGTTGATACGAAATATTTATGAACAAGGTGTTGGTATCTTCCTATGATTTTTTTTTAAAGATAAATGACCAGAGAAGTCCTTTGACATACTTATGGTTCATTAACTTTCTGCTCAGACACTGGTAACGTTTTACAAAGTCTGAGTAGGAGCTGGACGATCTTGAATATCGAATGTAAAGAGAAATGTATATCTCATATGCAGGTGAAGCTGGTATAAAATCATGAAAGCAAAAATCCTTAGTGTTCCTTCAAATAATACAAAAGACACAAATAAAAGCCGAAAACAAAAGTTTGAAGAAATAAAAGGAACGGGAACCAAAAAAAAAAAAGAACAGTCACTAGAACGGCTTACAGAAAGCAAGCTAGAAAATAAAACTCTCGGGTTTTTCATTTTTATTGAAGCTTTATTTTTTGTGTTGAATTGTGAGACCTTTTTATTTTCAGTGCAGATATTACATATTTGCTTATCCTTTGTTCAGAAAACTTTGGTATTAATTTATGCTTGAAGATTAAAACACAAGCTGAACTTTGATAATTAGTAAAACAGTGCTTATAAAAAATATGAAATTCGTATCGTCTTTTAACTTTTTTTGATTGTGGTTTTAGACTGCAATCCCTAATATTTTCTACTCTTTTTTTTCAGAACGTCGTATTTGAGAAAAAGTGAAATCACAAAAATACTTGGCTTTATAAATATTTTGATATGAGCGTCACAGATGAGTCTTTTGTAGACGAAACGCGCGTCTGGCGTACTAAATTATAATCCTGGAACCTTTGATAACTATTTACACCACTGGGACGATGCCACAGCTGGTGGACGTTTCGTACCGAGGGTACCACCAGCCCAGTAGTCAAAACTTCGATGTTGACATGAATATCAATAATGTGGTCATTTTTGTTAATTTCCTGTTTACCAAACTTTAATTTTTTCTAAAAACTAAGGATTTTCTTATCCCAGGAATAGATTACTGTATCCGTATTTGGCACAACTTTTTATAATTTGGATCCTAAACGCTCTTCAATTTTGTACTTGTTTGGCTATATGAATGTTTTGATATGAGCGTCACTGATTGGTCTTCTGTAGACGAAACGTGCGTCTGGCGTCCTTAATTATAATCCTGGTACCTTTGATATCTATATACTGAACTCCGAGGTAAATTCAAAACGGGAAGTCCCTAATAAAATGGCAAAATGAAAGATAAAACACGTCAAACGAAAGGACAACAACTGTCATATTTCTAACTTGGTATAGGCATTTTTTTATGCAGAACATGGTGGATTGAATAATTTAAAAAAAAGAAATGGCAGTGGCAAATGATTTAGGATTAGAATAGGCATAAATATTTCAGCAAAAATATTTTCGATATTAATTATATATATGTATATAACCGATACAACCAAACTTCATGCGCAAATAAAAATACCATGATATAATTTGGTATTAATTAAAATGTATTTTAATGGCATTTGAGCATCGCATTTGATATCATAGAGTTATCTACACTTGCATCAAAAGTAAAATCATTTGATCTGTAATTGTAGCTCAAAATGCCGTTTAATATTTCAAGGAGACATTATTTTGTAGACCATCACGTTCTACTTTATATATTATGCCCTTTTACTGGACAATTTCACGTGTGGTGAGTAAGTTGATTGTTTTTCTTCCTTTGCAACTAGATCGGTCTCATACCTTGATTTACACTTAAAGATAGGAGGTACGAATTGGCTGAGAACTATAAAACATACGATAAAAAGTATGGACTTTTTTCCCTATTGTCAACTTTCCACTTTATGTAACAACATTTGGCAGCATCTATATGTTCCTTATAAGTAAAAGATATCTAACATCTGCAAAAGAGGGACGAAAGATACCAGAGGGAGAGTCAAACACATAGATAAAAAATAAACTGACAACGCCATGGCTAAAAATTAAAAGACAAACAGACAAATAATAGTACAGAAGACACAACATAGAAAACTAAAGCCTAACAAACATCAACCCTACCAGGGTGCTCTGGAAGGGAAGGAGGCAGCTGTATGATGCCTTAGCTCATGTTTACAAAATGTTCGAATGGATAACATAACGAAAATACACAGTAGAACATTCGATAGATTTAATTTCTTTCACAGTTAATTTGAATGCTAGAATTCAATGGAACTGCATCATGTCTAAAATATTAAAACCAACCTCACCTTTGTTTACCCTTTCTTTATTTAAAATAGCATGTAGAAAACAAATCAAAATATGTAACGAGAAATGTAATGTTTATCAGAAAAAAAAGTGTTTAATTGTTTTAAGTTTGTATGTAATGTTAAATATCACTATAGATATAACAAATAACAAAGCTGTCATTATAGATATAGGAAGATGTGGTGTGAGTGCCCATGAGACAACTCTCCATCCAAATAACAATTTAAAAGTAAACCATTATATGTTAAAGTACGGTCTTCAACACGGGGCCTTGGCTCACACCGAACAACAAGCTATAAAGGGCCCCAAAATTACTAGTGTAAAACCATTCAAACGGGAAAACCAACGGTCTAATAGACATTAGTCAAAGGATTGATAGATCAACATCAGAACCTATGACATAATGAAGGACTATCAAGTATGAAGTACAGTTATTTCTTACTAAATCTGGGAATCTTTACCATCAAGTAATTAATAAATAACAATCTAAACTATTTGCATATCATACAGAATTTGACTTTGTCACTTTCATTCATTGCTTTGATCTAATAAATCTCTATTTTTTGGTTTTAGGTCAACATCAAACACATTCAATTTATTGAGTAAAAGGACTGATGATATTAAGGTTCATGTGGACCCTATGGCTAAAATGGCCGTATTTTCACCTCAGAATTTTCTCTGAGTACAGGGAAACCTGTGCATCTGGAAAAGTTTTCAGGCATAGCATGCCCTAGATAAATAGATTTCAAATGCATTGTGTGATTTAGAAAATTCATAACTTAAATGGATTTTGCCGTACACTTTTTTTCGTCTCTGCAGAAGATGATAAAATTAACAAACAGTTGAGTTTACCTTGATATGGTCCACTCAGGTACACAGTTTACATAACCGATAATTGTCAGGTATCTATTGTCCATATAATGTCCATGTCAATTAAAAATGCTCACTTTAATTTTTACCAGTGGGGAAGTTCTCAAACCTGTTTCCCAACTTAGTTTATTTTGGCACCTTCTGGAGGAATGACAAAAGTGCACGGCAAAATCCTGGTAAGTATTTATTTTTCTAAAACATAAAACATACTTAAAATTCATTTATCTAGGGCATGCTATGCCTGAATTGTTTTACAGATGCACAGGTTTGTCTGTACTCAGAGTAAATTTTTAGGTGAAAATACGGCCATTTTAGCCATAGGGTCCTCATGAACCTTAATGTAAACCACAAAATCTTATAACAAATTGAAGTGTAATTTATCATGAATATATACAAATTAAAAATATATCTGCTAAAATCTTAGCAGGTAGGAATAAACATATGTAACATATCAGTTATTGACTTTACCTTTTAGATACATAGCTAATATATAGAAAGAATTGAATTAAATCAATGGACAAGATTTCGAGATTTAAATGGGAAATAACTCTACTTTATAATCGATTGTCCTTCATTATAATTTTCATTTTCACAAATTACACAAAAAATCTTTTTTGAAAATTCATAATTAAAAACGATATAAAATTTTAATTTGCAAATAGATTGGATTAACATTTCATTGCATAAAGTTATGTTTTTAAATAATGATTGTTGTAAATTTTGCAGGTCAAAAATTGATATTGTACCTTGTTGAAGTAAAATATTGAAAAGTATCAAATCAAATCTATGATTTCATAAAGGCATGCCTTAAACTAATGAGTAAGGAAAATAATGAGCCTGGATAGTTACAGGCTCCCTAGTTAATCTAGGATGAATTTGTGCAAGGGTACAGGTTACCCCCATGGTGACCCACCTACTTAGTGGGATGCCTGGGTTGTTGTGATCTGCCTGAACCCTATAATCAATTTTAATGTAGAACATTGTTTTAATAGCTAATTTTGACAATTAATTCAATTAGGTCTAAACACTTGTTTATTCTTTAAAACATTGTCGGACAGTTTAGTAATGTCTATTATTTTTAAGACAATACTTAAACCGCGTGTACTTTAATATCTAGAGCCAAAAAGTTTCAAGATAGCTCTTAGGCAATTCATTAAAAGAAGTGAGCTTGAATACTTTGTTAAAATAAACAAAAGAACGTCTATTATTACTTTTACTTTAATAAATTAGTATACACCAGTAAATTTGAATAATGCAGAGCTGGTAGTCAGCTCTTATCCCAACTTCATGGAGATTTCTAGACGGAAAATGTCTGCGCAAATAGCGAAATCTAAAACTGAAGGTAGAACTTTCATATTACTCACTGGGTACAAGCGTTTTCTCTTGTATAAAATGGTGGACTAAAGCATTTATTTATTATTAACACGTAAAAATACTGATTATATATCTCTTTAAGAAATTATGTGCATGTTACCATTATGCAAATAGTTACACACTTAGTGCTTACGTTGTATTTAATATCACACAAACAAAGAAGAATTTCCATTTCAAATAGTTCTAGTATATATTAAAGTAGGCAGTATCATCAAAAACTTAATCAATATTGTGACTAATTCTTAGCTTGATAAGAAGTATTGTATTTTATTTTAATTTTAACATAACTTTTTCTTGCTATTGATATACAAAATCTCCAAACAAAACAGTTTTATTAAGAATTAGTCCAGGTCTGTGGGAAGTATAGAACAAATGGACAATAATTACATTGATGCCTTGTTAGCCTATAACCATACATCTGGGTCATTCTCAGTGTTTACTGCAAATGAAATGCCACCACGATTTTAAGATGAGGACAAGTAAGCTGGGTAAGTTTCAAAGTAGTATACATGTAATGGTAAGTTTATAGCATACAATTAAAAAATAGTTTAAAAGCATTTCAATCACAGATAATGCCTACTAATATTTCAGTAGGCAAAGAATGAAGCGTCCGAAGATCAAATCTAAATTTCTATCATTAAGACATTATGGGGATTAACTGTGCACCACTTATTGCGGACCTGTTTTTATATTGTTATGAGTTACAAGTTATGACTAAAATTAGCAAAGACCCATCGAAACAACATTTGATACAAAAATTTAACAATACTTTTAGATATTTGGATGATATATTGACTCTCAATAATGATGACTTCAGTATGTATACTCAAGAAATTTATCCTGTTGAACTTACTTTAAATAAAGCTACTACTAATAATGACCCCTGCTCTTTCCTCGATCTTAATATCTATATCATTAACGGGAAGCTTAATACAAACATTTATGATAAAAGAGATGATTTTTCATTTCCTATCGATAATTATCCATTTTTAGATGGTGACGTTCCCTTGTCACCATCTTATGGTGTTTATATATCTCAACTTGTACGATTCACTCGTGTATGTAACAACGTACAAGATTTTAGCGAGAGAAATTTACGTATTACTGAAAAATTATTACACCAGGGTTTTCGATATCACAAACTGGTCAAATCATTTACTAAATTTTATCACCGGTATAGGGAAATAATTCGTAAATATAACTCAACATGCAGACATCTTATACGTTCAGGTATTTCACATCCAATTTGTTATGGTAATATTCTTTACAAAGCACACAAATATCAATATCCAACTCAAAAGCTTACACAACCTTTAAACAGACTTATTAAGAAGGGATATAGTTACGATACTGTTGTCAGGTCATTAAAGATTGCATATTTTGGCTAAAATAATTGGGTCTTTGTATCGGAACTAAACATATTTCTTTAAAGAAAAAAAAACCCCATTGTTGGCATGACACGGGTTATGTTTTTCGCATGTATGTTATGTTAGTGTAATACTAAACCCCTAACGGGAGGGTTTGTGCCTGATATTCAAATGATGAAGACATAATCTTTCAATCAGTTTAATTGAGGTCTGGAGCTTGCATGTCAGTTAACTGATAGTAGTCTGTTGTTATTTATGTATTATTGTCATTTTATTTATTTCCTTTTGTTGCATCTTTTGAAATCGGACTCGGACTTCTCTTGAACTGAATTTTAATGTGCGTATTGTTATGCCTTTACTTTTCTACATTGGCTAGAGGTATAGGGAGAGGGTTGAGATCTCATAAACATGTTTAACCCCGCCGCAATTTTGAGCCTGTCTCAAGTCCGGAGCCTCTGGTCTTTGTTAGTCTTGTATGCTTTTTAATTTTAGTTTCTTGTGTATAATTCGGAGTTTATTATGACGTTCATTATCACTGTGCTAGTATACATAGTTTTAGGGGCCAACTAAAGGACACCTACGGATGCGGGAATTCTCGCTACATTGACGACCCATTTGTGGCCTTCGGCTGTTGTCTGCTCTATGGTCGGGTTGTTGTCGCTTTGACACATTCCCCATTTCCTTTCTCAACTTTATTGTGTCGTATTGTTTTTCTATTTGGATTTTTCTTTTGATAGTATTGCCAGTTTATTTTTCATTTATGAGTATCAATGCCTCTCTGGTATCGTTCGCATATCTTTTAAAAGCAATGACTGCAGCCATGATGATATACTGGTTAATCTATTAAACTATTTTGTGCATTGTTTACATTTTCAGTACCATTTGAAATGATCTTGGAGATTGTAAATACTTTTCGGTAAGTTATCATTCTGATAGTTGAAATTAGGGTTAAAGTCGTGTTCGTTCGTTGTCTGTCTTCTTCGTCTTCAATTATGATGTTTACAAATTGGTGGCGGTTTACAACATTTACACTTTAATTCCTCATTCATTTCTATACCATTTAATTATTGTCACGCGAATTTTCCGGAAGTCAGACCGAACGTTTAACTTGATATAATGAAACTTGTCAATTCTGAAACATAGACTCTTCAAAACTTCCACCTACCTATTTTGAAATTCATCTGAGAATATTCATATAGCATTATGTTTGTCTTAAATTCTTTTCAAATCTCTGCAACTGTAATTTAATTTTCACACTAATTCAATGCAAACCAAAAAGTATGTGATTGTCTTGATTATATTAGACCTCGCGATATACCATTTGAAGAAAATGCATCATAAATAGACCCTTTTCCAGAAGAAAAAAACCCCGAACAAACCAAAGTAAGCATCTTCAAATAAAATTGAGAATTGAAACGATGAATGTGTCCAAGAGACGACAATCCAATCAAAGAGTTATATCACTATCATCTTTGTATATACCTACTCGTTATAATTGTGTTTTTTAAGAACTAACAAGCAAATATTTTTTTTTTTATTTCTTTCGACATTTAACTTTTTGTATGTAAGAAGACCAAATATTCTTATTCAAATTTCTCTGTAAATCACATTTGCCAGAATTAACCGTATTTAAAAAAATATTTAGTATTTTGTAACACTTTAAAATTGCGTTAAATAATTCATCTTTTAACTCACGACTGTAAACGTTAATTTTTCGAAAAAAACATGTTTTTTAAAATACAACACAATTTTATGTTCGAAGCCAAACTTTGAATTAGTAATTGCTCCAAATGGTAAATTTTAAAGGTTAATTAAATAAAAGTACGTATATCCCTGTATGGCGTTTTCGATTGAAGTTACCTGTTTAAAAGTGGTAAGAGATACCAAAAGGACATTTAAACTCATAATTCGAAACACCATGGCTAAATATATGAAAGACTAACAGAACACAAAAACATCGACAACAAAAAACTTTGCAACACGAATCTCGCCAAATACTGTGAGTGATCTCAGTTGCTCCGGGTAAACAGACCCTGCGCCACATGGGACAGCTTTGCTGTTCTGTTTGTAAGTTCAAACCCATAGTTCAGTCCGATTAATGACCAGTGACTTGTTTATCATGACATATAGCTGTCAACATGCATAATGATATGAGGTTGTCAATATATTTATGTAATTTTAGAAAAGTCACCATCGAATTCTATTAACCTTTATTCGATGATAAACATGAATCCCATTCCTGCTATTTTATCAATCCACGTCAATTCTAAACCACAATCAAAGACATCAACGTAAATAGTGTGATAATTGATAATGACTTTTCATTTCATTAAATAATGTTTGGCATAAATATCTAATTACTCTCCATTGTATATAATCTAGAAACTTGAATTCAAATGCGTCTAATTAGGGATCTTCCAATGTCATTGTGATCAGCTATATTTACATTCCTCATTTAGGAATGGGATACACAAATAAAATTGTTCGAAAATATCTAACAACAAGTTTTGAATGGAAATAGTAATTATTGTCAAACAAATACGAACATTGTACTTTAAATCTTTCTTTTTGACGTTATAGTCTTACTAAAATAGGTTGTAAGCATACGGTAGTGTTTCGCTTATTTACAGTTTAAAAACGTCCATTTCCTTATTCCGAAATTATTAAGAAACTAAGGTTTAAACTCCCTTTGTAAAGTGTGGTTTACATTTATTAAAAACATCACCAAGGAGTTTTTTGGCAAATACTTTTCGATATTGGAACTCTATAAGTACTTAAAACTATCTTAAGTTTTGCACAATATTTTTCTTACATTGTTAAAAGCGATACTGAACAATATCTACTCGGAAGTACGCAAGACAAATCCATGTTTTGTTTATCTTTTATCGTCGATTTTGTCGTCCTTTTTTCAAATGATATAAAGTTATATCACTGTGAATCACTGATAAATTATCAAGCCATTGATTCCAATACCACAAAACAATTAAAACCTTTACTAAATTCTTTTGTAGAACAAGTATTTAATTTGTAAGTTTGGACTTAACTCTAGGAAACTCAGTACATACGGCATATCACTTTCTCATCATACGGCTATGTTGTTTGTAGAGTCTTTAAATTTAGGGGCGATCCATGCAAACATATTCGTGCTTTAAATAAACTTATACCACAATTTGAATGGTTTTACACTAGTAATTTTGGGGCCCTTTATAGCTTGTTGTTCGGTGTGAGCCAAGGCTCCGTGTTGAAGGCCGTACTTTAACCTATAATGGTTTAATTTTTAAATTGTTATTTGGATGGAGAGTTGTCTCATTGGCACTCACACCACATCTTCCTATATCTATTATAAAAATGATTAAAGGTTTTAAATCTAATACTTTTTAATATTTTCGATAGCTATAATATTTTTGTTATTGAAAATTAAATCATGACCACTTACTGAATGTTTTCATATACAGTTTGCATAATTACGTTCCTTCATCCTGTTTATAATTTGGTATTGCTCAGTGCCATGCTTTTTTCAGACTGCAAATGGCGTCTTTGCACTGCAGGTTTCGAAATTAATCCTGGTAACATTATCTTTTTTTCACTTGTAATTGTTTTTGAACTAGTAATCCTTTACATTGAGGACTCTTAGGTCGGTTATTGCTTTAGTCTATCATGTCTGTTTGTTTTTGTTAATTGTTGTGTACACAAATCAGGTCTTCTTATATCTACTTAGAATTATTGTACATTTTGTTATGTTTGGACATATAAGGTATGCATTTTTCTCCTTGTCTAAGGTCGTATGGTAAAACTGAAAAGGGAAATGATGCATGCGTCAAAGAGATAACAACCCGACCAAAGAGCCGACAACAGCCGAAGCCCACCAATGGGTCTTCAATGAAGCGAGAAACTTCCGCTGGCTTCATATATTTGCATATATTTGCTTACATTAATTGGTATCTGTTGGATAGAAGTCTCTGTGAAAGTCATATCACATCTATTTATGTTTATATCAGATCCCTTCACCTAACTATTTTAGTTGTATCTACTCTTGATTTTGTCGTATGTACTCCGGTGTAAATTTTGTAATCAAAATAGTTTAACAGAAAATGCCTTAAAGAGGAAATCCATAAAATCGGACAAAGTCAGACGTTATCAACCAATGCAACAAATTTAAAAAACAAACACCTGGCACATTCCTGACTTAGAACAAGCATTTTCACAAATCCTAGTTTATCGTTAGCTTAACCTCAAACTTGTGTATGATAATTTAAAGTTTCGTTAATATATATTGACAGAATTGTTCGCGATTCGAAAACATGTTGGATAAAAAGTAAAATAACAAAATTTCCAAACTCAGAGGAATTCTAGACGAAAAGTCCATCAGCAAATGGCAAAATCAAAACCTCAAACACATTAAACGAATAAATAACAACTGTCATATTCCTGATTTGGTACAACATTTTCTTATGTAAAGAACTCACGAACTAGTTTTAGCAAAAGATCTGTTTATATCTCGATTTTAGGTCAAGAACCCCGTCAACGGATGTTTTGATGTCGTTTGTCTTTAATGTCTTTTACAAAGTAAGTGTTGATTTCAGATCTTTGATCTTTGAGACAACAATTTTCAAAAGTAATGGGAGGAGTGTATTCAGAGTAATTTTGAAGAGGAAATTCAGAAACTGATATTGCTTTTAACATTCTAACTACATCCATTTCGATTGCAAAAACAGATGAATTACAAAATAGTAGTCGTAAGCATTCAAAGAAATTCTTTATTAAAGCAGCTTGGGAATTCATGTTTCAGTTTATTCTTTTTATTTTAAAGGAAACATCTTCTGTAAAATCCAATTTCAATCAGTTATGTTGTAGATTTGCGACTATTAGATTTTTTGATGAGCATTTATAAATTAAATAAATTATATCATCAATTAAATAATGTTTCAAATTACTACATATATGAAATCAAACGAAAACACAAATAAGCAATGTAATTTCATTTTGTCAACGTACCAATCTCAAAAGTAGTTTAATGCATTTTTATTTTATTGGAAGAAGAACCCCCAAAAAATAGAACATACTATTACGTAAAACTTTATCACTGTAACAAAGGGAACTGTAATTAGACAAGTATATCTTATTGCTGACGAACAAGTGAAATATCATTTTTAAACTTTCCTGTAACGAAATTAGATACGCATGATAGTAAACGAAGGCATTAACAATTATCATAGGTTGAAAAAAATTCCCAATTTCACGTATTGTCGCTAACATATACATACACACACGTTTGGACAAAGAAAACCAGTTCTAAACCCAACACCATATGAATTTGACAATATCTAATATTCCTTGACTATATTGAACTTGTTATTCGTTTTCTACAATGTTTGACTTCCTTCATACTGTCCAAGAAAAACTGTCTTTGTAAATTGCGTGCATGTTTACCAACAATTCATTAAGAACTATTATATACTCGCACAATCTCTAATCAACGTGTTAACGCGATATACATATCCATTTTTTGTTATTAAGAAATTTGAACTAAATACTGACTAATTAAGGTAGATAAAATGAACGTAGTATATGACTCTGCTTCTAAATAAATTGAAAAATTGATCGGATTTTTTCATTACGCAGTAAACAGTCTTTTACGTAAAATCATGTGCTTACACTTATATAAATAGTTATCAAAAGTACCAGGATTAAAATTTTATACGCCAGACGCGCGTTTCGTCTACATAAGACTCATCAGTGACGCTCAGATCAAAATAGTTAAAAAGCCAAACAAATACAAAGTTGAAGAGCATTGAGGACCCAAAATTCCAAAAAGTTGTGCCAAATACGGCTAAGGTAATCTACTCCTGGGGTAAGAAAATCCTTAGTTTTTCGAATAATTCAAAGTTGTAAACAGAAAATTTATAAAAAATATAAAGTTACTGGATGAATAGGTGCCAATTATTTTTTTTATAAAACTAAACAGAAAAACTCTCATTTGAAGGGAGTTAAAACACTTCTTCAAAACATTTATTGCTTCCTTTGATGTCTTATTTTATGTTTGTTCTATGGAGTGCAAAAGTAGAGGTTAAATTTCAAATTTTCGTTATGTATAAAGGTAAAGGCGGTGTGATATGATTGCCAGTGAGACAATGATCCAACAGAGACCAAATGAGGAGAAAGGAAACGTATGTTCGAGCTTCAGTTATGTATGAAAACCCATACCATATTTGTATAATGATAAGGTACACATAACTCTGTGTGCCTTGGAAAATCTAAATGGGAGATTTTTTTTTATATTTTAAACACTTTGAAAGTACAAATAAATTTTGTTTTTCATTCAACCCACCAATTGACCACAAGTATACAATGTATTTAAAACAAAAATATCAGATTTTGTCTTTGAAGGAAGAATGCATTAGTCGTAGCAATTAAAGAGGCTAAAAATTACCATTTTTTTTTAGTGTTAACTACATTTATGTTATGAATTGAATGACCTTTTTCTTAATTTCAAGGAAACTCTGTCTTTGTCAATTGCGTGCAAGTAAACCTTTAGTTCATTAAGAGCTATTATACTCTCATGATCTCTAATCAACGCGCCAACGCTATATACCTATTCATTTTAGATATCAACAAATTTGAACTTAATGCTGGTTAACTCAGGTAGTACTAAATGTTCTTCTATATCAATTACAAAATAAAAACCAGCTATTTTCTTTGCAACGACTGAACTGCCCTAAGCATTATTTTAACGAACCAGGTATAATGTTTCTGCTTCCCTAGATCATAAGTTATTAGATAAAACTTACTTGATTTAGTAATACTCTATTTACTTTGAAGGAGTAAAACATGATGAAAAAAGAATAAGATTTGTTTTAAATTCGCCATAGAATATTAAATCCCAATCATAAAAAAAACCCTGATTCTCCTCTTTAGACCTCAGAGTTTTTGATTGTCATGGTCTTCCAACGATGTTATATTGTTATAATACATTTATAAGTAGTTGATGGGAATAAAACATAAGATATGTTATAGATTTCTTTTACACAGCCATGGAAAATTGAAACCCCTACCACGGAAAAAGGAAGCATCTACTTCCGACCTCAGATTTCCAAATTGTCATAGCTATTCCAGCTATGTTATATATAGTAATTACGCATTTATACAAAGTGCTTGGTAGGAAAATATTTTTTACTCGGCCATATAGTATTAAAATTTGTTTGTTCTATGAAGTTCAAGTGTAAGGCTTTAAACTCAGAGTTTACTTTGAAATACCAACAAACAAAAATCTGATTTGATACCAATGAGACAAGGACGAGAATGACAACAACTATAGAGTACTAGACAATCTGAAAAATGAGCAAAGCCGAACACAAACTGCTCAGCAAGCTATGAGAGACCGGTTTTGGCAAAGCAATTAAAAAGGGAAAACCTATTCTCTTATGGTGAATATTAACATAACAAATCCTATTTGCATGAGAAAACATCTTTTTATTTGAAAATGCAATAATACATTTTGTAATAGAACTAGTAATTGTAAATAAGATAAGTTAAACAATGGTTATGAGAAAAGAAGATTTTGCCTGTGTAGGTAAAATTCTTATTTAACAGCTGTGTCAAATGTTAAACAAAAGGACCAATAGACTGGACATAATCATATTCCATTATTGTTTTTATCAATTAATACTACAGGTTGAATGACCAGTAAACCTGATTTAATGGTATGTCGTGTGTCAACATAAGGTTGTAATTTCTATATTCCAAAACATCATTATCCTATTAACTATGATACAGTGATTCATATTTCCTCGTCATTTCTAAATCACAGGGTTTCCCCCGCGAATGATTCACCAGTTCACCTAGTAATGTTCTGCAGAAAAAAATATAATTCCCTTGTTTGATATCTCAGCAGACCACTATATTCAATACTAAAAACTGATCTAAAGGTTATCTCAGGTAAATTTATCTTTATTTCTTATGATCGAAGCAATGAGCCTGCAATCTGCTTTGTAAATAACCAGAGTGTGAATAGCATTCAAACCAAGTTTACCCGTGTATAAAAAAAATTCCAAAATTTCAATATTTGTTCAGTTGTACATCTCGATATAATAAAGAGTGAAGTAACGCTTTATTAGAAATACAACAGAATAAGACAAAACTATTATACACATAGTATATTATATAAACATTTTTTTTAAGAAGGGCGAGAGTTATCAAAGGGATGGTGAAACTCATGTTAAAAATGAACTGATAATGCCAAGAAAAAACCCGAAAAACTACAAAACAGAAACTAAAAATTGAGCACATAAAATCGCACCAAATATGCCAAAACTCGGGGGATCTCGAGTGATTAAGAAGGGAAGGCAGATATTTCTCATCTGCTTAAAAAGGTATGAAGTTAAACTCATTGATTGAATAGCAAAGAAGATAAAAGTGATGCTTTTCTCAATCTTCATAGTACTATTCGTGATTACACTTTCAAATGTATATGTGTTCGTGCTATTGTCATATGACTTCTGTCTGATATCGTGAGAAAAAATGTCAGTCATTTTCCTTTTAGTTTGATCTGACAGATATTATACAGAATATTTGACGACCAGACAAGATGATCACACTGACTGACAAAATGCTTAAAAAAAAAGTAAAAACACAAAAAAATACCGAACTCCGAGGAAAATTCAAAAAGGAAAGTCCAAAATCAAAAGGCAAAATCAAAAGTCCAAACACATCAAACGAATGGATAACAACTGTCATATTCCTGACTTGGTACAGGCATTTTCTAATGGTACATTATATAGCTGTATGTGAGGTGTGTGCATCAATAATTGCACTATATGCCAACTGCCATCATACTTTATAACGAACAAATTTATTATTTCGATGTTGAATCATATAAAAAAAAAAAATTATAGTTATCAAAGGTACCAGGATTAAAATTCAATAAGCCAGACGCCCGTTTCGTCTACATAAGACTCATCAGTGACGTTCAGACTAAAATAGTGATAAGGCATTTGTAAAAATAAACTCACCATAGATACCATGACTAAATTTAGTATATACGCCAGACGCGCGTTTCTTCTTAAAAAGACTCATCAGTGACGCTCGTATCCAAAAAAGTTAAAAAGGCCAAATAAATTAAGAAGTTGAAGAGCATTGAGGACCAAAATTCCTAAATTTGTTGCCAAATACAGCAAAAGTAATCTATACCTGGGGTAGAAAAGCCTTAGTATTTCAAAAAAAAATTAAAAAATTGTAAACAGTAAATTAATTTATATAGATTAGACCGTTGGTTTTCCCGTTTGAATGGTTTTACACTAGTAATTTTGGGGCCCTTTATAGCTTGTTGTTCGGTGTGAGCCAAGGCTCCATGTTGAAGGCCGTACTTTAACCTATAATGGTTTAATTTTTAAATTGTTATTTGGATGGAGAGTTGTCTCATTGGCACTCACACCACATCTTCCCATATCTATATCAGTGACAATTCATGTCAGCACAAAAAGTGCTGACTACTGGGCTTGTGATACCCTCGAGAAAGTCATAAGATATACAAATATTATAATCTAACACACCGATCTTGCGTTCACCACCGTTGTAATCAATGTAATAATGTTGTTAATATTCACTTGCAGAGCTTTTGTTTTGTGTCGATCTGAACATATCTCCAAGACTAATTTCTTTATTATATATAATCCACTTTTGATGAATTTATTTTTTCCTTTGAATACTGGATGGATAATTTTTACATCATTAATGAAACCATTCTAGAAAAAAATATTTGAATTACTTTTAAAATCAATAGTACCATCAAAGACAAGTGTCTTATCTTTTTTCATTGTTGTGTTTATTGTCTGCTTTTTCTTTATAGCAAATGATTTGAGATTAATTGCAAAAGAGAAAATTAATTGAATCGACCAAAATTATTAATAAGTTCTGTATGTTTACCTACTATTCTGATGACATGTCAATCAGTTTGTGATGTCCTGACAGTAGGCAACATAATGTCAAGGTACATTCAATAGCAACGGTCACACTTATTAAACTTAACACCACTAAATTGAACTTATACTATGTGTTTAAACGTACCATTATTTGATTTTTGGTTATTCATACTATGATATTGATATAAAAATGATGGTTTAATAATAGAAACATGTTGCATTCACCCATATCATGCAAAATTCTTGATGTTACATTTTTGTTAATGTGAAATTGCATGGCATTTGATGCATACATAGCGAGAGACGTTGTCAATGTTTGCTTATAAGACTTTTTGTTTTGCGCCGATATGACATTAACATTAAACAAATCTTTAAGACTTTCTTAACCTCCGTCCATTTCTGATGAATTTATAAAACTATCTAGGACAAGTGTATCTCCTATTCCAACATTGTTTCTGTTTATTCTTAACACCACAATATTTTAGATTTATCGCGAGTGGAAAAAGTTAAGAAATCGAAAAATAAATATTTTTGGTTGGACCAGATGATATTCTTCTACTGAGAAAAGAGATCTAACATTGTTAGTTCTTGTACTTTTTATAGCACATTTAGGGAGAACTTTTCTCTGTTTGTTTGTTGTAATTTTCAAATTTGTAGTTTTTACCTTAAGTGTATGTAGGTATTTAGTTTTTAAGTTTCGATGTAAATTTAATTCAACGGCCAAATCTAACACTACTTTACCGAATGAAGTTAATTGAAGCAACATATTGATATATGTATATCGATGTCGACCAAATTATTTATCATTGCACTCATATGTAGCAAAATATAAACAAAACATTCTCAAATACAAAAGACAAAAAGCATTTCCATTTTCAGATATAAGGAGGATGTTGTGTCCCCCTACACTTTTTCTTGCAATGAGGGCCTACATCTAACACATTCCAATGAACTTGATACAAATTATACTACCGAAAGAAGACGTCCTGCTTCATATCTTCTTATTTTTCTTGATATTGAAACTAATGAAAACCATAAACCAAAATTTTACAAGTGTAATGCTTTTAAATTACCAATTGTTAACTTCTCATTTCTCAGTAGAAGAATATCATCTGGTCCATCGTATGGCATTTCAATATCTCAGTTAATGCGTTATGCAACAAAGAATGATTGTTCGTTGTGACGTGTCGGTTTCTGCAGTTGATGCATACAGAGCAGTAGACGCTTAATTTGCCGAAGCACATGATATCGCTTCTTTGGAGTTCATGCGATCCTCCCAGATTCAATTTGTTACCTTGATTTGTTTCTTGTGTATCGAGGTAAAAGATTTGAATATCAGTAAAGTACTGTCGCCTTCATCTTTATTCGATCTCTATTTCCAAGAAATACTGTCTTTATTAATTGCGTGTTTGAAAACCAACAGTTCATTATGAAATATTGTACTCTCATAAAATATAATCAAGATGTCAACACCTTATTAGTATATGTAAACATCCATTCTTTACCATCAAGAAATATGAACTAAATTCAGGCTAGCTCAGGTGGATATGATTCGTGTACTGTTTGACTCTGCTTTAAAAAGAAAATTGCAAAATTAAAACTAGTCTTTCGCGTTTCAAAGATAAAAAAGAAGTTCTTTTGTATTATATAAAGCAACCAGATTTAATGCTTCCGTTTTCCATGTTTAAGAATGGGTTAGACAATGAAGATTACGTAAGATCGTTTCTGTTTACGCTTTCGTGGCGTTAAATTGTGAATAGATGAATAAAGTTTCATCGATGTGAAGTTAAAGTAGATAAGAAAACTTCCTCCTGTTAAAGGAACTTCAAAACTGTTGCTCAAATCCTTAATCCCTCTTTTGTTTTTTGTTGTTTTTGTTTATTTCAAAAGCAGATTAAAATCAATCAATATTCGAAGGAACAATGACTGACGTAGATCAAGGTAACCGTAAATTATTAAATCACCACTCCATGTAAACTGTCAACATCAAATTATATGTAGATGCCTTATCATATAGGATCTAGACAGAAGGTTGATATTATTCAAGATTGAATACAAATTGTTTAGTGTATCAAAATAACGAAAGGTGTAAACACAAATGATATGTATATATATATAAAAAAACACACAAACTGAAAAACACACATGCGCGTGTGTAAGACCAAACGTCAAAATTATCATTTTCCAGTTAATGTCAATGTTAAAACGTGTTCAATGAAGTTTAAGAGGATACCTTTGTTTAACATTAAAACAATAATGTATACAAAAAATAAGACCCAATAATTGTACAAAACTCTTCAAATTACCAGGCTTAAAACTAGGTACGGAAAACACAAATTTTGTCTACACTTCATCTTCAAATGTTCTCAAATAAAAACAGTAAAAACATTTAAATCCATTAAGGCACAGGAAATAGTACGTCCTCGGTATGAATATTTGATAACCAGTCAAAACGAGTATAATGACTGATGGTATGCTTTGAAATACTATGTGATATAGTCGTATGTGTGGTGGTTGCATCAATGATTGCATTATATATGTAATATCATCATAATATAAAGTAAATGCTGGCAAGATGTTGAATCATAAAAAAATTACATTAACATAAGATATTTGTACTCATCAAAGACATACAAGACTTATTATTTGATACACTGTACGTGCGTTTTGTATAATACTTTAATCATCAATTGTGCCAGATGACAGGTAACAAAATCCGTTGATGTTCAGGTACAGAATTTCTGATTAATAAGTACCTTGAAGTATTGTTTTTTTTGTAAACTAATTTCCTCACCACTGTTGTTTTCAAGGATATTTAAATGTTGCCAACGTTCGTTTGTATAGTTTCCGTTTTGTGTCGATCTGACATTGACTTTGATCATTTCTACAAGGTTTCATGATTTCAATCCAGTTTTGATGAATTTATTATTTTTCCTCGGAATACTGAAAAGATACAATTTGACATTTATATGATATTATTCTAGGAAGAACTAATATAACAACGTTAAAAAATCAATGGAACAACCTAAGACAAATAAATTTCATTTTCTGTTTTCTTTTAAAATTGTTTGTTTATTTCAATTAACACATGATTTGTGATTTATTGATAGAGAGAAAACTAATTGACTAATTGAATAAGCTAAATTTAACATCATTTAAAGAGTTGTGTTTCAACTAAGATATCAGGAAAAAACGAAGGATATTGACACTAAATAAGTTTTATGATCGCGTCAAAAGTTGGTTGTCGGTTCTGATGTGATGGTATCTCAGTTCACTAACGACATGTTTTTGGTGGTCTTTAGATAAGAAAAAGGTGTTTTGATATTTAATTTTACCAATTATGTCCTATTCTCGATGTGACAATATTATTGAATGTGAAATTGCATGGCGGTAGATGCATACATAGTAAACAACGTTTAGCCTTTCGACACAGACAATATCACTTCTTTAGAGGTCAAACGATTGCCCAAGTTTATTTTTGTTTCTTTCTAATCGATTTAAAAGATTTGGACATCTTCGGTATACTTAACTCTTGAAATCAAACAGTGCTTTATATAGTATTCTACTTTCATAACATACATTCAAGAGGTCAACACTTCATAACTTTTTATTCTTGATAAAAAAAAAATGATCTAAATTCAGGCCAGCTCAGGTAGATATAATTAACTTTCTGTATGACTCTGTTTCAACATCAGATGCAAGACGAATACTAGTTTATCGAGTGCCAAAGATAAAGGTATATTTATGGTTGTAAGGGCAAACATTAAAATTATTTCCATTTTTAAAAAAGTCAGTGTTACAATTTGTTCTATAAAGTTAAAGAGGAAGGTTTCAAACTAAATAAAAATCCGTGTATAAAACCCATGTTTTGTTGAAATTTCAAAAACAATTTTATTGGTTAATCAGATATCAATCAGGGTTAAAACTTGGTACGATGGATGCTCATTAAGTCTACATAAAAATCCTGAGTGGCGCACAATTAAAAACATATAAGAGCATTGAAAACCAAAAACTCTGAGAAAATGTTTCATCCTTCATCCAAGGTTTGAATATTTTTCGTCCAGTCAAAATGCATAATCATATTGACTGATGTAATGCTTTGGAATGCCGAATGAAAAGTGGTTACATCATTTATTTCATTATATGCACTATGTCATGCCAATACATAATGAAAGATCTATTATTACATGTAAGTTGGTAAGATGTTGATTCATAAAAAAATCATCAACTTTCGATATAAATCAACAGTTTGCAGTAATAACAATATTTATAACTCAATACACCAAACGAGCTTTTTGTCTACACATTTATCATCAGTGTCACTAGAATGGTTACAAAATCCGTTGAAGTCTAAGTGCAGAATTTTAAAATGAAATCACATATTATTTGCTTTTTCGACTTATATTCTTACTACTATTGTTATCTAGGATATGATAATGGTGTCACTGTTCACTTGGAGAGTTTTTGTTTTGCGTCGATCTGACATTGACCATTTACATATTTCTTAACCTACTATCAATTTGTAACATATCTTTTTCATACTGTATGTGCTCACAAAAGTGTTCTGATGACATGTAAATTGTTTGGAGGTGTTCTGAATTTAAAGCAGCAACATATTTGGAATTTAAAGAGTTGTTTTAGCTCTTTTATTTTGATGGCATATCTAGTGATTACTTTTTTTCTCTTGATTTGTTGTAGTTTTGTAAATTTGTAGTTTGTACCTTAAATATATTTTAGAGTTTAGTATTTGAGTTTCCAGGTACATTTGATGTCGACGGCCGAATATCACATTGAATGAATACGCTGTGTGTAAACGTCCCGATTATTTTAATTTTGTTGTTTATGCCGATCAAAATATTGATATATATAGCTATGTCTGTTGAAACAAAGATCATTGTTCTGTGTATTCATTTGACGTAACATTCAAACAATTGATGTGACTGTCATACAAGTAAGAGGTTAATCTAGCTTTAAAACCAGGCTTTATCCAAATCTTTTTTAAAGTGTTTGATTGATAAGGAAATTTCCTTTTTGAAATTTCATCGGACTTCAGAATTTTTGTGTATTTACTTTATGCCCAAAGACAACAAGAAAAAAAGCATATTCGACTCTAAGATATATGAATGATGCTCTTTCACTAAGCAATCCATCTTAATTCGGGCATATATCTCACGTATCACAGTTAACTTGAATTAAAGTATACTACCGAAAGTAGAAGTTCTGTTTTATATCTTGATATTTACCTCTACATTGACATTGATGAACGACATTAAACAAGAAATTATGACAAATTTCAATTGTTAACTTTTCATTTCTTAGCAGTAACATTCCATAGTTCCGTGGTATGGCATATCCAACTTAGTTAGTACGTTATGATCGTTTATATTCACACCATACGGACTTCATAAAAAGAAGTGTAATTCAAAAGAATTATGAAAAAAGAAATCGATACTGGATAAGTTTAATAGTCACAACAATGGTTTGACCGGTGCGATGTGTTGGTTTCTCAGCAGGAGACGATTTACCTATCGACGCCCTCTATATCGCTTCTTTAAAGTTCTTTCGATTCCTTCAGTTTCTATTTGTTACCTTGATCTGTTTCTTATGAATCGATCATTAAAGTACTGTCGCCCTAATCTTTAGTGACCTCTATTTAATATTTCTAAGAAACACTGTATTTATAAATGGCGTGCTTGTAATCAAACAGTTCATTATAAAATATTCTCCTCTCATAACATATAATCAAGAGGTCAACACTTTATAACTATCCATTTTTATAATCAAGAAATATGAGCTAAATTCCGGCTAGTTCAGGTAAATGTAATGAACTATATGACTCTGTTTCTAAATCAATTGCAAAATGGAAACTTTTTTTTGTATAATATCAGTGAATCATAGTAAATGCTGCCGCTTCACATGTTTAAGAAAGATATTGAATATAACGTTAAATAGGTAGATATATTATGAACATCTTCTATGACTCAAATGCTACTAGTTTTATCGCGTTCAAAAAAAAATGTAGTTCTCTTGTTTTATATAAGGGAATCAGATGTAATGCTTCCGCTTTCCATTTTTAAAAATGTGCTAGATTATGTAAGAAGTTTTACACTTTGGAGTGAATAGATGAATAAAGTTTAGCAATCATAATGTAAAAGCACACGGGAAACCTTCCTGGTAAAAGGAAGTTTAAAATTGTTGCTCAAAATCATTATTCCTCCTTTCAGTTTTAATTTCAAGAGAAGATTAATATCAACCAATATTCGACAGAGCAATGCACAAGGTATATCAAGGTAAACCATATCCATTGAAATCCGCACTCCATGTAAAAGAGGGACGAAAGATACCAGAGGGACAGTCAAACTCATAAATCGAAAATAAACTGACAACGTCATGGCTTAAAGGAAAATAAGACAAACAGACAAACAATAGTACACATGACACAACATAGAAAACTAAAGAATAAGCAACACGAACCCCACCAAAACTAGGAGTAATCACAGGTGCTCAAAAAGGGTAAACAGATCTTGCTCCACATGTGACACCCGTCATGTTGCTCATATAATGGAAACTGTCAACATGAAATTAGCTGTCTTATCATATACGATCAAGACTAAAGATTTATACCATGAAAGATTGAATGTTAATTTTTCAATGTTATCAACCCACGAAAGGTGTAAAAGAAAATCAGAATCAAAAGCACATAAATACAAACACAAACATACCATAAAAAATACACCATCAAGGTATATTTATGTGTGTAAGGCCAAACTTTTAAATTGTTATTTCAAGTCAATGTCAGAGTTACAATTTCAAGAGGAAGTTTCAAATTAAAAATATTCGTTGTAAAAGACCAACATAAATTTTTATTGTTAAAACTTATCAGATATCAGAATGGTAATTTGGTACGATTAACGCACATTTATTCTACTTAAAAATCAAAATTTAAATCACAATTAAAAACAGTTAAGACCATTGAAATTCAAAAACTGCGAGAAAATTGTTTGTCCTTGAACTTTGACTTTGACCTCGTAGACATTGCACGGACTGAGTATTTGACATCAAGTAAAAAAGCATGATCATACTGACTGATGTTATGCTTTGAAATCCCGTATGTAAGGTGGTTACATTATTTATTGCATTATATGCATTATGCATTCCACTACACAATGAATATATATATATATATATATATACAACTCGTCTAAACATCAACCCAACAATGTTAGATCTGTAAATTTGCTTTCGCAAATTTTTGGTTCTTCCCTCGCCGGGATTCGAACCCATGCTACTGTGATATCGTGACACCAAATCGCCTGCACTGCAGCCGTCCCGCTAGACCACACGACCACCTGGGCTCTCAAAAAAAGAGCTTACGGTGGCCATATGTTACCTTTCCACGTCAGTTTTAATCTAGCGGCGTACTACAGTACATGATATATAAGGCATGAAGGTGTTATTGTTACAGATCAGCTTAATTATCTATAGTAAAGGATCCAACAAATTAATGTAAGATACAGTCACAGAAAATAATTATATTCATAAGTACGTCTGAGTCAGTGACAACCCTACAATAGATGTATCCATCGGATCGCCATCAATGATGGTGATACATGGCTGTGTACATAATGTATATACAACTCGTCTAAACATCAACCCAACAATGTTAGATCTGTAAATTTGCTTTCGCAAATTTTTGGTTCTTCCCTCGCCGGGATTCGAACCCATGCTACTGTGATATCGTGACACCAAATCGCCTGCACTGCAGCCGTCCCGCTAGACCACACGACCACCTGGGCTCTAAAAAAAAGAGCTTACGGTGGCCATATGTTACCTTTCCACGTCAGTTTTAATCTAGCGGCGATATATATATATTTTTCTCGTATGCTGGTAAGATGTTGATTCATCGAAACAACATCAATATTCGATATTAATAGAAAGTCAGCAACTATACAAGATTCATAAATTCATACACTAAACGTGCATTTGTTTACATTTTAATCATCAGTGGCGCAAGCACAATGAAGATAGCAAAATCCGTTGAGGTTTAAGGGCAGAATTTCTAACTGAAATCACATAGATTATTGTTTATTCATCTAATAGTATCCCCACTGTTGAAAATCTAGGATTTGATAAAGTTGTCAATGTGTGCTTGAAGAGTTTTTGTTTTACGTTGATCTGACATTGACATCTAACATATCTCAAACTTTGTGAGCACAAATAGAACATCAAAAATTTTCTTTTTTCGGTTCTTCTACTTTTCCATCTTTCGAAAAATCTCAATTATTGTGATATTAAGAATAAATAGAAACAATGTTAGAACAGGAGCTGCACTTGGTTTTAAAATAATTTTTCCTAAGAATCATTTCATTATTTATGTTCAAAAATGCTTCAATAGAGTAATGAGAAAAAACGACAAAATCGAGACTGAAAAAGTTTTACATACTAGTACATATTAAAATGGGCCAACTCACCAACGACATGTGTTTGTGGTCTTAGATCTTGAGAAACTAGTAAAGTGTTCCGATTTGTAAATTTGCCGAATGTGTCCTATTCTCGATATGACATTTTTAGTGATTGTAAAAGCGCATGTTGGTTGCTGATTACATACCAGAGGACCTTGCGACACAGAAAAAAATCGTTTCTTTGGAGTTCAAGTGATTGCCCCAGTTTGTTTTTGTTACCTGGATTTGTGTTTTTTTCTAATCGAATAAGACATATGAACATCCTCGGTAAACTTATATTACCTGATTTTTTTTACCTCTATTGTAATTTCCAAGAAATACAGTCTTTATAAACTGCGCGTCAGTATTCAAACAGTTCTTTATAAAATATTCTACTCTCATAGCATATAATCAAGAGGTCAATACTTTATATCTATTAAAAAAAAGAAAAAAATGTGAACTTGATTCGGGCTAGCTCATGTAGGTTTAATTAACTTACTTTATCAATTGCAAAAAAAAAGTTCTTTTGTATAGTATAAGGGTATTAAATGTAATGCTTCCGCTTTCCATGTTTTAGAATGTGTTAGACATTGAGGATTACGTAAGATCGGTGTTTTTTTACGTTTTCAATGCGTTACATTGTGATTAGATGAGAAAAATACTGTCGGTGTGATAAGTAGACAGGAAAACTTCCTCATGTTAAAAGTAACTTCAAATATTCCTCCTTTGTTTGTTTCAAAAGAACACTAATATCAATCCATACTCGAAGGAACAATGCGCGAGGTAGATCAAGGTATATCATAAACTTTTTATGCGTTTAAGACCAAACGATTAAATTATCATTTCCAGTTAATGTCAATGTTAAAAAGTGTTCAATGAAGTTCAAGAGGATGCCATTGTTTAACATTAAAACAATAATGTATTTAAAAAAAAGACCCAAAAATTGTACAAACTCATCAAATTACCAGGCTTATAATTTGGTACGCAAAACGCATATTTTGTCTACACTTAATCTTTTAATGTTCTCAAAAAAAAACAGTAAAAACATTTAAATCCAAAAAAGGCACAGGAAATAGTACGTCCTTAACCGTTGACCTTGTAACACACAGAAACTGCACGGTATGAATATTTGATAACCAGTCAAAACGATTATAATGACTGATGGTATGCTTTGGAATGCCATGTGATATAGTCGTATGTGTGGTGTTTGCATCAATGATTGCATTGTATATGTGATGTCATTATTATATAAAGTGAATGCTGGTAAGATGTTGAATCATAAGAAAACAACATTAGGATAAGATATGTGGACTCATCAAAGACAAACAAGACTTATTATTTGATACACCTTACGTGAGTTTTGTCTACATTTTAATCATCAATTGTGCCAGATGATAGGTAACAAAACCCGTTGATGTTCAGGTACAGAATTTCAGTTTAATATGTACTTTGAAGTATTATTTTGTGTAAACTTATATCCTAACCACTGTTGATTTCAAGGATATGTTAATGCTGCGCCAACGTGCGTTTGTATAGTTTTCGTTTTAGTTGATTTGACATTGACCATGTTGACCTTGATCATTTCTACAAGGTTTCATGATTTCTGTCCAGTTTTGATGAATTTATTATTTTTGCTCTGAATTCTAAAAAAAAGGTACATTTTGACATTTATATGATATTATTCTAGTGAGAAATAATATAATTACGTTCAAATTCAATGGAAAAACCTAAGACAAAACAAATCTATTTTCCGTTGTTGTCTTAATTGTTTTTTTTTTTTTTATTATTTCAAAAAACATATGATATGAGATCTATTAATAACTAATGCACTAATGGAATATGCTAAAATTGAACAACATTTAAAGAGCTGTGTGTTAACTGACAGATTAGAAAAAAAACGAAGGGTATTGACAATAAATAAGTTTTATGGTCGCGTCAAAAGTTGGTTGTCGGTTCCGATGTGATGGTATCTCAGTTCACTAACGACATGTTGTTTTGTAGTCTTTAGATACAAGAAGGGTATTTTGATCTTTAATTTTACCTATTCTGTCCTATTCTTGATGTGACAATAATACTGAATGTGAAATTGAATGGCGGTTGCTGATTACATACCAGGAGATGCTTAATCTTTCGACACAGACAATATACTTTCTTTGGAGTTCAAGCTATTGCCCCAGTTCATTTTTGTTACCACGATTTGTTTCTTATCTATCGATGCAAGAGATTTGAACATCAGTATATTACTGTGACCTGAACTTTTACTTGACCTCCATTGTTAATTCCAAGAAATACAGTCTTTATAAATGACGTCTTTGTAATCAAACAGTTCATTATAAAATATTATGCGCTCATAACATATAATCGAGAGGTCATCACTTTAGAACTATCCATTTTTATAATCAAGAAACGTGAGCTAAATTCCGTCAGCTCAGGTATATATAATGAACGTACTACCGGTATATGACTTTGCTTCTAAACATATCCAGAAACAACGCCACTTTGCTTATTTGAATATTATACTAAAGAAATCGGATACGGGTCACGGAAATTACATTAAAATGATAGGGAATTTTGAAAACATGTCTGTTTTAGTTTTAATTTAAGTGATATACAGGTGGTTGCCGGGACAGAAAATGAATATTCACAACAATATACACCATTTTAACGAAACATAATGACTGTTGTTGCAAAATTACAGGTTCCTTAGCTATTTTAAAAATCGAAGCGAGAGGCCTTTAACAGTGCAGTGTAAAATACAGGCTAAAATGGCTGAAACGTCAAATTTGCAAACTTCGTGTTGAAAATTGGCTTACAAGGTCATTACAAAAACAGGTTGCCGGGGTGAAATTTGAAACTTGAATTTCAAAAGAATAAGCAAGTCCAAACCTTGTATGTGTAGTCGTTGAACTCTAGGTTCCCACGTAAAATTAAAATGTCACTATTTCAAGAAGAATAAACTCACGAAAGCATGAAAAATTCACTAAATTCGCGTTCATTGTTTTGATTTTGACCGCCTGACAACTTTACGGAAATATCAAAGTGATTGTAAATAAGGACTCTGTGACGGGCAACTTATAATATCCGTGTTTTTAAGATTTTAATGATATCAAGCCAGTCCAGTTCCAACTACTATCACGTGGTACAATTCTCATTTACATATTATGAATATTAATTAGCAAAACCACTACTAATTTCTGGCTATGATCAGTTTCAAAATGGATATTCTCTTTTTTATCAATGATCCAAATTAAATGTAGCCGCTTTTAATACATGTTTAAGAAAGTGTTTGGTATAGTATAAAATAGTACGTAAGATAGATAGATATATAAGGAACGTACTACATGACTCTAATTTCAAATGATACTAGTTGTATCGCGTTCAAAACAAAAAAAGGTAGTTTTTTGTATTATATAAGGGAACCAGGTGCGATGCTTCCATTTTCCATGTTTAATATTGTGTTAGACAATGACGATTATATAAGATCGGTTCTATTTACACTTCCATGGCGTATACAGTGTGAATAAATGAATACAGTTTCGCAAGTGTGATCTAAAGGTAGGCAGGAAACTTCCTGTTAAAAGAAAGTATAAAACTGTTGCTCAAAACCTATATTCCTCCTTTGTTGTTTTTTTTTTTTCATTTCAAAAGAAGATTAATAGCAATCAATATTTGAATGAATAATGCGCAAGGTACATCAAGGTATACCATAAACTTTGAAATCAGGACTCCATGTAAACTGTCAACATGAAATTAGCCGCTTTATCATATACAATCAAGACTAAAGATTGGTACCATGAAAGATTAAATGCAAATTTTTCAATGTATCAAACTAACGAATTATATTTTTATATGTGTATATAAAAAGCACATACAGACAAACACACATGAGCAATAAAAATAAACACTAGCACAGAGGGAAGAAAGATACAAGAAGGTGTGTCAAACTCATAGATAGAAAATAAACTGATAACGCCATGGCTAAAAATATCAAGACACAAAGACACATGACAGTACAGAACAAAAAACATAAAAAACTAAAGACTAAGCAACAGTAACCCCACCAAAACGGGAGTGATCTCAGGTGCTCTGGAAGGGTAAGCAGATCCTGCTCCACATGTGACACACGTCATGTTGCTTATGTTATTACAAATCCGGTAAATAGTCTAATTTGGTATTTCACATTCGTGAAAAGGGAAGGGTATTGCAGTTACGACATAAGAAACGTACCCGATATCATCTGATAAACGGTTATTCCATAACGGTCAATCATTTTCAAGGTATATTTATGTGTGTAAGGCCAAACATTGAAATTTTATTTCAAGTAAATGTCAGTGTTACAATTTGTTCTATGAATTCCAAGAGGAAGTTTTAATTTATAAATAATCCTTTTAAAAGTCCCATTTCAATTTTTACTATAAAAACTTATCAGTTATCATAAAAGTAATTTGCTACGATGGACGCACATTTAGTCTACATAAGAATCAAAATTAAAATACCAATTAAAAATAGTAAAGAGCATTGAAATTCAAAAACCGCGAGAAAATTGTTTGTCCTTGAACCATGACTTTGGCCTCGTAGACGTTGCACGGTCTGAATATTTGACATCTAGTCAAAAAGCATGATCATACTGACTGATGTATGCTTTGGAATGCCGTATGTAAGGTGGTTACATCATTTATTGCATTATATGCATTATGCATTCCACTACACAATGAATATATCTTTTTTTTGTATGCTAGTAAGATGTTGATTCATCAAAACAACATCAGTATTCGATATTAATAGTAAGTCAGCAGCTATACAATATTTATAAATTCATACACTTAACGTGCGTTTGTCTACATTTTAATCATCAGTGGCGCTAGCACAAGGAAGTTAACAAAATCCGTTGAGGTTCAAGGGCAGAATTTCTAACTGAAATCACATAGATTATTGTTTATTCATCTAATATTATCCCCACTGTTGAAAATCTAGGATTTGATAAAGTTGTCAATGTGTGCTTGAAGAGTTTTTGTTTTACGATGATATGACATTGACATCTAACATATCTCAAACTTTGTGAGCACAAATAGAACATCAAAAATTTTCTTTTTTCGGTTCTTCTACTTTTCCATCTTTCGATAAATCTCAATTATTGTGATATTAAGAATAAACAGATACAATTTTAGAACAGGAGACGCACTTGTCTTGTTAAAAAAATGCTTCAATAGTGTCATGAGGAAAAACGACAAAAATCGAGACTAATAAGTTTTACATATTAGTGCATATTAAAATGAGCCAACTCACCAACGACATGTGTTTGTGGTCTTAGATCTAGAGAAACTAGTAAAGTGTTCCGATTTGTAAATTTGCCGAATGTGTCCTATTCTCGATATGACATTGGACGCCATCACGAGTTGGTTGACCGTTATGGAATAACCGTTTCACAAATGATATCGGATATGTTCCTTACGTCGTAGCTACAATCCCCTTCCCTTTCATGAATTTGACATACCGAATTAGACTATTTACCGGATTTGTAATCACATAAGCAACACGACGGGTGCCGCATGTGGAGCAGGATCTGCTTACCCTTCCGGAGCACCTGAGATCACCCCTAGTTTTTGGTGGGGTTCGTGTTGTTTATTCTTTAGTTTTCTATGTTGTGTCATTTGTACTATTGTTTTTCTGTTTGTCTTTTTCATTTTTAGCCTAACGTTGTCAGTTTGTTTTAGATTTACGAGTTTGACTGTCCCTTTGGTGTCTTTCGTCCCTCTTTTAGTGATTGTAAAAGCGCATGTTGGTTGCTGATTACATACCAGAGGATGTTTAACCTTGCGACACAGAAAAAATCGTTTCTTTGGAGTTCAAGTGATTGCCCCAGTTTGTTTTTGTTACCTGGATTTGTGTTTTTTTCTAATCGAATAAGACATATGAACATCCTCGGTAAACTTATATTACCTGATTTTTTTTACCTCTATTGTAATTTCCAAGAAATACAGTCTTTATAAACTGCGCGTTAGTATTCAAACAGTTCTTTATAAAATATTCTACTCTCATAGCATATAATCAAGAGGTCAATACTTTATATCTATTAAAAAAAAGAAAAAAATGTGAACTTGATTCGGGCTAGCTCATGTAGGTTTAATTAACTTACTTTATGACTTAAAATCAATTGCCAAAAAAAAGTTTTTTTGTATAGTATAAGGGTATTAAATGTAATGCTTCCGCTTTCCATGTTTTAGAATGTGTTAGACATTGAGGATTACGTAAGATCGGTGTTTTTTACGCTTTCAATGCGTTACATTGTGATTAGATGAGAAAAATACTGTCGGTGTGATAAGTAGACAGGAAAACTTCCTCATGTTAAAAGTAACTTCAAATATTCCTCCTTTGTTTGTTTAAAAAGAACACTAATATCAATCCATACTCGAAGGAACAATGCGCGAGGTAGATCAAGGTATATCATAAACTTTTTATGCGTTTAAGACCAAACGATGAAATTATCATTTCCTGTTAATGTGAATGGAAAAATGTGTTCCATCCAGTTCAAGAGGATGCCTTTGTTTAACATTAAAAAAATATTGTATATAAAATAATAACCAATAATTGTAAAAACTCATAAAATAACCAGGCTTATAACTAGGTATGAAAAAACCCAAATTTCGTCAGCACTTCATCTTCCAATGTGCTCAAATAAAAATAATAAAACACTTTCAAATCCAAAAACTGCGAGGAATTCGTCTGCCCTTGACCTTTGACTTTATAACACAGAGACATTACACGGCATGAAAATCTGAAGACTAGTCAAAATTAGTATACTGACTGATGCTATGCTTTGGAATGCTATATGATAAAGTTGAATGTGAGGTGTGTGCATCACTGATTGCATTATATACTTATTGTCATTCTAATATGAAGTGAATATATGTATTATTTCGTGTAAGCTAGTAAGATGTTGATTCATAAAAAACGACATAAACATGATATATTTTAATCACAGATACAAGACTTATAGTTTGATATACCGAACGTGCATTTTGCCTACATTTTAATGATAAGTTGTGCTAGAAGGTATGTAACAACATCCGTTATGTTCAGAAGCAGAATTTCAGATTAATATGTAACATGAAGTATTATTTTTTTCAACTTATATCATCACCACTGTTGTTTTCAAGGATATGTAAATGGTATCAATGTTCGCTTGTAGAGTTTATGTTTTGTGTGGATCTGACATTGACCTTGTTCATTTCTCAAAGGTTTCTGGATTTCAATCCAGGTTTGATTAATTTATCTTTTGTCCTTTGGATACTGAAAGTACATTTTGACATTAATATGATATTATTCTAGAGAGAACTAATATAATTACTTTTAAAACCAATGCAACAATCTAGGACAAATAAATCTTTATTTTTAAATAACATATGATTTGAGATTTATTGCAAAAGAGAAAACTAATGGAATTTGCTAAAATTGAACATTATTAAAATTACGCCATTACAAATTGCATTTTATTTATCTGTTTATGCTTTTCTATGTGTTCTGATGACATGTCAATTGTATGAAAATGTCATTTATTTTCGTCCTGCTTCGATATCTGATTTTTTGTTGGAGATTGGTCTTTTTCTAAATAAGGACTTGACCTCCGAAAGTGAAAACGCATTTATCAGAACCTGTGGTGGTACATCGTATAAATCGAAATTATCATTTTTCGTGTATTGGAGCAAATTGCATATAACTGTCGTCGACAATGGGACGTCGATAATAGGAAAACTAAAGTCATCGAGTGTGTCATAGATCCTGGTTTTATTCGTTCATTAGCGACACTATCACACTAGCCACAAACCAGATTAAACCCACTATTTTTCTTAAAATGTCCTGTACTAAATCAGAAATATCGCAGTTGTCATATGTATGTCATCGTTTGTGTTTGTTACACTTCGGTGTTTCCGTTCCATTTTTATCATCTTACAGTTGATGTGTTTCCCTCGGTTTTAGTTTGTGACCCGTATTTGTTTAGTATTCACTCCATTGATTTATGACTTTTGAACAACGGTATACTACTGTTGCCTTAATTGACATTAGGGGATACATATGATGCATACCCTCTTTTTCCCATTGCATCCTTGATTTAAAGTTCATTTGGATGTATGTGATGGAAGTACAATCGTAGTTAAGAATACTGAGTGAAGTAGTATACTTTAAAATGGAGAATGAAAGCGGGGAATGTGTCAAAGAGACAAGAAAATAAAGGAAACAGTAGTATACCGCTGTTCGAAATTCATAAATCGATTAAGAAAAAAAATCCGGGTTACAAACTTAAACTGAGGGAAACTCATCAAACATAAGAGGAGAACCACGACAGAACAGAAACAACATTAAAAAGAGCCTCACATTGTGTTTAGCGGTGATATTTTACAATATATATACTAGGCAATTACTGGTCTTCAAGAACAAGACCTACAGACCCCCCTCAACAATAATGTATACAGAATAGAAGTAAAAAATTCGGCCTCATCTTATCACGGGTGCGATAAACGACGACATGAGGGAATTGGGAGGGAGTTTTTGATATATTTGTAGATTCATAATCCCTCTTGTTTGATTACTTGTTTATGCGCTATTTACATTGCTATTTGATCTTATTGATACATTTTTTTTATGCCGAGCTTGTAATAAATATTGTTCTTAATTAGATGACTTGCACATTCTACGGGAGATGTACTTAGTAAACATTTTAGGAAAGACCTTTTGTCTTCATTGGTTTAACATATGTTTATACATGTGTGTCAATCACCTTTAAATGAAACTGAGAATGGAAATGGGGAATGCCAAAGAGACAACAACCCGACTTAATTAGCAGAAAACACCCAAAGGCCGCCAATGTTTTTTTTTAACACAGCGAGAAGATCCGCCACTGGTTCAACGAGATATGAAATACAATTGAATAGACGTGTTAGAAAAGTCGACATTACTGCTGGCGCTCGTGTTGGATGAAGATTAATACGATATGACATATAGGGGTCTTCTCCAAAAGTTTAAATACTATCTCATATTTTGTTACCTGTATGGGTGTGTTTGATACCACTGTAAGGCGTAATTAATTTTAGCAAGACATACGCATTGTATGTGACTTTTAAAACTTATCACGTGGAATATTTAAAAAAAAAGTATATTCACACATGCAATTGGTATTATTTGATTAAAGGAATATATATAAAATCATTAAAAAAAAATCTTAATTATTTTTCGTTCAAAAGGGGGACAACGCTTGTTTCTATTTTCTTTTCAGAATCAACAAATGCTAAATGACTTGCAAATCCACTAAAGGAAGAAGATATAGTATGTCTTCGCTTTAACTCCTATTCACAGACAAAAGTGTATGTAATATATAAACTCCAACATGACTGGGTACGAATTTGTTTATGATAAGGTGAACGAAAACTTAAATCATGAGAAACAAATCTACGTTGACCGAAAATAAATATTGTGGTCTATGCGTCCTGTTCTTATCATGGGTAAACTACCTCGGTGTTTTGGGGTTTTTTAGTTCTGAGGGTAGTACATGAAGAGGGTTCAAACACCAGTTTTCAACTTGGACACTACGTACATCACAATAACATCACGGCAAATCGATACATTTTTAAAAGATAAAATCTGAATAATTTTCGATTCTTCAGAATAATTTTAGATTCTTCAGAATAATTTTAGATTCTTCAGAAAAATTTAAGATTCTTCAGAATAGTTTTAGATTCTTCAGATTTAAAATCAATGCAATAATTCAAATGAAATTATGTTTGAATTATATATATATAGGGTGTGATTTGCTCATTATCGGCCGCCTAGTCATATTTTCGTTTGAATTATTGCATTGATTTGAAATATGAAGAATCTAAAATTATTCTGAAAATCTAAAAATATATATAAGATAAGATAAGATGCAATATTGTTAATTTACAGGTCATATGAAAAAAATTGTGTTGACAATTGCAAAATGCAAAAACCATTGAAATCGTAAATGCAAATGAATGTTAATTTACACGAATGCAATAGGGACACGAAGGGTCGATTGAAAATATATACAGTAATGAAAGCCGTTAAAGGGTGTGAATTTGTAGCTACGGAAAACATCATCTCTGTGTTTCGAAGTGTAAAGTGGCGTCCATTTTCTTGATCTAGTATACATAGGTTTTCGGGGCCTGCTCAAAACTTCCGCTGGGTGCGGGATTTCTCGCTTGTTGAAGACACTGGAGTTGTTTTAAATATTTTGGTCTGGTTGGTTTTTTTTTTTACATAATCCCTGTTTCCATTCTTCTTATTCAATTAATTGAGACGAATTTTATTCTATCATTTTCTTTCAATAGCTTGCAAACTTGGTTTTGAAAACATTTGAAAGTAAATAGTTATCAAAGGTACCAGGATTATTATTAAGCTTCCATCTTATCAAAGACGCTTGATTAATAAATGTTAAGCGAAACAGAAAGCATAATCCCTGTTTTCTGGTCTTATAAGAGTTGGGGTGAGGATGGAGGGGGTTAGGGGTGTATTTTAATGTTTCTATATTTGTTTCTGCTATTTGTTTTGAACTATTTTTTCTATCTTTTTAATTTTATTTTCAGCTGTTCTACTATCAGTGTGCTAAAAAAGAATATATTAATAAACAATTTATATAAAAACGTAAATATGTGAAGTCATGCGTTATACGACTATGCCCTTTTTACCATTTGTTCACAAAACGTAAAACAAGATTAATATGATAATTGATAAAAAAAAATATAAAAATTTAAACTATTTTACTTTTTTTTACATGATATTCGATCGTCTTCTGTGTTATTTATTAAAAAAAAACTGCAGGTAAACATCAACGGTATCAAACACACCCATACAGGTAACAAAATATGAGATAGTATTTAAACTTTTAGAAATGACCCCTGTATATCATATTGTAGTAATCTTCATCCAACACGAGCGCCAGCAGTAGTATCGACTTTTCTAACACGTCTAATAAAACATGCAAACTGACTTTTAATCATTGATTTTTTTCTAATGTTAATTTTCTTGATCTTAAATCATTCACAGCTTTTCTAAATATTCTATTCCAGCTAATAAACTTTTTAAAACAGTACTTCAAACGCAATATATGTGTATTGTAGAAAACATATCATGTTCGACCAGCTGTATCTTTCTGCATAGAAAATAGGCATATTGCAACTAAAATAGTTTCCGACAATTAGGATATATTGTATTTTACTTATGTTGCAGTGAAAAGTATAAAATTTTCTTAACCTTTAACTTCTACTTTTGCATTATTGAGAAGCGGACGACGAAGAAGGCATCAAACTGAATTGGAATATAACCAATCTCTCACAATAGAAACAAGAAATAAAAGAGAATCTAGGAAATGGTTGTTTGTAGATTTCAGACAAATCTATCGTCTCTGTTTGCATGAAGTTTTAAAAGACCAAAAAATTAAACGTTTCAATCTTTTTACTTTTATGTTACCATTTATTGTCGGTATCTTAATTTGTTTTGTCAGTATTCTGAGTGTTATTTTTCGTTTCTTGGGAAAAGAAAGAAATAATTCATTGTTTTGTTAGACTTGTTTGCTTCGACTTTTTCCAACTTTCCAGTCAATTTCAATTAAAATCTACATTTTAGTCAGATAGACCACGCTTATCCTAGAGTTTGATTGAAACCTTGCAAGTTAATCTATTTAAAAAGGAAATGAAAATGAAATGAAAAATACAAATCATTGCTGAAAACATCGATTTTTTTATGATTAAAAGAAATGCCTATCCTATTTGACTGAAAGAACAAATTTCTACTCTCAGGATGACACGAGTGACCTGCTGTAAAGTTTGTCTATATAATTACGAATATCAGTTCCACGACTCCAATAGTCGTTCATTTCATCAAAACCAATTCAGCACGATACATGATTATCAAGTTTGAAGGTTTAACTATAGAAAAGATTTAATTTGTCTCCGAAACTAATTCGATAAAGCGCAGGGATACAATTAGAAAGGGAGAACAATAACATGGCGAAATAACACTACATTTGCTTAAATTATACCCTATATAATAGTTATTACTGATAAAATACGTCACATATTAGCTTCGGACGAATAATCAGCGTTAACATAGGTACACTCAGATAGATTAAACCAGTTTAATTGATAAATAGATATCACAAATTCTTGTAATTATTTATACCAGATGCCTATATCTATATATTGAGTTGTAGTCTCATTACATTGAAACGCCACTTCAACTATAACTCATAAATGTCCCAACGTGTAATATCTGGAAGAATGAAAACCACACAAAAGCCTCATTGTGAGACAACCTAGGATGACCAGCATCAATTCATACAGCAATAAGGAAATGAAGAATGATTCCCAAATGAGACAAGTATCATTCATTTAAAGATCCATGATGTAAACAACTACAGGTCACCAAAAGGTCGTGAACAATCAACGAAACACATAATTATAGTCTATAAAATGACCCGGGATAGCAAAATTTTAAGTGATTCAAAAAAAAGTTTTATATTTTGTCGTGTGCTTTGCCTTTCATAGTAAACTATCTATTTTCGTAACAGCAAAAGCACTGTTCTGTATAATCAAACCTAATGAATAGAGCTAGTCTGACACCTTAATCCCATTTCGCTAAAAACAAATGATGTATTTTTACTAAGTAACAAATCTAAAGTTTGGTGCACATATTTGGTGCATTTATCTTTGCAATACAACTGGAAACGGCCATTAAAGATACATTATATCTGCAGTGTGCAGTGATTACATAAAAAAGATATCGAGGTAGTTCTATGATTACAGAAGAATTAAGTTTTTTGAATATTCACTTTTTAATCATATGTATGTGCATCAACATTTCAACATCTGCATATAAAGAAAACAAAGGTTCCTGGTTCGATTCCCGTTTGGGATGAACATTTTAGGAACTCATATTTCGGCTCTCCCTTTACACCATTTGCGAGTATGGTCTTGAGGAAACGATGATAGTCCGTCGGAAGGGGACAATAAATGGCTGACCCGTGTTAAGAGAGAGCCATATCTCTTGCACGTTAAAGACACCCTTGTAGATTTCAAAAAAGAGTAGGCTAATGCCGCTACAAGGCAGCACTCGCACCCGCAAAGTGGAGAGGGATTAATATAAGTTGCAAAACTTGTTTCCCCATCCACACTAAATAAATATGTTTAAACTAAACTAAACTAAAGAATGCATATCTTTCAGTTGGTACAGTTATCGTTTTTTCTTTAATATGATATTCATATAAATGCATAGTTTTATCACCAAGATAGGGAGTTAATATGTGGAAAATATGAAGAAACCAAATATAAACTGCATTTCAACACAGGCTCTTATGGTTTTATTAAAAAAGCAAACATTGGAAATGATTTCCTTTTATCTTTCTTTTTTACAAATGAGACACTTATTGCAGAATCTCAATCAATACTTTATTGTTATTAAAAATTGTATCACTGATTGTTATACTGTGTGTTGTGTCTTTATGCATAAGTATCCTTTATCTATTGTCAAGGAAATCAGTTTTAGAAATTGATTTTATCGTATAATACTATTTTCAAAAGTAAGTACTGATTGAAACAGTTGTCCTGTTTTCATATATGCCATTGAACTTGGTGACGAAAATGAGTATCAATTAAATGTCCGAATTGTAGTTGAGTGGCAAATGTTTAATTAGTTTGAAGATATTTACCAATGAAACATCTTTGTAATGCATTATTAGAGTTTGTTTTCGATGAATAATATTCACCTGTGTAAGCTTTGGTCATTCTAATCCGGTACTAATAATTAAGCATGTTCAAACATATTTCATTGAAAAAAAACCGTTTTCCAACGCAAAAACATCTAATTAATAAAACTAGAATTATTCAATAAAATATTTAAAAAGCTAGATTTCTCCCCTTATTTATATAAACGGATTTTCCAAAATTTTAATACAAATGAAGTATTTTAACATTCATCCTTTTCGAAAATATAAAATATCTTCCCTGGCGTCGAATCTCTTTTACGTAATATGACGGTTTTAACATTCTTTTTCTGTTGTTTTCTTTTCATTCAAAATCTCTCACATCAGTATTGACCAAAAACTCTGAAGAGTATTTGGCAAAACTTCGTTCATGTAATGCTTCAAAATAAAAACATTGAATTTATAGCAAAACAACTTAAATAAAGCATATTATGCTGGAGAGGTCCAAATTCCTCTGTTTTCTTTATCAAGGAATCTAATTGTGAATTTCTTCATAAAAGGATTTAAAAGCTAAATTTGAAATTAGTTATCGTTTGCGGTCATGCCACCGTGTTCGTTATGCTACTATGTCATTTTATAATATTTGGTTTTAAGTTGGAGGATCTATCTTCGCAAGTGAATAACTTACAAATAATCCTCCTTTTGACGTCGACATTTGAAAAAGCAGACGCATTTTTAGCCATAGAAAATATCGTCATCAACACACGCCCACACTCCCTTAATTCTGTTTAGAATACAATTTGTACGGAAGATACTGCTTTTTTTTTTCGTTCTTTCATTTCTAAATTTGAATTGTCTACATAGATTAAAACATCGCTCCGTGTTGTAAGCTTTACATAAGTTAAATTTTCACAACTTTCATTTAAGGAAAAATAACTGACATCTGTACAAGGAGTGGTCATATACAGAAAATGAATGAACAACTTGGAAGTGATTTAATAAGGAATTTTATAACATTCTAAATGAAACATGTACAAGCACTAGTAACCCGAATTTAGCTTGAACGGACAAAAACGTGTTAACGCTATTTAAATGAGATTAATTGTTATTTGATAAAGATTGACAAAAATTAAAAAATATTTTTAATTCATTTCAATTCATTTCAATTCATTTCAATTCATTTTAACGCCAGTCAAATAGATTTCTTTGCGGTGAATCAATTGAAATCAAGTTGCTGGTAATGTACGTCAAACTATTAGGCCACGCCCCCGTTAAACTATTTCAAACTGGCATCAATTCGTTTTAAACATCGTTGAGACCCGAGCTTTGTACAGGTAAATCACTCAAGCAAGACAAACTTTATTTATTTATCGGTTTTTTGTCATCAAATTTTATCGAATTCAGTTAAATGTGTGTATTCTTAGTAAAGTCGCATGCTTCACAATTTTTAACAAATGAATGAACAATACATGTGACATTTAAGAAATTTAAATAAAAACATTAAAATATTGATGCACGGTTTAAGAAATGTGAATCTGTTAAAAATAAAATAGTAAAATTGCAAACTTTCAATCCATTTGTTCTCATCGAGGTCCACGTTCATGTTTCAATGCGATACGTAACATGAAAGTCCAATATGTTACAAATGTATAGACTCTACGATGTCCGAGTTCTGTCCGAAATAAATAATTGATAGCACTTATAAGACATAATGTTGGAATATTTGTCTTTTGTTGAAGTCGACACGTCTCCCTTTAGATGGCTTTCGGTTATTTCCGTAGTTCGGTTGCTGTCTCATTGGCGAATATCTTACATCTCCTTTTTTTCGTGCATCACTTATTTAACATGTGCACTGATGACTGAAGCAAATCTGATCATATACATCTGATAGCACTGCCTGTCACGTTTTTTTGGCCTCAAATAGAGCGGTTTGATTTGGATTTGAATGGGTTTTACTAAACGTCTAGTGGCAAATGTTTCACCCATAATACAGCCATTGTGTCAGTGGCACATCTGACGAAAATTCAAACCACAGATTACAAATTGCGTTTTTTTTTCTGAAGTTTATTAACGAATGATATGCTGCTTTATACTCTAATAGCAGTTACCCATTCGTGAACGTAATGGACGTATGATGAATGAAGTTCCATGTTTTATCTTTTATGTAAAATTTAAAAGGTTAAACCGGGTTGAATTATTACATTTACGAAAAAACATCATTTTATTTTTTAAATAAATTCAACAACAATATAAGTATATTTTAAAAATTTAATTGACAGTTTATATTGACCATTATATACATATAAAGACCGATGTCGATAACTCCATTTATCTTTTTTATCTTTATTTTTTTAGCACGAAATAAATACTGGAGTTAATCATATCATAGAAAAAATATCAAACAACGTTAGTTAAGACACGATTGATAAAATCTAATGGTTTGAATTTCAGTTTCGAATCAGATTTTTTTAGGCACCAGTGTTCATTTTGATAAACAGTGACTGAGACGCTTACTTGCAATTCGGAATTGACGAAATAACGTAGCGAAATGACCGTACTTATAGATTATACTTTTGTTTTCCATTTTAATTGTATTGTCATTTTAGGGACCGTTATAGCTGCTGATCAATGAGGACCAAAGCTCCGTGTTGAGGCCGTACTTTTGACCTCTAATTAAATTATACCATGTGACTTGACGGAGAGTTGTTTCATTGGCACACATACCACATCTTCTTATTTATATTAAACGGGAGCAGTTTATTACATTTTTATTTAGATAAAAAAAAAATATAAAAATTCAGTGAACCAAATGAATTTGTAGCATATTGTTACATTCAAAAGTATTTAATTTTGATTGATAGTATACATTATTTGTATTGCATTCAATTTGGTCCACAAAAAATGCCCATTGTCAAATATTGCACGTCGATGACCACTTAGATTAGTTACTTTAATTAAACTCATTTCCTTGGCTGGTAGTACACGCTTGTATTTTGTCCTTTAAAGTTAGTCTGTCGGTTTAATCATGGAAGTAATATTAAATATCAATGAATCACAGTTTAAGGAGAATTCTTTGTCATTTGCAAATAGATGTGAAAATTTGCTTACGACTAAATTCAGGCCGAAAGAAATATGTTTTGTTTTATTTCAGATTACGATTGAATTCAGGCCGAGAGAAATATGTTTTGTTTTATTTCAGATTATTTAGTACATATACAAAAATATTCTTAGTATTTTACAATTTACAAATAAAATTTGATAGTGCTTTTTATGCACATGGTAGATGAAACCTGTATGATCTAATTTTTTCAGAGGTCTGTGAAATATTGAAAATAGTACGTTCCGGAAAACACAAGTCGCTATATAAAATGCTTGTAAAATTCCGTTACATGTGGTACGCTCATATTTAAATACCTTTCTATATTAAAGAAAGTGAAAAAAAAAAACAGTTTTTGAAATTCACCAAAAAAAGATTAAACGAATAGTTTAACTTATTTTTCAACTATTGGATACACAAATAAATCTCTAATTTATCCACGCTTGAAATTTGTTTTTACTGACAGGAGTCTGCTGGTATTCGATTGGACCACAGAATCAATGTAGGCGTAACAGCCTATCATATTTATCCAATCAGCTGTCTTGTATGCGATGACATACGGTCCACTTAGTTTAGTTTTCCTTGTAATGAATTATAAATTGATTGCAATAAAAATTATTCAATACACTATAAAGCAAACAATGTCTAGCCCAAAATGACTTACACGACGCTATACTATACATATTATACTTAATAATTATTTACAAATTAAGACAGCGTAAAAAATAAAATAATAACATTAATAATAATTACTATTTAACGGTAGAGCTCTGATTTATCGGGGTCTATTATGCTATTAGTATGATAGTCCCAGCAATTTAAAAAAATGATCATCAAAAGAACGGTTGTGCTATTGTGGGCCAGGTACTTGCCGGTACGTCTAAAACCCACCCAGGCCGCTTTGATGCACTAAGCTCTAAGACACTTATGGAACACTATAGCGAACTTTCTAGACAAATTTGAAATTGTCAGATAAAAATAGCCAACGCTTATATTGAAGAATAAACAAGTCACGAAAAGAAATATTACTATAAATTGTACATTATACGGACATTTTGACTAATTCACTAAAAAAAACCAACTAAGCTTTGATACAGCGGAAGCAAAAACATCGAGCGTAGCAAAGATAAAAAAAAAATTAATAATGCTAAAATTATGTATTTTCAAATCAAAGGACAAAGCGTACGCAATGTAACCCGGAATCCGAATCTGACTGACTAGCAAATTACTACAAAATTAAACCAAAAAAAAAAAAAGGAACAACGTATGTTAGAATCACGAAAAAAAATGGATTTAGATTAGATTTGTGATCATTGGAATTTATTAAGACTTTTTTAAAATATCTATTTCTAGGAACTTTTTTTTAGATCGAAATTAATAAAGTTCATATATACGTATGTGGTACAGGTACAGCTCACACCGATAAATATATTACGGCATATTCATATAGAATTGCAAATAAACCTTTCAATAATGAATTCTTATAAGCCGATTTTAAAGCTCATAATATAAGAGATATGGGATATAATTCAATTTGACGGCAGCCAAACGACAAAAACCCTATAGGTAAATCAAGACCGCATGTTTAGTCTTCAACAAGAAACATGTGTCTACACGAAATGCCAAGCTCTAAATCGTGATGAACTTGTAGATACAATATTCAAAAAACAACAATATTAAAGTCTAAATAATATAAATATTCATTATTCACACATATTCTAGATTTTCTAAATGGTTTGAGACACGTATGCAAAGCCCATGTATTTTCCGTTCACATAATGTTTTGACGGTTTTCCTTTTTTATTTATAACGTCCTACAAACATTGCTCAGACTAAACAGCATGAAGACTAAAACACTTTTATAAGTCAGCGTATATTCCTTGAATGCCAACATCCTTTTGATCTACCGACAATTTACCTATAGATAATGTTGGCTTTCGAGGAATAGGTGCAAAAAGTTATCACAACACGAGAGCATGCTTATCAAAAATGGACATTTAGAGGTATAGGGGGGGGGGGTTGAGATCTCACAAACATGTTTAACCCCGCCGCATTTTTGCGCCTGTCCCAAGTCAGGAGCCTCTGGCCTTTCTTAGTCTTGTATTATTTTAATTTTAGTTTCTTGTGTACAATTTGGAAATTAGTATGGCGTTCATTATCACTGAACTAGTATATATTTGTTTAGGAGCCATCTGAAGGACGTCTCCGGGTGCGGGAATTTCTCGCTACATTGAAGACCTGTTGGTGACCTTTTGCTGTTGTTTTTTTATTTGGTCGGGTTGTTGTCTCTTTGACACATTCCCCATTTCCATTGTCAATTTTATTTAATTCGAATTGAATTCGCTAATCGCGTACACACACTCTTCTTTTTTAATTCGAATTAAATGTCCGTGTGAACGAGGCATAATTAAACAGATAGTTAAAATCTAATTCATGTTTGTTACGTTGTTGAAATTTTTTCTAATGATACTACTTGAACGAATATCACGGGTAGTAAGGTCGTCATATCGAGGAGCGTTTAGTACAGTGATTTTGTCATAGTTTGGATAAGTTTGACATGGTTAATTTATGTTGTTTCCACAAACTATTGCCTCAGTTCTATTAACACGAGCAGATAAAAAGCAAATAAGATGATTGAATCTGTATTGGAGGTCAAACGATCTATATTGGAATTGTTGTTTCACGAAATTAACACAGAATAAGCAAGATATCGGAATTGCTATGGTTCGGTTAAGCGATTGACATGGTTCGGTTAAGAGTCTTGAAAATCGTCATGGTTTTGGTCAAGATTGTCATGGTTTAGATCGAAATAAATATATTTGTGTTTCACTTTAATACTGAAAATTTGATTGATAGCGCCTGTTATTGAACGAAGTTACACTATATATTAACTGCCTGAGAAGAAAAAAGCCTGTTTAACCAAATTTAGTGGGTGTAATCGTAAAAGCGTAAATTAAACATATCATGTTACTTTTCGTAAGTTTTCTACAATATAAATTTAAAATTCACTGCTCTTTTAAACTAGCTTTCGATAAAATTTTACAAAAAAAAGGCAAAGCGTTGCTTCTGTTTCTCATATAATATTTTCTCCATATGTCTATGCTCGACTCTGACGGGGATATCATGAGCGGCATCACTAGTGAAATAGCTAAAGACTTCTACTTAAAAGTGGCAGCTAGTCAAAAAGTTATTTTTGTTTTTCCTTTTCTTTTCTAGAAAACTATACATTTGTTGTTTTTTCTTTATTTTAAATTTTGAACCAGTTTATGATGAATAAAATAAGATGTAGGGTTATAAGTCCATGATACAGTAACCCAAATACAAAACTAACCAAAATTAAGAGGACATCATAAGTCGTCAACCATTTACGAAACCGAATAGTTACGTTACGCGTAGCATGGACAACAGTTTTAAAACTTATTGGTTTTAAAATTATAATAGGTGAAATTACAATAAAAAGTACTTTCAAAGTTCGAATTTAAAATATGAAAGATCACAACTCCAACTTTGGATTTCAGCCGATATAATGTTCAAGTTTATCAATTATTATTACGAATCAATAAAAATCTTTGTAATATTGTATAAATGCATCGTGTATAATATCATTAAATTATTTAAAATATTTGACTTTTTATGTAATATAGTTTCTATACTTTGTGAAAAAAACCTCCTGCTATCTAGTTTTAAGTATGAGGTGGTATATTAATAAACGTGATTGAAAAAAGGATTGAAAACCAAACCACACAAGAATGAATTCTTCAACAATAGGATAAATTAAATAGGCCAAACTCTGTATCTGCCTGTTTCTATAAAATGGGTAAATAAATTGGACAGAGACAGCCAGAGATCTGAAACCATCAAAGTAGTCTCAGTATAGCGTAAATCAGTAAGGTATGACATAGGATAACATGTCGCGTCACTAGGTTCTGGACATTTTTGATGAGTGGCCACTTCGGAATTCAGTGAATATGTTTTTGAAATCAAATGTGTAAAACCCTTCCTTTCACAATAGTTAGCGCTTATGAATGCCTGTTTTGAAAACTTATATTTTCATGATTTCGTAGTTTATAACTTCTTTTCAATTTGTGTAACTAAATACGTTTAGCATAAAATCAACGCAGTCAAATTCATATTTGTTTTTGTGTTTGTTATTAATTTACACGATAAGGCTCCAAATTTTACACAAATGCATTGAATTGGGCTCATACAATTTTTCAGAGGCAACTGCATCTATTGCTCCTTTAGACGGGTCATTTGAGCCTGTTGGTGATACTGATTCATTTCTAGCATTCATAAAGTTTAAATGATATATTGTCTCATTTTCCAGATAATGACATTTTTAGATATCATAACATGCTCTTTTATGGTACTGACGATGATTTCTTGAGCACCATGTGGAAATCCATCATATAGGTTCACGATTGAACTTTTACGTTTAGCAGTAGATCTTCGGGGTTGGTCAAACATTGAATACACTGTAGCTACTGAAATAAATAAACTTAGTATTGTTTAATAAGTTCTTTATGATTCAAGTTTATAATATAACTGCGGCAATAAAAAATTTAAAAATTAAGAAACAAATATTAAAAAATAGGATCCTCTCAATATTGTTTCATATAATGCCATTCAATTAAACTACAGTGTTAAATATATATCGTTATTTATTGCTAGACATAATCCAAAGATGCTCACAATATTGGCAGCATAATTCCACTATGAAATTTAGAAGAAGCTATCTAAGAATCATGACTTTTTATTATTTGTTATTAGTTTGAAAGAATGTCCTACTAAATATCTGTACTTTATTTGTGTTTTTGGTGTTTCTGTTACTTGATTTTCTTGTTTAAACCCGATCTGGTGAGTTCTACCTGTGTGGCATGGTTACGGCGAAGAAGATGTTGGGGAGCCCGCAAACATGTTTTACTCTGCAATATTGTGTTTAAACTGTCTCAAGTTAAGTGTCTGTAATGCCGTGAATATCGTTTGTAACTGTGTATCAAATTTGCTATTTATTTTGGACAGAAATTAGGCTGATGGTTTTCTAATTGGAATTCCTATACATTGAATTTTGTCGCAGCCTTTTATATCTTGCTTAGAAATATGGTTTTGCTCATTGTTGAATGTTGAAGGACCCTTGATAACAAATAGCTGCTAACATCTACGTCATTTGATCTCAGGTGGATAGTTATATCATTGGCAATCATATTGCATCTACTTATAATATATTACTACATTGTATGTGCGTTCTTATGTCCTTTTGTGTTTCAATTGGAACGATTTTTGTTAATTTTGATAGTAACTCTTCATTATACACGACAAGAATTACATAACTGAACCATGTCGAACATGAACTTAACCATGACACGAATTAACCAAACCATGACACAGATATTTCAGTAATTTTGAATTAATTGCAAAAGTAGGTATTTTTCAGAATAATTGACCGCAGTGTTATATCACGAAGATATATGTGATGTAACAGACTGTAAGAAAATAAGTTTTTTTATTCACGATAAACCAATAAGCAAGTTTTACATTTTGACATACGCAAGCTTTGTTCTGTATTAAATCATTAACCATATGATACAACTTGTGATGTACTAACATATTAACTTTATACAAAGGTACTTACCAGCTTGAATTAATGATCAGAAGTTTCGTTTACAAAATATCCCAATGTTTACATTTTTACATTGATTTTCATCAAAAAGACTTAACACCGTCATGTCAAACTTATCCAAACTATGACAAAATCACTGTACTAAACGCTCCTCGATATGACGACCTTACTACCCGTGAATATGGATTCTCTTAAAATGAAACTTTGAAAAGTGTTGCATCACATGTGCATATTGTGAGAAATTCTAGTTTACACAAATGTGAAGCCTCTTTGGACTTTGAAGGTTTTTTTTTCAATATTTCTATAGTTGTGTGTGCTGTAACATCCTACCATATTACTTGATTAAATTTCTTGAAACTTTGTATCACGTGTTAGAATACTATTGATGTATTATGTTCAGTTTGTTCAGGATATTTTCTTAGTAATAATACTACACACTTTTTTGCAAGTGCTTCATGAAATGATACTGGTTAGGGGTTTATCGTGTTCGCAAATCATCGGTGTTCTTATGAAACAAAGTAATGTAGTTTGATTGGAATTGAGACACATTTCCACAAGAGACCAAATGACACAGAATTTCACAAGTATAGGTCACCGTACAGTCTTCAACTATGAGCAAAGCCCATACAACATAGTGGAACTAACTATACAAATCAGATGAAACCGGTTTAACTCATCAGATGTAAATAAATAGAAATACCACACAGAATAGACGTGGTCAGGTTCTTGTATATCCAAACAAACAAAAAACACTTGTAAAGTACATCCTCTGAGAAAACTTGCAGTTACTGACAGCTAGTTCAAAGTCACAAACAACTAAAAAAATCAATCCGCGATAGACTAAATTCTTGTTACCCTATTTTATGGTTAATTGTTTAATTAAAATATTCATATATTTCATGTATATATACTTAACAAATAAATATTTATAATAATATGGAACAAAATAAATCTCTAATATCCTCTTTTAGTTTGAAATAATTATATTTAACTAAATATAAATGTTATATTTATATATATGTCTTATGTTAATAAAACTTGTTCATTCCCAAATTTATTTATTTTTTAATAAAAAGTAACAAAAATCATTTTCTTTCTATCTTTATATTCATAATTATTTAACCCTTAAATTTTGCTACTTTTCTTATCAAAATGTGATAAAATTTTACAATTTCATCTTATAAAAACAGAAATATTTTTGTTGGCATTCAAGGAATAGGTAACATATAAAATGTTGGCATTCGAGGAAGACACCAGCGTACACACGGTGTTTTTTTTTTAACAAATCGATAATTTCGTTGCCCAGGGATATGAATTTGACATTAAAAGTCCCTCAAACCTTTATAATACCCGGCCGTGTCATTTCCGTTTTAACAGATCGAGAACACGACCTTTTAGGATATGCATGAATTACCATACGTATGTCCGAGCATCTGTTATTATAATGTATTAACGTGTGACGTAATTTATTTTGAACCTTTTCTTTTGGGCGCTTTTTTTACCAATCCACTAAACAAGAAACAATGCATGATGGGCTACAACATGTTTACAATCAAACGAAAACAAGTGTTATATTTACTGCAATACAACACATTTCTTTGCGATATTATCAATTTCGCTTAGATTTTTTTGTATCCATATTTATAGCTTGTGATATGAAGTATTCTTTCAATGCTCAGATTAACGAAGAATTTTTTCTATGCAAAAAACAGAGTATTTAATTTAAATAACCCGATATAAAGTCATTTCTGTATGATTGCCGATGCCACAGAGATTTCGGGTATTCGTCCGCAAGACAGCAACGGAACGACAGTTTTAACACAAAGCCAATTATATTTAAGACAAACTTACTAGTGTAAAGCTAACCGTCGGTGCTAACTTTCATAAAGACAGTTAAAAAAAAATAGGGATCCTTGAATTTTGTGCTCGTAAACACAGGAAAGATTAAGAGGGGTTCAAATTTATATTGAGGTCACTAAATTTTCATCGCTTTTCACAAAATTGTTTTTATGATATTGTACCCTTTTTTATGATGTAAAAAATAATTTAAATCGATAATTTATTTCTCTATAGGAAACAACAATGTATAATCATCAAGCGGGACAATTTCAAGCCGATTATCCGTTATGTTTTCTTCTCATTATTGAAGGCATTGCGGTTGCCTATCATTACTTACATCCATGCACTTCATTTGAAACTTTAAAAAAATTTATTCACACAGAAATCACAGCTTATTAGTGTGGGTGTAAGGGACACGAATGAAGAAACCTATCTGGGAAGTAATATGAAATACAAAACTATTAAACCGTTGTTTTTCCCGTTTGAATGGTTTTACACTAGTAATTTTGGGGCCCTTTATAGCTTGTTGTTCGTTGCGAGCCAAGGCTCCGTGTTGAAGGCCGTACATAAGCCTACAATGGTTTACTTTCATTAATTGTAATTTGGATGGAGAATTGTCTCATTGGCACTCACACCACATCTTCCTATATCTATATGCTATACACCTTAAGGGCGTTAGCCTGAATGTGTGCGTCTTTAATTTCTTACGCCAAAATAATGCAGAACGACAAATTGAATTATTAAGGACAGGGATTGATTGAATGATTGATTGATTGTTTGTTGCTTAACGTCCAGTGGAAAATAGTTCATGCATATTCAGGACGAGAACAAGTTCACAATAAATACACTAGGTATGTTGATACGATAGAGGCCATCTGGGATGATGGTCAGGGAAATTTGGACTGCCACTGGAAAATGAGGATGTCTTGTATAGGCCGAGAAATTTTGCCTTGTAACAGGCCACCTACGGACCCCTCAAAAGAGTTGTTGCAAGGATTCTTAACGTGCAAAGAACAAAGAGCGTTGCAGTCTCTTTACACGAGGCATCAGATTTCACGTCACCCTTCTGACCGGACGTGACTGCGAACTTGATACATCCCGCACAGCCAAACGGACGCCCCATTTCGGCAAGCGTTTTACTGCCGGTCTGGAGAAGACCAAGTGACCATATTTCTATACCCTATTCACCCTAAAGGACAGGGGGTTTCAATACTAACGGATTCCCTGTTATGAAAATGTAGGTGATCTTTCAGCTATTTGATAATATGCTATTGAAATGCAGGGTATCCAATTTATGTATCGACAACTTTATGTCAAAAAAGGTAAATCATTTTGACAGAAAACAAAGGCACTTTTCCTTGCATAATTTAATCTTAAATATTTGAAAATTGTTATAATAAATGGGTAATTTTTTTTTAACATTTTGATCACAGCCAAATTTTGTACGGTGTGTAGAAATACCACAAAGGACTTCTTAGTGCACTGAAGGACTATACAAATCATTGGTGCATTAAGAACAAAGTTTTTGCACTAAGGACATTAAAACGATGTTATTAAACCACAAACATGGATATGAGAAGATATAAGTATATAACTCATAAATATAAATTTGGGTATCAATTTATATCATAATTTTGAAATTGACTTTCTTTTTTATCAGCGCATGCAATGTGACCGAAGGCTTATTGCAAATTCCCAAGCATCAATGTTCAGTCAACCTTATCCAATAAACAATTGTCATTTGATTGTTACTAATTGATAAGTTAATGATAGTTGTGGAATGAACTTAATGATTTAGCGTAGTTTATTTTCAACTTGATTTCAAGTATTTTATGTCCTTCTTAACAATACAGGAGTTTACATTTGTACATACTTTCATAAGAGATTGATAGACATTAAGATGGGAAAATGTGGCATTCGTGGGGATCTTAAAAACCCGATTACATCATTATTATATTGTGTTGGAACGGAACTGTACGGTTTCTACATTTTCGACATTCGAAAATATAACAAGTTGCAACATGGAAAGTTTTCCAATAGTGAATCAAATGATACTATATAACGTTTCTTCTAGACATTCAAAACATTCTATATGTATATATGAACCAATCAAATAATAAACGCCGTATGCATACAAACGTTTTTCGTCGAATAGAGGAGCTTTTAATATATCGATCAGAACTGTCACACAACAGCGATAAAAATGTCAATAATCATTGAAATACACATCGTTGAGTCCAGAAATTTTAAAAGTACTATTTCTGTTGTATGGTCTTACCTGTCTGAAAGTTTAAAAGCCATTGCACCAGTAGAGATTCACAAATTATAATTTTTTCAATATCGGATAAATTAATTGACTGTACAATTGCTTACGAGTTTACTGTACTATCACTTGGGCCTTTCCTGTACAATCGCTTGTCCAACTTATCAAAGCTCATTTTCAATAAAAAAAAAATTAAGGAGATGTGATATCGGTACGTCTAAACACTGCTAAGGACTCCTTAGTGCACTAAGGACTATACAATGCCACTAAGGACTAGAAGGACTACTGTTATACGTATTATTTTTGCATATTCTGTTAAAGGTTGATATTTAATGCATAAATTTCAAATTTTATAGAAAAATAATCATAAATAAAAAAGATATTCAACATTTTCTAGGCACGTGCCCATTTTTCTTTGATATACCGAAAATCAATGAACCGATTGACACGTGCCAAATAATATAACAACTGATTAAACAATCATATATTCTTAAATTTAAGAAATTGACAATTGTATCGAAAAGATTAATACTTGATTATCATAATCAAATGTGTTGTTCTTATTTAAAAGTTAAAATGATTAAAAGGACAAATAATTTTGCTTTTGTTTCATTTATTTCCCGACATAGTTATTTGCCATAGGTTTACATAATGTTGATGTGCGCCAACTAATAAGTAAGAGTGTGGTCAGCTTGGTAAAATGTTTATGTAAGAGACATGAAGACAAAATGAATATATATATATTTATAACTTTTTTGTTTTTATTCTAATTCCGACAAAGATGCGTTACGAGTGGCTTCACTAAAACATGAGTAAATTCCGAAAAAAACCCACCTATAAATCATGATTTTTATTTGTCCACTTTCTATTACTGCTTTTTACGTACTAGTACGACAAACGATTGAATTGATAAAAAATCATGTGGCGTCCTTGTGATTTATCAAAACCACTAGTTTTCAACAAGTTTGATATCAGTTTACAAAGGCGGTACTTATTAATTTGAAATTGTTTGACATTTGTTTTTTTTTTCTTTTAAAAGTAAAAGAAGTTTAAAATAATCATTTAACGAATTTTAGTCAGATTAGGTTTTATTTCTAATATATGAAAGAGAAATGTTTTTCAAAATGTTCCACAGTGTTTAGTACATTATTTACGAATAATTTCCTGCATTTGTTAATTTAAAGTTAAAGATATAATGTTGAGAGTGCTTTGTAAAAATTACTCACTGTTGAAGGCCGTATGGGTAACTTAAAGTTATTAATTTCTGTGTCATTTTGTCTCTTGTGAATAGTTGTCTCATCACCAACCCTACCACATCATTTTTTATATTGGTTGCAAAAATTTATTATCGTATTGAACTCGTTTTTGTCCAGAAATATATTGCTCAAACGTGTTCTTCATATGATACTAATAAAATTTGAAAATGAACCATAGCATACGCACAAAAACATGATTTCTGTCTAAATCCGTCTGTTTACTTGTAGCTTGCATTAAATAAGTTTGGTTACATGTAGTAAATATATTTTATCAGATGGATTTTTTTTGTCCCCAAATACATTGCTCAAACGTCTTCATATGTAAATTAAAAAAAAGGATAAAATTTTGAAAAAGTACCATAGCAAACGCACAAGGGTGGTTGCATGTAGTAAAAAGTTTATTATCTTATTGATTACTTGTTGTCCAGTAATACATTGCTTAACGTCTCCATATAAGAAAATAAATTTTGAAAATAGCACCACAAGAAACAAAATAATGTGTTTCGGCTCCATACCTGTTCGAACGCATGTCCGTCGTCGCCCGTATTCTGTCATTTATTAATATATGAACATCAAATTAAAAAAAAACTTCAATACACTTGAGAAAAAATACTTCTTCATTCTGAAAAAAACACATTAATAGTATTTCAACAACAATTCATTTTTTACCAATCTTGTCCATTAAACACAACAAATACAATGATTCCCGTGTAATCAGTTATGTAATATGACACGTGTCAAACGGTTCATTGATTTTCGGCACATCAAAGAAATACGGGCACGTGTCTAAATAATGTTGAATATCTTATTCATCTATGATTATTTTTCTACAAAAAATGAAATTTATGCATTAAATATCATTCTCTACCATAATATGAAAAGAAATTGCATGTAACAGCACCCCATATAGTCCTTAGTGGCATGTTATAAGTCCTTAGTGCACTAAGGACTCCTTGGCAGTGTTTAGACGCACCCATGTGATATGATTTGCAATTATACAACAATCCATCAAATTAATTGGATGTACACATGTAAGCTATATTGGGCGACCATACCTTATAATCGGATATATATATATATATATATAAAAGGTCCCAACATAAACAAATTTTGAACAATTAAATTCGAAAACTAACGGCCTTATCTAGAAAAAAACAACAATTTACAAAAACAAAAATAAAATAATATGCCAGACATGAACCAACGGCAACCACTGAACTACAGGCCACTGACTTGGGATTTTCACAGAAAGAAGATGACGTGATAAGCATGCATGTGTGTGTACGCTCAACCTCCTAAACTGAAGTGGATGTAAGCAATTATAGGCAACAATCCGGCCTTTAATAACGAGAAAACCCCTTCCATATAGTCGACCGATCACTAAAAGGCCCCGACTGGAAAATGTGATTTTTTTTTTAAACTCTAACCAGAGTGCATGTATATCAGCTTACAGAACTTGAAAACCAAAAAAATTAGTTATAAATAAAAATACGGATAAACATTTTTTTTAAGCTATCATAATCATAAACAAGATTCTGTCCTATTTTATTAGAAATCCAGGATAGTTAAGAAAGTAATTAAAGTTTCAAACACTTTACCCACAGAGTAATTTTTTGTGGTTTGTAGATAGCTATTGCAATAAAAGTCGGAAGGCTCAACCAGAGACATATATATACACATATGTGTATATATGTCTCTGACTCAACAAAAATGTAATAAACTATTATACTTTGCGAAATATGTTTATCTTCTATTATATCAGTATGTGTTGGTTAAAATAAAATCTCTATATATTTTTTACTATTTCAAAATATCTTTATAAAACATTTCTACAGAACTTAAAAAAGTGAACTAATAAAAGTCTTACGGAACAAGCAGACGAAATTAAAAGAAACAAAAATAAGAAGAAAATACACTCTTACATAGAAGTAAAAACTATAACAGTCAGAAAAGCAAAATAGATATGGCAGTAATAACTATACCATAAAAAAAACCAAGAACAACATGAAATAACATAATATATACATTCTTAATAAGTATACTAGTGTATTCAAAACGGGTCAAGGTTGAACGAACATGATTTTTATACGACCGCAAATTTTGAAAAAAATTTCGTCGTATATTGCTATCACGTTGGCGTCGTCGTCGTCGTCGTCGTCGTCGTCGTCCGAATACTTTTAGTTTTCGCACTCTAACTTTAGTAAAAGTGAATAGAAATCTATGAAATTTTAACACAAGGTTTATGACCATAAAAGGAAGGCTGGTATTGATTTTGGGAGTTTTGGTCCCAACATTTTAGGAATTAGGGGCCAAAAAGGGCCCAAATAAGCATTTTCTTGGTTTTCGCACTATAACTTAAGTTTGAGTTAATAGAAATCTATGAAATTTTGACACAAGGTTTATGACCACAAAAGAAAGGTTGGGATTGATTTTGGGAGTTTTGGTTTCAACAGTTTAGGAATTAGGGGCCAACAAAGGGCCCAAATAAGCATTATTCTTGGTTTTCGCACAATAACTTTAGTTAAAGTAAATAGAAATCAATGAAATTTAAACACAATGTTTATGACCACAAAAGGAAGGTTGGTATTAATTTTGGGAGTTTCGGTCCCAACAGTTTAGGAATTAGGGGCCAAAAAGGGACCCAAATAAGCATTTTTCTTGGTTTTCGCACCATAGCGTTAGTATAAGTAAATAGAAATCTATGAAATTTAAACACAAGGTTTATGACTATAAAAGGAAGGTTGGTATTGATTTTGGGAGTTTTGGTCCCAACAGTTAAGGAAAAAGGGGCCCAAAGGGTCCAAAATTAAACTTTGTTTGATTTCATCAAAATTGAATAATTGGGGTTCTTTAATATGCCGAATCTAACTGTGTATGTAGATTCTTAATTTTTGGTCCCGTTTTCAAATTGGTCTACATTAAGGTCCAAAGGGTCCAAAATTAAACTTAGTTTGATTTTAACAAAAATTGAAACCTTGGGGTTCTTTGATATGCTGAATCTAAAAATGTACTTAGATTTTTGATTATTGGCCCAGTTTTCAAGTTGGCCCAAATCGAGGTCCAAAATTAAACATTGTTTGATTTCATCAAAAATTTAATAATTGGGGTTCTTTGATATGCCAAATCTAACTGTCTATGTAGATTCTTAATTTTTGGTCCAGTTTTAAAATTGGTCTAAATTAAAGTGCAAAGGGTCCAAAATTAAACTAAGTTTGATTTTAACAAAAATTAAATTCTTGGGCTTCTTTGATATGCTGAATCTAAACATGTACCTAGATTTTTGATTATGGGCCCAGTTTTCAAGTTGGTCCAAATCAGGATCTAAAATTATTATATTAAGTATTGTGCAATAGCAAGTCTTTTCAATTGCACAGTATTGTGCAATGGCAAGAAATATCTAATTTCACAATATTGTGAAATAGCAAATTTTTTTTTAATGAAGAGTTATCTTTCTTTGTCCAGTATAGTAAGCAAGAAATATCTGCAAGAATTTTTTTAATTGGAGTTATCTTTCTTTGTCCAGAATCAACTTAAATCTTTGTTATATACAATATACAATGTATATTCACTTTTTACTACCAACTGATAAATTTAAATAATCTTTACCATTCAGTGATAACAAGCAGTTTTTTTACATCTTAATATTTTATGATGTATTTAAATGAGTAGTAATTGTTGCAAATTCCATTAGAATATTTTAATTGAAATTAGTTTTGGAATAAGGGAAAGGGGGATGTGATTAAAAAATTGGGTTCAATTTTTCTCATTTGAAATTTCATAAATAAAAAGAAAATTTCTTCAAACATTTTTTTGAGAGGATTAATATTCAACAGCATAGTGAATTGCTCTAAGAGAAAACAAAAATTTTAAGTTCATTTGAATACATTCATTCTGTGTCAGAAACCTATGCTGTGTCAACTATTTAATCACAATCCAAATTTAGAGCGGAATCCAGCTTGAATGTTGTGTCCATACTTGCCCCAACCGTTCAGGGTTCAACCTCTGCGGTCGTATAAAGCTACGCCCTGCGGAGCATCTGGTTTATATATTACTGTCAACTGAGTGTGGCGCGTGTCGATAAAATATAAAATCACTGTCTAAATGTGATTATAAAATTTGAAATTGTTTTTTTTTAAAACGTTGACTTGTATATGCAATGTCTTTTGTGCCAATTGTATCATTCCATCAGGTCCTTTAGTGCATTTTTTTGTTCTATGTGCACTAAGGGGGACTTTTGCGGTATTTTAACGGACACCCCAAAAAAGAATTAAAGGACAAAACGTTATTATGTGGAATTTGTTTTCGGAAAATGTTTCATTTGTTTAATATTTGAGAACAAATCTATTCTTTTTCAATTCAATACATTTTAGGTAAACATTTACAGTTACACATACACGACCCTACATTTTTGATAGAAAAAAAATGCATTTTCAAAATCGTATAATCTTTTTAACTATATTTAATTTGCAGTTTTGTGATATGTGCATGTAGCTTGAACAACGTCGTCAATAGTGTTTGAAAGAAGCTATAAAAACATGATTTAGAACCTTATACACCCCACACGGAGGTACATGTATGATACCATTACGAGTGAACGTATGATATAACTGTGAAATAGCCATTGTAATTGCCACGTTATTTTATGGATCGTTCATTTTATTACCTTTAGATTATTAACAAGTGCCATCGAACTAAATCTTTATAGACCGTATATTTAACGCATAAATACGCTAATTCTACAGTTAAGAGGTAGAAGACGAAGAAGAATTATTTATAATAGTGCAATCTGAACAAACAAATAAATACATATTTATATTAAATAAGTTTTTTATTCAAATGAAATTTACAAACAAATGTACTAAGAGACTAAGACATATATTCAATGCTACACTTAAATTTATGTCATACATATCTATTGTTTAAATCTATGAGGATCTTGACGGGGTCCTTCATTTCTGTTTTTATTATAGTTTTATCACTTTCACTTCACGGCCTAAGAGCAGTTTCAGAAGCTTAGTTTAAACGGAGACATGGTTCCCTGATGCGGCCTAAAGAGGATAACGAAATTAACTATATAAATGATCTTACATATAAAGTATTTGTATTTTGCGTTATTGATCGTTCCGGATGAAGTAAAATCCAGAAACGTGAATTGGACGTATGAAATTTATAAGATAGGATAAGATAAGATAATTTTATTTACCAATCAAGGTGCCGCTATACAATCAAATGAATGAATTACAAAATAAAGCACAGAAAATGATTAGAATGATTAAAGTACATTAAGACAACCAAAAAAACAACAAAAAAAACCCCACATTAATACACATTTAAGATGTTGTTGTCACTCTTTTATTAGTGTTACGTTTAAAATTTTCAATTCCTTTTTTTTTAAATAATATCAACGAATGATTTTATGTTTCATAATTAAAAATAATATACTTTTTTTTTATTTTAGCATTTATAATACAATGTATCATCCACATAAAAGGGCGTTACTCCTAATATCATTCTGACACACTAAACGGATCTTGACCCGATCTGAAATTTTTAAACGTTACTTTTTATGATTGGTCTAGGTTTGTCCAAAACAGTCTTAACAGACTTGATTTAACGCTAGAGCATATTAAAAGGCATAAGAGAATGCCGACCAATAGCCAGTCAAGATCGTTTAACTAAACCTACCCGTTGTTATCCCAAACTAAAATTTATCTCATATATACAGGATACATGTTCATTTATTACAAGAATTTTTGTACGTCAATGTGCATGATAGCACGATAATATACGAATCGTAACAACGCTTCAATATGCTCGTCCATTATATGCTCTTCCACAATTTACGCCTGTTTGGTCCAGCGACCGGTATTACAATTTAACATAGTTTAAAAGCCCATTGATCTGTTACTTCATTTATAATTTTGAGCAAGACTTAACTGTTTATTTTTAAAATTCAACAAATGTCAACATTATCTTCATCAATTTTATTATTTAACAAAACATTGTTTTTCATTACCAGCAATTTCATATATTAATATACAGCTAGTGAATATGTGTTGTCTACCGAAAATATAAGATTTAAATTATATACCCAATGAATAATTTCTGTGAAGTTACTTTTATTTCCGTTACATATCTTATTTACGAGTACAATATAGTAAAACAGAAAAAAAGAAAAGATAAATATTCAGGAATACCTAAAGTTTCGTAAGCAATTGCAAGGTACCACACGTTACTTAGATTCCACGAGTTTTCATAGCAATTAGCAATTTTTAAAACGAATATGTGAGATAAAGATCTACTGCATTTTGGCAAATTCAAATTATGTTATACTACTGTTTTATTTTCAACAGATTCACATTTCTTAAACCGTGCATCAATATTTTAATATTTTTATCTAAATTTCTTTAATGTCACATGTATTGTTCATTCATTTGTTAAAATTGTGAAGCATGCGACTTAACTGAGAATACACGCATATAACTAAATTCGATTGAAGTTGATGAAAAAAAACGATAAATAAATAAAGTTTGTCTTGCTTCAGTGATTTACCTGTACAAAGCTCGGGTCTCAACGATGTTTAAAACGAATTGATGCCAGTTTGAAATAGTTTAACGGGGGCGTGGCCTAATAGTTTGACGTACATTACCAGCAACTTGATTTCAATTGATTCACCGCAAAGAAATCTATTTGACTGGCGTTAAAATGAATTGAAATGAATTGAAATGAATTAAAAATATTTTTTTAATTTTTGTCAATCTTTATCAAATAACAATTAATCTCATTTAAATAGCGTTAACACGTTTTTGTCCGTTCAAGCTAAATTAGGGTTACTAGTGAAGTTGATGCAGTTTTATATTTATCGTTAGTAGCGCATACTGTATAGCATATTTCGCTAAGCTAAGATAACGTAATTGCAGTTTACATACTTATTTAAGGTACCAGTCTTACATTACAACTCCGGTGCATGTCAAACCATGGAGAGAAACAAAATAGTGCATTTTTTCTGATTTTTTTTCTGTTTGATTATCGGTTTATGCTGAATTGAAACATATATAGAGACTTTTAAAAAAATCTGGCATCTTTTGGGAACATCAATCCAGGATAGTGAAAGTAATTAATCCACACAAAAAATAACAAATGAATTTACCGTTATACCGGATAACAGAGAAATACATTAAACCACAAATCAAATTCGGAACACGCTTAGATAACCCGTGATTCTGTTTTTATCCCCAACATCTATCAGATAGTTACAATATATATATATAAAGTTCATATTCAGAGTTATAATTGTAAAATTATAGAGAATTAATGTATTTAATGATAAACAATGTATAACGACAAATAATATATAAACTAACAAAATTATAAAAAAAATACTACCTGAAGATACCCTGGTCTTAAGGTACTAACAAACAGGGATCTTTACTGAAATAGCTGTACCAGTGAAGAAATCTGTTAACAGCATGTGATATATTGTTGTTGAATAAAAAAAAAAAAAAAAAGGATAGTGAAAGGTTATCATGTTTACTGGAAGTGGTGCTGCCTGGGTAAAACAACAAACAAAAATTAGAAGAAAAAATTGTTTTGACTCCAGGATTGCGTAGCTTTTTATTCTTCGGGGAATGACCCATTTTTTTCGATTTGATCACAATTTCACATTAGAACATACATGATACGAACATGATTTTGTTTCTATGTAGCATTTTTTACTATAGACATGTATTGTCGAAATGCGCATCTGGTGCAAGGAAAATTGGTACCGTTAATTTTATTACTCTTTTATTTTCAAAGATCAGCTGTTGTGCATGTTAGCGTATGGAGCAGTCAATTACAAGACTGCAACCTTAAATCGTATGATAGCATTAGCCTCTGATTTCAAGGGTTAATAGCTTATTTTGAACTTTCTCTTTTCAGATATGGTTAGCCACCTCGATAAATATTCGGCTATCATCATATAACATTTTCAAAGACAAATGTACATTTTTATCAGTGAATTTTAGTTCATATCACAAATTGAATTCCATATAATAGTACATATTTCATGTCTGTTGATAAAGGCTGTGGTAATTTTCCTTCAAACTCAAATCTTGTTATAGTTCTAATGAGCATCTTAGATAAATAAGAACAGTGAAAGGAGCCCAAACAAATGACTTTTTACACTTATATAGTGATTTTCCCTACGATGAACACGCAAGATCATGTAAGAATTCTGCTGACATATGCCCTTTTAAATGCACTAGTTGCATGCAATCTGCCATTAATAACTCGAAATTCATACCCTAATAGTGATGGAAGTGCCTTTTATATACATGTAGGTGTAGTGCAATTAAAGTCTGTAAATTTGCACTTTAAAAAAAAGTGGGAGCAACGTTGAACGTTATCAGACTTAATTCATAAGTAGTACTTCTTCCTGCAATATCTTGTGCACTTATTTCTGTCCCTTTCAAGGCACAGAATATTTTGCGTCGTATTCTGTTGTGTGCAGCAGGCAGAACTTTTCAAAGAATTGCCGAACGACTGACGGCAAATGGGTAAATAATTTCCCTCGTCAATTACATATGCTGCAACCAAAAATGCGTTTATGCTGTGCTCTCTTTGACGTCAGTCAATGTATCAATGTCATACTATCTTTAAGTGGTTTGAACACGTGTGTCACCTGTATAACAGTGATAGCCAATATTATGGCGTTTAAATATTACGCCAGTTGGTCAGTTTGTTTTAGATTTACGAGTTTGACTGTCCCTTAGCTATCTTACGTCCCTCTTTTACACCATTACTGTTTTCTATTTTCAACAACTGGTATTGTTTATCTGCTTGCACATTAAGAACAATCATATCTGCGTAAACAGGTCAGAGCATTGTATTAGTATTATATTGTTTTATTTTTTATTTATTAAAAATTAAGTCAAGTGTCCGAGAATAGAATATAACGTTTCATACGAATATCGGCCTCTTGGTGACTGTCGTCGAACAATTTATGACAGCTGTAGTTTACAGTATGCTACAACCCAAAATGCTTTTATGCTGTGCTCCCTTTGATGTCAGTCAATGTACCAATTTCATACTATCTTTCATGCGAGTTCTAAGAGATGAGCCACGAAAGATATAAATGAGCAGAAGATTTCTCCACATTTACTTACTGACGTCAGCTACGCAAGCCTCACATCGCTTTGATATGTTCATCCAATTATCAAGTGGTTTGAACGCGTGTGTAATCTGTATAAAAGTGATAGGCAATAGTATGGCGTTTAAATATTACGCCAGTTGGTCTTGAGTAACTGATCTAAAATTTTGGTCCGAGGACCGATCCTAGAGGAACACCAAATAGGAGACGAATCTCATCCGAAAGAACAGAACCAATAGCGATTCGTTGAGAACTCAGCTTTATATATGACTTCTACCAGCTAAGTGCTGTACCGGTTAACCCACAAGAGTATTCCATCAGCTTTATTAGAATAGATTGATCGATAATATCAATAGCAGGTCTATCATTAGTAAATCGGCTCATTATTCGTAACAGGCGCAGCAGTGATGTCATGATGCATGATGCACACGATGTAATGCTTTCTCAGTCGAATGACTTTCACGGTAGTCTGATTGTACATTGACGTATGATGGTTGTCAAGACGAGTCTCAATGACCTTTTCGACCACTTTGGATACAAACGGAAGATAGAGACTGGTCGATAATTTATCAACACCACTTTGTCTAGACCAGCCTTTTTCAAGAGTGGTCGAACAACTGCCTCTTTGAAAAATGGTGGTACACAACACTGTTCCAGTGATAAGTGCACTATCTTGGTGATGGCGGTAGTTAAACTGTTTAAACGCGGTTTTAATGTCTTTGTCGGAAAGTGATCTAATTCAAAAGATTTGTTAGATATTTTGAAATAATTTTACGTGCTTCCCTACAGATGCAGGTGTAAAGAACGTCAGTGGTTGACATTTGATTTTTGAATTCTTTGTTTTTTGTTCTTTCATAAGCAGACGATTATTTCAATAATCATAGATTACAGTAAAGAAACTGGTGAAGTTATAATTGTAGACCCAGTTTCTCCTACTGAGGCCTTAGGCGTACGCGGTTGTGCAAGTATTCAGATACTCAATTTTCAGACAGATCTAAGCTCGTCGACAGTACACGAAACCTTATAAATTTCGTATGTGACTTGTTGCCCGGCAGACGTTCATGAAGTGGGAAAAGATAACCAACTCCTTTCAAGTCATTCAATGGAATCTAAATTAAACAAACTCTCATTTTCTTTGTTAACATGTCGTTATATCTCTCATTTTGGATAATAATCAAACAAATGTACAGAGCTGGCGTCTGCGTTAATCTAATTTTTGATACAGCAAATGATGAACTTATAGTTAGAAACACAAGTTTAAAGCTTGGTGCATACCTTTGCAGCATATTTCATGGAAATAAAACTGGAAACAGTATAAACATCGAATGCTCATCTTTCAATTGGAACTTTTTTCTTTGATAGGATATTCATATCATGGATACTTCATTCTTCACCAATATATGGAGTTCATATTTGGAAAATATGAAGAAATTAATTATAAACTGCATTTCACCACAGGCTCTTATGGTTTAATTAATAGAGCAAACAAATTGAAAATAATTTCCTTTCATCTTTCTTTTTGACAATTGAGACTTATGACACTTATTGCAGAATCACAATAAGTCCTTTATAGTTGTTGTTTACCTAAAACCGGTATTGACTTTCTGATTAATATATCGAATCGCTTTGCATTTTTCGAAAATTTACTGTAATTATACCCTATTTATTTTTAACCTTTGTGATTTAAATTTGTGCACACGTCATCTATAACGATGACATGTAAGGTCATGTGATACTACACAATTGATGACGTTTAGTGTTTGGTCTTGGAAAATCACTGTCAATTCGGGCGACTGTTATCTCGCAGAAATATCAGTCTGGTTGTACACCTTAATTTGATTAAATTGGTCTATTCTCAAAGTTCTCGCAAACAAACAAAGCAAAGGCAACATGAAAGCTTTTGGAAAGCGGCAAACACATTTGAAATTTTTCGACTACTAGTATCATATGTATTCATCACAAATGGGTTTTTTTTCTACATGCAAATATATCTGTTATCCATTAATGCCAATGAACTCAGTTTGAGCAATTGATTTAAATGTCTAAATTGCAGTTCAGTGGCAAGTAATTAGTATTGGTTGAAAAATTTGTCCCATTCTATATGAAATTTGGACTTAGTGATGCATACAGGAACCAATTGTCAAAATAACATGCAGTTCAGTAGAAAATGTTTAATTAGTTGGAAGATATTTTCGAATGAAATATTTTTGTAATGCATTATTAGATTTTGTTTTCGATGACATTCACCTATGTCAGCTTTATTACCTATTGTGTGTTATTCTCTGCTTTACAAACTAACCAACCTTTCTTTACTGAATAAATAAAACTAGAATTATTCAAAGATGTATAAATAAAGCTACATTTTGTCCCCTCATTCACATTCACGATTTCAGATTCGATTCATGTTATTGAAATAAATAGCATGAAGCCGCCAAATTAAAAGAATAATTTACAACTTACAATAATCGACTTTTTAAAGAACATCTGAACATATGAAAAAACTAATTTGCATTACAGCAATAATAGTATGTTCAAGGACTTCATGTAACCTCTTTAAAAATACTAAATGACCATTTTTTGGCAAATTGTTTCGTCAAAATATGGACTTTATAAATGGTGAAGTTGATATCATCCCTAGTTTAATTTTACGGACACCATCACGAGCTGGTTGACCGTTATGGAAGAACTGTTCACAATAGGTCCTTTATTGTTGTTGTTTCCTTAAAAAAAAACGGTTTCACTGATTAATATATCGAATCGCTTTTCATTTTTCGAAAATAGACTGTAATGATACCATACTTATTTAACCTTTGTGATTGAATTTGTGCACACGTCTCCTATGACGATGGCATGCAAGGTCATATGATACTACATAATTAGTGACGTTTAGTGCTTTCTCGGAAAATTTCAAATGAAGATCACTGTCAATTTGGGCGGGCGTATCATATTTGCGCCAATTTTTAAAAGAAATGATCTTTCATTTGCGCCGAATTGATTCTTTCTTTGGCGCCGATTTTTCACAGATACATTACAGGTGAATGTTTGTCGTAAGCCAGTTGTTCATATGGTATGAACTGTCAATTATAACATGTGTATAACTGTTGTCCACTGCACAAAGATTGTTGCTGTGTTCATCATGCTCAGAACTGGTGGAGGAAATTCCAGTCTGTTGGGCTAAGAAAGGAGTATAAAGACAAATACAGTAACACTGTTAAATTGTTATCGCAGTTTTTTCGGACTACCGTCCCTCCTTAGATGCTTCACATTTGACGGATGACAGTCCAGAATCGTTACATTCGCATTATAAAAACTAGTTCTATTCGCACCAACCTATCTTATGATTTAATTGGTGTCAGCAACAAAGTTCAGAGCGTTACCTATGTCAAAACGAGAACTCTTGAAATACCTGCCTCTGTACGCAATAAGTATTGAAGTGATAAAATTACAAGGAAGAAATACATCAGATGTGTGCAGCTGGTATATAAATACTCGGCAAGAGCAGTTTTTTACTGATCAATAAGAAATTAAATTCACCTGTAGTCTACCTGTAAACAATCGGCGCAAATAAAAGAATGGTCTTTCTGGTTATAATACTCCGTAACTTGCCCAAATTGGTCTATTCTCAAAGTTTTCGAAAACAAACAAAACAAATGAAAATGAAAGTCTTTTTAATGCGGCAACACACAAATTTTTCGACTACTCTATTTATTTATCACTGCACTCTAAATGGATTTTTTTTTAATGCAAATATATCTGTTATCCATTGTCAATGAATTCAGTTGGAGGTATTGATTTAATCGTATTTTACTATTCTTAAAAGTAATTAGTATTGATTGAAACAGTTGTCCCATTTTTTATGACATTGGACTTAGTGACGAAAACAGGTATCAATTGTCATAATTACATGCAGTTCAATAGCAAATGTTTAATAATATGGAAGATATCTTCTGTAAGACGCGTTATTAGATTTCGTTTTCTATGAATAATATTTACTTATTACAGCATTATAAACAATTGTCCGTTACTCTCTGTTTTACTCACGTAACAACCTTTATTTACTGAATTGATAAAATAGAATTATTCAAAGAAATATTAATAAAGCAAGATGTCTTCCCTAATTTACATTCACGGATTTATATTTAATTCATGTTATTGTAATCAATAGAAATGAAAAGAATCTTTTACAAAATTGATTAAAAAACAACAATTAATTTTGCATTGAAGCAATAATAGTATGTTCACTGAGTTCATATGACCTCTTTGAAAATTCTAAATGGATAAATCTTTCCAAATTGTTTTCTCAAAATTATAAAAAATATGAATGTGGTTAAAAGAAATAGTCACAGTTTTGAAGATGAAGCACTTTCTTTTTCAGATTTTGAAGATAGATGAAGCATTTCAACAGTTCCTCTTTTCGAAGACATAAAATATCTTCTAAGGCGCCGATTCCATTTTACGTAATTAGAATGTTTTTGCACACTTGTTCTGTTTTTTCCGAAATCTAACAGACATAATAAGTAAAAATGTCGCAAATAGGGATAAAACAGTCAACATTCTCTTATAATCTTAATCACTATAAAAATAAACAAATATGTAACAAAGAAGCACAAAAATGCATAAAAACAAAGCACATTAGCAAAATTCAAGACAAGAAATCCAAACAATGCAATTGCAATAGCACAAAACACAATGACGGGATGTATAAGTACAGTTGCACGTCAAATGGATATCACCAAAATCAGAATAAACGGTAAAAGGAATATTCAAAAAAAAAAAAAAAAAAATTACTATAACACCGTGATGTTTTAAAGATGATAAACAACTTCAGTACCAAGAATCTATACTTTAAGACCATCGAAAACTAATTGTGAAGTTGAAGTTTTTAGAAAAAGGACGAAACGTTCTTTGATAACCACAGGTTCATCAATTTTCTGCTCATACACTGGTAACGTTTTACAAAGTATGAGTAGGATCTGCAAAATCTTGAATACCGAATAAGTTGAAAATTGTATATCCCATATGCAAGTAAATTTGGTATATTGCTACAAAGGTGGGGGGGAGGGATTGATAATTTAAAATTAAATTGGTATCGTTTGTCTCATTCGAGGTATACATATAAAAATGAGGCAGAGAAAGCCATTAGTGTTGTTTCTTCAATTTGTAGTTCTGGGGGTATATTAATGGAAACCAATCAGAAAAGTTTGGATTGTTAATGGAAAGTTGTGAATTTCAGTGTCATTTCGTCCCTTGTGAAGACTTGTCTCATTGGCACATCTTCTTTTTTTTTTTTTCAATATATCTGAATGTGGAAATTAAATGACCTGGCTTTTTGATCTTCTTCTTTTTGACAAGTGTCTGAAGGAACTCCTTTTCATACCAAAACAAGAAAAGGTCGGTAAGGAGAGGCGCACAGTTCGTTCCCATATGAATGCCGAACATTTGTTATAAAGTATATCTCCAAATTCAACAAATATTTTGTCAATTAGAAACTTCAGCATACTGAACACGTGTTCAAAAGTGTGTTCTCTTATCATTAAACTTATCGACGAACTCTCTATTGAAAGACCTAGTACATCTTGCCAGGGCTTGTCAAGCAGAAATAAGTGGACATTTCCAGCAATACTCTGTACTTTTTTCTTCCTAATTCAGAGCACATATGATATTGTGTCGCATACTTTATGTGTAGCAGGCAAAACTTGACAGATAATTGCCGAAGAAACAGGCATATATCTGGTAAATAAGTGAGAGAAAAAAAACACCTTCTCAATTATTTTACACAATTGGTGTTTCCAATTTCAAACAACAGCTCACTAGAATTGGTCATCTGCTTGAAGCAGTGCAAATACAGAACAAACACATCCGAATTTGACTATTATCATACTTGTTTTTCGTCATTTTTTAACCTAAACATTCAATGTCAGAGAAGTTGAGAATGGAAATGGGGAATGTGTCAAAGCGTCAACAACCCGACCATAGAGCAGATAACAGCCGAAAGCCACCAATGGGTCTTCAATGTAACGAGAAACTCCCGCACCCGGAGAGGTCCTTCAGCTGGCCCCTAAACAAATATGCATAGTTCAATGATAATGAAAGTAATACTAAACTCCGAATTATACACTAGAAACTAAAATTAAAAATCATTCCAGAGGCTCCTTGTCTTGGGACAGGCGCAAAATTGCGGCGGGGTTAAACATGTTTTTGACATCTCATTCCCCTTATACCTCCAGCCAATGTAATAAAAACACTCGCACAACAATATAGTAGCATACTCCTTAACTGATGGAAAATGCATAACAGTCGTTTACAGTGTGTCGCAACCCAAAATACTTTTGTATAGTGTACCCTTTCAGCAGAAAACATTTTAGAGGTCATAATGACGTAATGGGAGAAAATGTATGATGCTGTATGCAAAAGAGTGAAGTATTGAGAAATATGATTATAACAGTCCGCGGCAAGATCACCTTAATTTTGTTGTGGTTTCTTAGCATCCGTACATTTGTAGTAATACCATATTATATCTGATGTCAATTGTAAATGATGAACTAAAGACAGGTTAAATAGACCTTTGTTTCAAATTGCATTTACCTAATATGTTGCTGTGACGCCTTCCTAGGAAGACGTCATAATTATATGGACTAGGTACACTAAAGAGATAGATGAATTGTATTATTCAATTTTCTTGTAGCCATTATGAATTCGATTTTGATTAATGTTTCCATTAATTGATATACTTTTCACGTTTCACGTCTGTTATCCATAAATACTTTATATGTATTCTCATAGGTGTGTGTAGTTTTGTCACAAGTCAAATTAGAACTATCCAATATCATTTATTATCGCTATTTTGTGCATTTTTCCTTTGCTCTTTTTTTGTGATAATTTTCATATCATGCTTCTAGCTTGAGATGGAAAAATTATCGCTAAAAACTAAGGAGGCCACGTGGCGTTGCTAACGAAATTGACATTGAAATTGACGACGTCGTCATAGGTAAAATAGCGATAAACAGATTATCATTGGTCATCTCAACTAGATTGCTTTTCTCACTTTCGCTGTACCAGCTCAAGCGAGAAAATCAATCTCGTTGAGATAATCAACGATAATCTATAATTATCGCTATTATCTGTACATTTCCTTTGATGTTTTTTTGTGATAATTTTCATATCACTCGTGTAGAGTGAGAATGAAAATTATCGCAAGTTTCTAAGGTCCTGGCCCAAGACCACAATTAATGACCCCGCTTTTCGTTGTTCATAGTTCCTTTTAAATAGAGTGTTATTTTCCTTATTTTTTTTTCTTTCCCTTCCTCACTCATTTCTAAGATTATTTTGGGTGGAAATGAAAGAAGAGAGATGAAATAATTTTTTGGATGTTGTATTTAAACTGATATTGATATGGAATGAGTGATTAGGCCAAGTGCAAAAAGGTAGTATTTACAGTTTTCGGAACATCTCTTGACTAGTACATAGGGGTATGGATGTGTATTGGCTAAATTTGTAAAGTGATTGCTTCAATCTTTCTGAATTTTGGATATATATTTGGACTAGTACTATACATTACACACACAAAAAATTTGACAAAAGTACATGGTGCAATTTTTTTAATGATACAAAATGTTCTAAAGAACTGATAGAGAAATTAATTGTGGTCTGTGGCCAGCAACAGCGTATTAATTTAATTTATGCGCTAGATTGTCGGCCAATCAGAAAAGATTAGCCGGAACTATACAAAAAAATGTTATCGAACGACTGCGCGCTGAAATGTTAGCAACAACATATGATTTCTCGTGTTAATAATTTACGGTAACCGTGAATTTCGCCGTTAAATAATTTATTGGAAGTTAATAAAAGTAATCAAATCATGTTTTTCACAAATAAAAAGATATCTTTTTTTACATATGTCTACTTCAATTAGACAAATCATCGTTTAGGTCTGTCTGCATGTACATTTCTTCATGTACATGTATATTTTTTCGTCTGCTTTGAAATTACATTATATATTTAACCGTTCACTTCATTTTGATACGTAGAAACACTAAATTTTAACCTATCAACAGTGAAAATGGTCTTCGCCATATTTGAACACGCCGGATGGTCAGATGAGACATCTTTTTTCAAATGAATGAACTACCTGAGCGACTACATATATTTATATCAAATAAGCCTCCGTCAAAAACAAAATAGTACCACAAAAGAAAATGCATTATCATCGTATAAGAAACTTTTTTTTTACTGAAATTTAAATGTAATGATATTCGAAAATACAAATAATAGCGATAAATAGATTATTTATGTTTTTTTAAAACTCGATGCATTTTCTCATTCTCATCTCATCTCAGGGCTTCGATGAGATGAGAATGAGAAAATGCATCTCGTTTAAAAAAACATAAATAATCTATAAAAACAATCAGTTTATGAAAATTACGTCATGTTCCATTGGCTCTTTCGTATCAAGGGTACATTTACATATTGCTCAGTAGATTCGATAAACGTGCATGCATGTTTGCTTTGACGTTACAGATTTTAATAAACGGATTATTTAAGTAACAAAAATGTGCTAAAAACAAATATTTATCATACATAAGTATTAATTTTACAAATTTGTGTTACAATCAAATTCTAGCGACATATATAGACAAGAAATGGTATTTCATAGTAAGTTTTTTTTTCTTATTAGGCCTAATATAATATTCATAAAGCTTGTAGATTTGTCTTTTTTGATTTGATAATAATCAATAAAAATAAATCTAATTGGTCTAATTAAAAATAAAAGGTGTTTTTATATATATATATATCAAACACGATGAACATGTCAAGTTTGATTTTAATTTTTGTTAGACTCGATATTGAAGTCCAACTGCATGATCATCAACATCATACTCATGAACTTTGTTTTTAGAAATAATGGTTAATTAATCATCGTGTAGAACACTATGTGCGAGGTTTAATTTGAGTATATTTTGACACGGGTTAGTGTACGGAGGTACCGACTTGTTATCTACTTCCATGAAAAGAAGCAGACGTCAAGGTGTTCAGTTTTCTCAAACATCCCATCTTAGGTTTGAACTTTCCGAGTCGCAGATTCAAATGCAAATTTAAGGATGCAAACTAATTTTTGACGAAATATTTCTGTGTGGTTTTTTAAATTGAAATGAACTCATATCATTCAATTCTTGGTTTTGAATTTATTTTTTCTCCAAAACTTGATGTGTTGTACGGAGTTTCAGATTTTGCATCTCACAGGATGAGACATTTATTAAATAGGAATTAAATTGCGTTTAAATTATACGGTATTTTTTTCTGCACCTATCCAATATCAGGCACTTTATATGTTCAGTAGTTGTCAATTGTTGATGTGGTTCATTATTATAATAGTGTTTCTCGTTTTTTATATACTAGACTAGACCGTTGGTTTTCCAGTTTGAATGGTTTTACACTAGTCAGTTTTTGGAGTCCTTTATAGCTTGCTGTTCGAGGTGAGCCAAGGCTCTGTGTTGAAAACCGTACTTTGACCTACAATGTATAATGATTCAGCCTTTAAAATTGTGACCTGGATGGAGAGTAGTCTCATTGACAGTTGTACCACATCTTCTCAAATCTACCCACACCACGAATGTGGCGTTATATACGATGATAATGTGGTATCGGTCAAATCTTTGTTTTCTATTAACACATGTTTGTGTTTATATTCATCACATGCATGTTTTGTGTATATGTTAGTCAAGATTGGATAACACATCTCAGCAATTGGAATTCTTGTGCAAGACGGAGTTAATAAGTGAACTGAATAATAAATATTGTTTGATTAGGTATATTATTATGTCTTATAAAGGCTGATACACCTGTATGCTTATAGTTATCAAAGGTACCAGGATTATGGTTTAGTATGCCAGACGCGCGTTTCGTCTTCCTAAGACTCATCAGTGACGCTCATATCAAAATATTTATAAAGCCAAACTAGTACAAAGTTGAAGAGCATTGAGGATCCAAAATTCCAAAAAGTTGTGCCAAATACGGCTAAGGTAATCTATGCCTGGGATAAGAAAGTCCTTAGTTTTTCGAAAAATTCAAAGTTTTGCAGTCAGGAAATTTATAAAAGTGACCAGATTATTGATATTCATGTCAACATCGAAGTGTTGACTACTGGGCTGGTGATACCCTTGGGGATGAAACGTCCACTTGCTTACCTATCTTAACTATATTATGTGTTACTTCATATATGTTTGTTTTTAGTAATTTATTTTCGTTTGAGCTTGTGTCAAATAAGAAGCTTGTTATACTCATTTTTACCTTAATCTACATACTCCTGTATAAGTATGTTCCTCCGCTTATGTTTGCCATCTGAGTGCAAGTATGCGCTAGAATCGCAGCACTTTTGTTTTAATTTAATTTAATTTATTTTTGGTGTCTTTCCATGCATTTTCTGGCGAAATACCGAACAAAGTAACATGTTCATGCCTAATTTTAAACTCTACTGCACAAAGAATTTGTTTTATGGTCATAATCTTATCTAGCACAGTCTACATATCTGGTAAAAGCTAGACTGAACATAATTGCTAATTTGTTTAACATTGAGTTTTGTGCAATAGGTGATTAATAGCATTCCTGTAATTATCTTTTAGAATGTCTCAATAGGAAAGATTGATAGAGTACTCGTAGCTAAATGATATAGATTTTTGTGATTTATTTTTGTTAAAAATCGGTCATTTGTGTTATCTAGTCTCGCCGATGCCATTACAATATTGTTCATAACTGAAAAAATGATAACCACCCATGCATTTAAGTTTTTATGGGATGTAGTATTTTGTCGCCTTGATATTAATTACTACTATAATTGCTGAATTTGCTTATGCTCAGTGTTGCATTGTAGTAGATAATCAGAACTTACCAATATTAGTGCTATATGGATGAATACAATATTGATAAATCAAATAAACGCATAAACAACAACATACAAAAGTGATAATGACGGGAAATTCAGATCTTCTTTTGATAATATTTATACCAAGGCTTGTGATAAACAGGACGTTTTTCCTTTTCCTATTGTTAATTTTCTCTCCTTTGATATGAATTTATATTCGTATGGAGTGAACATTTCTCAGCTTTCTCGACATGCGCGTCTTCGGAGTTTCCGCTTCCCCGTAACGCATCGTCAGCTATTAAAGGCCCCGAATAATAATAAAAATATAAAACAATTCAAACGAGCAAACCAACGGAATAATTCTATGTACAAAATAATAAACGATAAATATGTATAACAACAACAAACGGAAACCTCGATCTGAATTACATGCTTCTGGCCTGAGACAGGCACAAACAAAATGTGACAGGGTAAAACTTGTGTCTGTATCAAGTCAAACCCTTGTCAGTGTCTGTCTTTGGTATATCTTCATGAAAATGTGTTGGTTATATCAGAAATCCGGTATTGCGGGATATACTCCGAGCAATTTAGAACTTTCCAAATTCAAATATCACATTACTATTGTGGGAAATCATTTATTGCATATCAGATTTGAATTCACCTTTTCACTGATATAAATGTGGTCAATTGTGCAAGTGGAATCCACAGTACAAATACAAAACCGAGTTTTATTAAAAAAAAACTATTGTGTTAAGAAAAATGATGTTCTCTAGATTGTTTAGATATGTTGTTGGGTTGCTGTCTCCGAGCAAGTTGATGTGAACTTTTGAATCCCTATCTTTAACCATTTTTTAACTCGGAATAGCTTGTCATTGACACCATTTTGTATTTCCGAATTTGTTTCTAGTATAAGAATAAAATTCATTGCAAAAAGTTTTTTGAACGCAGCAAATTCCATAGAATTGCTTTTATCGGCAAATTGACAGGTTATTATGATTTTTCATCGCTAAATACCATTTTTTTCTCAAAAGTTACAAAATAACCGAAAATATTTCAAATTCTTACAGGGAGGTAAGTTAACGTTTGCATTCAAGTGGTTCAGACAACGATTGCACAATTTCAAACGAGAACTGTCGAAACTGTTTTAAAGCACAATTAGCCTAGATTTGTTAAAATAAAGAAAACCACTTTATTACCTTTATCTTATACACAGTAAAAAACAATGTATATAGTTTTTAAAGCAAATATCTTCAATATATATATAATATACATAATTTATGGCTACTAGTATCTTACGAAGACAAAAAACACAAAGTGTTGTGAACTAGCACGTTACAAGTTCGACATAGCTTTTGGTTGTATTCGTCTTAGTACAAACAAATATCATTTCAGAACTGTTATTGCTTGCTATGTGGTACATATGCATGTTTTGATCATAGTTGAAGGCCGTGCGATGACATATTGTTGTTAAATTCTATGCCATTTGTTTTCTGATGGAAAGTTGTCTCATTGACAATCATATTACAGTTTCTTATCTTTATAAAGCAGGATTAATATTCATTTTTAAGATTAACATGTTCTCACATGAATATGGATTTAATTTGCCATGGGACGTTAACAGCCATCCATTCATGAACATCCATAAATAGGTGTTCCATGATTGGCTAACATCTGTACTGTAATGATTCAGTTCGATTGAGAGCTTAGCATGTAGTGAAAACCATTGTTTAATGTGGAATACCGTATCTTGATATCTAGAGGTTCTTGTGTTAGTAGGTTGCTGTCTCATTGACCTATACCTCTCTCCTTTTAGCCGTGCAAATACGTCACACTTAAGTAATTGTAACATGCTCTTGACAGTACAGCAAAACATTCAATTCTAAATATATTTTTGTGTATTGAATATAGATCACATGATTAAGTACACGTGGTGAGAGAAAGTCCCAGAAGGCCTATGATATATTGTTATTGCCGATATGTCTATCGAGCTGATATAATACAGCACCACCTAGGGGGTATTTCATATGCTCTTTTTATTTATATGGGTTATTTCGTCAGATTATCATAGCTCTGAAGTCATGGATAATTAATGTGGGAATAAAATGCTCATAAAATGCGGATATTTTATTTTAGAAATAGTATTTATTTCTTTTTTATTTAAAATAGGCATTTGAAAGTGTGTGGAACGCATATTCTTTTTGCATTAAAAATTGATTTGTACGTGTTTTTGCATTCGTCTAACATCATGGATTAATTTGTATTCAGGAATAACGCGTCAAACTAATACCAAACTATCCGTATTCAAATCTACTGAATAAAATTAGGTGCATGTACTTGTGAAATTAATAGCATGTTTCCGCTAGAAAGATTCGGGATTACCTTTAGTCAAAAGTTTGGCTATAATTCTTAAGGTGTATTATTTACTTATGTTCTTTTATTCTTGTATGTTAAAAGCAACATAAAAAGTTAGAATAAACCTGCGAAAAATACTAAGGGACATTCGAACTCATAAGATAAGTAAAAAATAAACATGGCAAAAAATAATGAAAAAGACCACAAGACGTACTAAAATATAGTACACATAACACAACATAGATAATGAAAGAGACGAACTACTTGATGGTGCAAGGTTAAAAGACAAAACAAGTGGGGTAAATGGATCTATTGTCGTCGAGAGTACTATGATCTCTCAGTTAAAATTGCATTTACATACTAGGGTTATGATACTGTATTTCCGCGAAAAAGAATTTGATTATTTGTGGTGCATTAATATTGGCAAATACAATAATGGGGCAAATGAATTCTAGCACAATTTAATGACAAACTGGCACAAACCTAAAACGCCTCGTCTTTTCAGTTTATTTACTCCGTGAGAAGTAAAATAAACAAAAATACCGAACTCTAAGGAAAATTCAAATCGGAAGTCCCTCATCAAATGGCAAATTCTAAAGCTCAAACATATTAAAAGAATGGAAAACAACTGTCCAATTCCTGACTTGGTACATGTATTTCCTTTTGTAGAAAATCGGGGAAAAAAAACCTTGTTTTATAGCTAGATAAACCTCTCACTTTTATGACAGTCGCATTAAATTCCATTATATTGACAGTACTGCGGGAACAAAACAAACAGACCTAAAAGGTAAAATTTCAAAAATACGAGTACAGCAGTCAATATTGTGTTATATTCTTAATCACTATAAAACAAACAAATATGCCAACAAAGCAAAACGAAACGACAAAGAAATAAAGCACGCAAGCAAAAATAAGAGACAAGAATACAAAAAATGATCACATCACAACAACACATTGGCGGAATACACAAGTACCGTGCCATGCTTACATGATATTACCAAAGACGGACTAAACAGTCAAGGTTATTTTTCACAAAGACAGATAAAGAACACTATAACACGTTATAAAGATGATAAATAACATCAGTACCTAGAATCTGAACTTCAAGACCAGCATGTACTACTGGTAAAGTACTATATTCTCGTGTATCACTTTGAATGGTTTCAGCAAAAATTATGATGTTCGTGAGTTCTAAAAACTCGTGGATTGTACATAAACATGTCACTTAACGAAAACGGTTACATGTATTAAGAAAATTCTATAAGTGAACTTTGGATTGTAGAAATTTTATGAAATAGAAAAGCAAGCCCGAAATAAAAGCATTGTTTTCGTTTACGAATGAGAATTATGAAAAAAATGAACACTTTATAATCGCATATCATCGCCGGAAATCTGACTTATTGATCAAAATGTGTTTCTCATGAGAATTAAAAGATGAACAGTCGCACATTTTAGATTGTTTAAAGATTAAATGGGTAAAATCCGGTGTGAAGTTGGAAAAAAAAATTACTGTTTATTTAGTTTTTAATGCGTTGTTTCGTGTAGTCTATCTTACACTGGTGGTCATTCCATGTCTGGAATTAGACAACAGTAGTTACAATTAGTTGGACACTTAAATTCGTGCATGCAGCCATCCACGAAAGCCACGAAAATTGGAATCCAAATAATAAAGGTACGTTCACGGAATCTGATAAGTTGATATGGCTGAATATTTATCACCACGGCCTTTCTTTGGTATAACCCTGGTTATCAAATTTCCGCTTAGACACTAGAGACGTTTTATAAAATCTGAGTAGCAGCTACTGAATATCGCATGAGCTGGGAAGTGTATATCCCATATGCAAGTGAAGTTGCTACAGGGCTACAAAGGTGGGGAAAATGGATAATGTTAAAATTTAAATCGTCATAGATTCTAGTACTGAGATTACTTCTTATGTCAAAATCGAGGTATAAGTCTAAAATTGAGGCGGAGGAGGTCGTGTCTGTTGTTTCTTTAATTTCTAGTTCTAAGTGATATATTAACGGAACCCAATCAGAAAAATTGGTCGTTATTAATGGAAAAAATATATTCAATATATCTAATTCGAAATTAAATTATCTGGCTTCTTTGATCTTCTTGTTTTTGACAAGTGTCTGAAGGTACTCCGACTCATATGAAAATAAGAAGAGGTCAGCAAGGAGTGGCGCACAGTTCGTTTCCATAGGTATGCCGACTACATACTTTTTGAAAAGTCTACCTCCAAATTTTAACAACTATGTACATATAAAGAAACTCCGGCAAACTGATGTCTTGTTCCTCTGTGTAACATTTTTTACCTTTTTTGTTCACTATAACCAAAATATGTCGTATGATATCCAAAAAGTTGTAGCGTATGCTACAAGTAATCCAGTCGAGCAACACATATTGATAACCCTATTTTTAAAAAGATAACTTTACTTCTCTACCTTACAAGAATTTTACAGTTAACGAGTTATTGTCACAAACAAAAATAATCATAAAGTGCCATTGAAACTAGATAACACTGGACTATAAAATTTTAAAATTTTCAATCGGATTTTTATCAATATGTATGCTGCTTAACTTTTTGCACCTTGGTAAATTATTAATTGTAGTTCATATGTTAATCAAGTGTAGTTCATTAATTTCCCACCTGAGATCACCCCCGCTTTTTATGAGATTCGTGTTACGCAATCTTTTATTGTTATGATATAATAGTTTTCTAAGAAATCGGGGCGCTGTCAGTTTTTCTTCTACTTATGCATATATATAAATGTGTTTTAATTACCTCATTAGTAGCGTCTCCCTCTTTTCCTTTAATAAATGCAAGCTAGATATGGAAATGACTGTTTTAGGTTAAAAATATCCATGTGCACCCAGGCAGATGACAGTTTTACATTGTCAATTTTAATAGTTAAAAGATGCCTTGCATATGTCATTGCTATAAATATAATTTGTCATGGAAATAAAACGTCTTGCAACGGATGATAAATATTATCAAGAGATAATCATGACGTAGAATTACCACTTTAAACATTTATAGATCCCAGCTCAGCTTGAAAGTGGGATGTATATTGATCGTCATATCCGTCTGTTCGTCCGTTCACAGTTTTATATCAGCATTGAGCGCCTCCTACTTCATTTCAATTTTGTTTGTGTGTTTGTTTAACAAGTGGTGGGGTGAGGGGTAAGTTTTTATAATCTGCTCTCGTCGTTTTTCTTCTTCAATAAAATAGAAAAATAAAGGATAATGGCATAATTCATGACCAAAAAAAATCAGAAAATGCACACAAAAAGCAAAGGAACAGCTATCGAATATTTTGCCTTTATTCAAATGTTGTAGATTGAATTCTCTGAATCTCTGATTACATTATTGTACTGCATTCAGAACAAAATAATATGATTATCAACATTCAATAACAGGTTGAACAAGAATGTGTCCCAAGTACACGGATGATCATGCCCCATCTGCACTATCATTTTCTATGACCATGAAAATGGGATAAAAAATCTCTAATTTGGCATTAAAATTAGAAAGATCATAAAAGGGGGGAACATGTTTACAAAGTTTCAAGTTGATTGGGCCTCAACTTCATCAAAAACTACCTCGACCAAAAACTTTAACCTGGAGTGGGACAGACAGACGGACGGACGAACGAACAGACGGACGAAATCACAGACCAGCAAAATAATGCCAAAAAAAGGTGTGCGTAAAGCAGGTCTACGAAACTATAGGGATTACATTTTCTGGATTTGAAGTCTACCTGAAGAATTTCAATAAATAAATCAGAAAAATGCCCAAGATCATTTTACAGGCTGAGTTGTGAAACGTGTTTGTCCTAGTTTTGTATCAAAGGAACCAGTTTTTCAGGTCAAAAACTAGAGATGAAAAACGAATACAAAATTATTTTATATATCATTTCTTTTTAAATCAATACATAATTCTTAAAATATATTTTTGTAATTCAAACCTTACTTCTGTCTCAAATTACTGTTTTTAATCTGCTTTGTTGATTTTTTAAGGACACTATAACCCGTCAGGTTTACAATGTAAGTTATTTATATTTAGAAACACTTTAAATAAATCCCTCAAAGCGCAATTGACGTCACGCACCATGCACTTTAGAGCAGTCTGTTTTTCAAAATTATTTAAAGTTAATTAATGCATATAGAAAAATCTCAGGCTTAATTTGAGTCCAAGCCAGTTTGCTTTGTGTCAATTCCAGTTTACTATGAATAAAATATTTAAAAAAATAAATGCAAAAAATGAAGGATTCATGTTCTTTTTACCCGTCACTACTTTTTTTCTTTTCCGTTCAAAACAATATATATATAAAAGAAATATGTAATGGACCAAAAGAATAAAGATATAAATGGAAAATCTGTCTATGGGCCACAATTGCCCCCACTTGAAAATATGCATTAGTCAACTTCCACCTGCAGATGCAGGATTCACGTAATAAAGATCGTTGGGTGATTGTGAGCATTTTTATAAGTTTTATAAAAAAAAAATGTGGAGGCAAACTAAATCTAAATTTTGAGGACCGACGAGGTGGGAGGACGGGCGGATAGAAAAAGGTAACACGCAATTACGGAGGCATAAAAGTGGGCTCAAAAATAAAATAAAAACTCCAAAAGGGGCCCAAAAATAAAGAATAGAGAAAAATGAAGACAAAGTCTAAAGACTAGAGATTTATCTGCGGCTATTTTTTTTATTTAAAGAATAGAGAAAATGGACAACCTGATTAAAGAATAGTGAAGAATTATACATGGCTGCCATTTTGTGACAGGTCAATGTTTTGTGTCTCCGAGGAAAAAATCTACTTTCCGTTGAGATTCATACAGTTTTCAAAATAGTCTGGACTATTAATCTTGATTAACATTGGATTAGTCTTTCCAGTGAGTATAACTTATATGCTCTAAGAACAGTGAATTTTATAGTTTTTTTTTTATTTAAACAGGCTAAAAATTGAACTATCATTGACATGAGAGAAAACTACTCACACAATATCATGTTTAAACAGAAACATATACCGCTCTAGGGCTCTGGGTCACTGATTTGGAATTTCGTTCATAGATTTTTACAGTGGAAACGAATTGGAAATATCTGCTGTAGTGCCATTATAGTTACACTCTCTGTCATATATATGTAGGTCTGAATAAGGGGTCTAAATATTTCAAAAGCAGACTAAGCAGACCTGACACTATAGCAAGTTCTTTTACAGTTTTAGTTTGTACACATATTGTATCCTCCGACAAGCACTTGTCTCAGAAAAAAATCACAGCTCTATTCCTGAAAGTGAGGTTATTAATGTACAGATGAAACAAATAATCTGGGACAAGTTCGTGCGTGGATGATAAACCTATGTCAGGGAATTCAACCTCACTGCATAATGACTATTACATGTATATTGTAGTAATACAAATCAGTATACTCTGGTTTATTGTTATATTACAGTTACATGTATATATAAAATTCATACATTTGTATATCATTCTATCATAATATATTAATAATAGTGAAATGCAAGTGCATGGTGGCCACTCTTCTGTAATAACTCGATTTTTCTAATAGAATGGATTTGAGTAGGCATTCGTATTTTCGCACAAAAGCATGTTTAGTGATCCATATATAGAGTTATAGTTCCTTAAGATTGCAAACGTTCTTGTGATAGTCTTCCGCATGTGTGTGCATAGATATTTTTTTATTTTTATTTATATGTACATATGTATTAACATTCCTAATTTATCGTCTTTTAAAAGTATTTGATGAGTATTTATTGAAGAAATTAATTTATAACAATTGATAAGGAATGTTTGTTTGCACTAGATGATGTTTACGTATTCATCACGGTTTAGATCGGCTAAAAACCCAAAACGAAACGTACGTAATGGAAATCTAGGCGATAGCAAAACAGCGGAATACCCTCACGGTCATCCGCTGTCAAAAGTATTACAATGTATATTTACGAAGATTTTGGTAACATAAGATTTTCTTTTACTAGAAAGTTCAAGTAATCATTTTTTGTAGTAAAAAGTAGCCATTCTAATAAATAAAGTATTCCAAGTTTTATATGACTTTAAGCTAACAACAAGTGATTGAATACATTTCTATAAATACAATTCTTTTAAATAATTTACCTATATTTCTGAAAATAACGAAATGTATCTATAATTGCATTTAAATAAACGATTTGTCTCGGGTTTTGAAAATGGGCATGACAATTGCTGTTTTCTACTGCACAGGGAAGTCTAGTCTTTCGCGAACGATATATAAAATTATAACGATATAAATACATAGTATTATATGTTTTTTTCACATTTGATGACTTATTGAGTTAATAGCTATTCCTACAGCTTTCTATTGTTTCAAAATCTTCAGTATATCACGTATTTGACCTGGGGTTATATGAAACATATTAATATACAATATTAGGTCAATGTCAGAATTCTCAGCTGTGGTATTAAGGCTAGAAACTTGGGAAGATCTAAACTTTCATATATAGTCAAATATTTCGTGTCGTATAACCGAACCCATTTTTTTACCTTGACCTTTTAACTGCAGCTAAAAACCGCTTCAATTTGAATTATGAAAAAGTTATAAAAAATATATTTCCCGGATACGTACCACAAAGAGCACATTATTTGAAAGAAAGTTACGTGAAAGAAATTGACATTGCACGTACATGTAATACCAGAGACATATAAAATTATATGTCTCTGGTAATACTAATAGTTGTAGTTGATCAAGCCGATATTTCTGGAGAACTCTGTGTAAAAGAGTTGTAAAATAAAAGTGTGTTATCATTGAATTAAAATTGCTTTTTTAGATTGAGTGTTAAGAAGTACATTGCCCTCGTAAAAAGTAAAATCACAAAAATACTGAACTTCAAGGAAAATTCAAAAAGCAAAGTCCGTAATCAAACGGCAAAATCAAATGATAAAACACATCAAACGGACGGAAAACAACTGTCACATTCCTGACTTGGTAAGGCATTTTCAAATGTTAAAAATGGTTGATTAATAGTTATCAAAGGTACCAGGATTATAACCTGGTTTTATAGCGCTAAACCTCTCACTTGCACGACAGTCGCATCAAATTCCATTATATTAACAATGATGATTAGTTAGATGCATGATTTTTTTTATTAGTTGTTAGTGGCGTTGTACTGGTTAGTAACTGCAAGTACTCTCAGATCTTTATTAAATGTCTTTTTGTTGCTTGGATGAACAAGAATTGGCCACGTCCACTTGTATTTGTAGTATTTTATTCTTCTGATGAGTTAAGCATTTTTCAACTGATTTTTGTAGTTCGTTCTTATGGTGCACTGTTACACCACTGTCCAAAGTAAGGGTTTGGGTCCCGCTAACATGTTTAACCCCGCCACATTCTGTATGTATGTGCCTGTTCCAAGCCAGGATCCTGTATATAATTCAGTGGTTGTCGTTTGTTTATGTGTTACCCGGTTTTTTTTGTTAGTTTTTTGTACATAAAGTCAATCGTTAGTTTTTCGTTTGAATTGTTTTACATTGTCATTTCTGTGCCTTTTATTATAATAGCTGACCATGCGGTATCGGCTTTGCTTATTGATGAAGGACGTACGGGGACCTATAGACTTTAGTTGTTTTAAAATATCTGTTTCATTTAGAGAGTTGTCTCATTGACAATCATACCACATCTTTTCTTTTATGTTCGGTAATATGGATGTTGATACCCATTACCTTCATCGGCTTAAACTCGGGACGACTACGAGCTTGTGATGTTGTATATACACTCCTGGCTGATACCCACAGTTACTTGCGTTGTTGGGTTTCTGTCTTGTTGTATATCTTCCTTTTATTTACATATACCCATCACTATTAAAGTCAATGTATTGCGTTTCTGAAAAACAAAATGAAGAATTAAAAAGGTATGGATGCGGTCTTTTAAATTGTTTCTTTTCTCTATTCATATTTTCGCCATATATAAAATCAGAAAATGTGGTATGATTGCCAATGAGATTACTATCCACAAAAGACCAACATGACACAGAAATTGACAACTATAGGTCACCGTACGGGCTTCAACAATGAGCATTCATCCGTTATCTATAAGCTACCCATTATTCTCTTTTATTAATTTTTGGATCTCTTTTCTGTAAAAACGTCACATTCTTGCATATAGCTATATATAGTCAATCACAATAATATTTTTAATGACCATGTTGATATATCGAGCGAATATATGACAGATTTTGTCTATTTCTATTGCTTACATGCAAGTTTCCTTTAGTTTCGGAATTCCGACTGTGAGACTTTCTGGTCAGTAATAAACTAAATGTAGGCGGTGGAAATTTCTGATGATGATTTTACTGCGTCAAACGCAATTATTTCCTTTCTAGGTTTTTAATAGCGATCAATTTTAAAAGCTTCATAAAGAAAAGAAAATCAGACGCCGGTTTATATCGAGTTCATCAGTCTTAAATTGCGACCAAAATGTATTGGTATATATGCCTACTTAAGTTTCTATTTAAATTAGAAAAAAAATATGGAAAATGCCATTTGTTTAACCATTATGATTAACATTAAGTATTTTTTTGTCTATGGTTTCAGTTTTCAGCAATTACCATTAAGTAATAATATTCTTTTTATCAAATTGACTATTTTAATATCTTTTTTTCCCTTCATGAAAATTTACTTAGTATATTTTTACTATGTTGCCTAGCGAGACAAAAACAACTTCGTTGTGTCAAATGTTTTGCTCAACTGCCTCAGGCGAATGGTCAAATGAGTTATTCATATCACTTGGCGCAAATGAGCAACACGACGGGTGCCACGTGTAGAGCAGGATCTGTGCACTCTTTCAGAGCACATTATGTAACCTACAGTTTTTTGGTTGGGTTCGTGCTGCCGCCGAAGTTATTCTTTAGTTTTAGTATGTTGTGTTATGTGTTCTATTGTTTGTCTTTTTCTTTTTTAGCAATGGCATTTATATCAGATTATTTTCGATATATGAATCTGATTGTCCCTCTTGTATCTTTCACCGCCCTTTTAAAAAAAACATCCCCTCTAAAACCAATGATGCAATATGAATCAAGCGTGACCACATTCAACACTCGGGTTTCGAGTTTGGGGAAAAATAATGAAATGTCAGAGGACCATCATGGCCGACATGACAAACATTACAACAGAGGGGTAACATGCAATTTTGTCTACAATATTGAAAACCACTATAGGTAAGGAAATCTGTCTGAGGCAAAAAAAATGTTCAATATGTTGAGATCTATACCTTTACCACCTTCTATTTACATCATCACTTCCAGACTACTTCTGATAGGACTGGGTTACTGTCCTTTTTAAAAAAAACCAAGTTTTTCAATTGTTTTCATCATTACCATTTATCTTGAAAACTAAGTTATAGAGAGAAACTTCTTGAGAAAAAAAATATCAGCAGCACACGATTTACATATCTATCAACATTATCAAAATCGGTAGACAACTCCTTATAGAGGTTTTTTTTTTTTACCATTTATTGCAATTTGGTCTATTTTATCTTGAAAACAGTAATGATCAGAATTCAATATCTACAAATAAGTTTAATGACGGAATTCGTCAAAAGACTCTTCATATCAGTTAATACCCTTACATGATAAGGTTTCTATTTAAATTAAACATTTTAACTAGAAGACGATATAATCCTCAAATTTCGTTTTCTTTCTTCTAAACCCTGTAATTTTTCTTGTCTTTAGAGATAAATTTTGATTGTCATTTCTCGTGACCTTCCACCACACTTTAACCACCAATCGTAGACATTCGATGGTAACTAAGGAGCCCGATTTATAGAGATAAAAGGAGAGGTGCATGATGTAATTGTCAATGAGACAACTCTTCACAAGAGACCAAATGACACAGAATCTATAGATCAACGTACGGCCTCCAAGAAGAGCAAAGCTTATACCGCATAGTCAGTTATAATAGGCCACGAAATGACAAATATCAAAACAATTCAAACGAGAAAACTAACGGCCTAATTTATGTACAAACAAGAATGTGTCCCCAGTACACGGATTCCCCACTCGCACTATCATTTTTTATGTTCAGTGGACCGTGAAATTGGGGTCAGAACTCTTATTTGGCATTAAAATTAGAAAGATCATATCATAATTGGAACATGTATACTAAGTTTCAGCTTGATTGGACTTCAATTTCATCAAAAACTACCTCGACCAAAAACTTTAACCTGAAGCGGGGCAGACGAACGGACGAACGGAGGGACGGACGGACGCACAGACCAGAAAACATAATGCCCCTCTACTATCGTAGGTGGAGTATAAAAATGAATACTTGAATTCTACTAGTGTGAATGAAAAGTAGATCATTCAATATCTGATCATCAAAAGGGTTCAAATTCCATTGTGACATTTTTCTCAGCTTTGCCATCAATTAGTCGTAATTAACTATAGCATGGCATGCTATCACACTGGGTACTTATGTATCCCTTACAACCTCATTGGTACTTGTCAACTGATAAAAGCCATGTGAGGGTCTATATGGGGTGTACAGAAAAGTGCAGAAGAAAGAGAAGAAAAAAAAGAAGAAAAAACAAGAAGAAAAAAAAAGAAGAAAAAAAAAAGAAAAAAAAAAGAAAAAGAAAAAGAACAGTCTAAGAAGCTAATGAGGTGTACAAATATAAAGAATAGATAAGTTCAATAACAGGCAAAATAAATAAAGAAATTAGGGAGTCGTTGCAATAACGTATTTTAACGAATCATCACATATTCTAAAAACTTGTGTTTAAATCAATAATTTAAAGCTTTCATTTAAATGGGCCTATTGCAGTCACTTACATGTAGGCAAAGATTGGGGGACATTCACATTGAAAACATAACTCTAATTGCATGTCCATTTATATATTGGCACCATCCCTCTTGCAGTGCTTGGTCTAAGACATACACCGGCCCCTCTATACAATAAACATAAAGCTAATTGTTTGTTGAAAAGTATAAATATATCATAATTTGTTTTTGCAATGATTAATTTACAGTCCTTAATATAGTACATGTATATTATAATTATAATAGTATAATGATATAATAATATATTATCTGTTAGCTGCAACTTGACATAATGGGCACACTATTTTTATATATCAATGTATATAGATATAGGAAGATGTGGTGTGAGTGCCAATGAGACCATCCATCCAAGTAACAATTTAAAAAATAAACCATTATAGGTTAAAGTACGGCCTTCAACACGGAGCCTTGGCTCACACCGAACAACAAGCTATAAAGGGCCCCAAAATATGCCTATTCATACAAAACACACAATTTGATTCAATGGGACAGCTGTGCTGAGGGATTCGATTCCTGTGAAAACGGTGATTGAAGCCCAACTTTGGGTGAAACAGTTACACTCTGAATATACAGTCATTTTTATAAGACGAATCTCGCATGCACACGTGCATCTTCCGATGTCAAAATGCTTATGTTATTAGACAATAATTTAATTTAGGGAGCGTTCACAGTCGATTTTTAATCCGATTCGACACCACACAGTCGCCTATAGATATCGTTTTCACACTACGATTTTTCAAACGGCATCAGATTTAAGTGTTCAAACGGTGCCGTTTGAGTCGATATCAGGTGCACAGGTGAAAATCGAATTATAATCGAAAAGTAAATCGTATCTTGTGTATCGTCAATAGTTCAATGACGACACTGACGGTCAACCAGCGTAACTCGATTGTTTGAATATATTTTTTTAATCCTTCTGCGTTTAACATATTTTATTGGTAGATATATTGGGGGAACCAGCAGAAATTAGAACATTTATATTGAACTGGAAGTAAAAAGTGAAGTTTTGTACAAATTTATATATTTATGTTGATTTACACATGTAACTATAATAGAAATTTACTTACTTACTTACTAACTATTTTTACAATTCAATATGTATATAAGAGAACGTGGTATGAGACAACTCTTCATTCAAGTCACAATATGTAAAAGTAAATCATTATAGACTAGTTCCTCAACCCAGAGCCTTGGCTCACACCAAAAAGCAAGCTATAAAGAGTTTAATCAATAACAAAAAAGAAAATGAGAAACCGTTCAAACGAGAAACAATTATAAACCACTTCAACAAACGACAAACACTGAACATGAGGTGCCGCTGACTTGGGAAAGGTGCAATCAAATGCAGCGGATTTAAACTTTTCTTTAAATAAGGTACCAACTTTCACCCTTACCTGAAAGAATAGCGTAACTTCACAACAATCGAAAGACACACTATTAAAGATCAATTAAAATGGCTTAACTAAATCAAAAGACATGTATATATAATGAAGTAATAATAGCATCCATAAATTAAATTTAATGTCAACATTTATAATTGGACAGAAAATGAAGAAAAAAAGCTGATTTTTGTTCAGAAGAGAAAGCAGGCTCCATCGGCTGAGTTTTGTATATCCCCTTAGGTTGCAAGTTCAGACACGTTTAAAGATTGCCTCGGGCAACAAGGTAAGCAAATTTGAAAACTTAAGATGATGTCTAACAATTAACATGTAGTCAGCCTAGGGTCACCGGTCTTTTTTCAATTAGACATCCGATCGGAAGGATGCCGGACAATTATCACACTGGCTAAAGATTGCTCAGGTCGGATTAGACCATGCTGAAACTACAATACGAAAATAAGAACAAACAAAAATCTTATTAAGTTACACGACGATGCGTAGCAGTGTGGTTATGTATAACTTTCTGACTTTTAAGAACTTTTTTGCCGTTACAGTTTAAGAAAAGTTGAATTTTTAAATATGCCGATTCATTGTATCTCTCCTTTTCAGCCGTTTCCCGACATAGGTTCTTTCTAATATACCTGTTAAAAAAACTTTTTTAAATATATTTAAAAACAAAACTGGTTACTAGCTGCTTGAAGTAGTATTACATGTTTATGTCTTCGATATAGGATAATGTAAAGAAGGGGGAGCTAGGGTGGATTAATGTCTCAAGTTGTATCGTCAGGCGTCAAACGGTAATTTTCGGCTATCATTAGCTTCAAATTGGTTTATCATGGTTTACCGTGAATCGTCAAAATATCCATATCGTGATTCGTCAGACTCGGGTATCAAATTATGAGGGGGGATAGGAGGGGTCCTGATCCCGAAATCCCGAGGTCCCGAATTTAAATACAGTAAATCCCGACGTCCCGAAATCGAAAAAAAGATTCCCGGATCCCGAATCCCGAGCTTAAAAACACCCGATCCCGGAGTCCCGATAAAGGTCCTACCCCCCTCGTGAGCGTCATTTTTTGAGACAATTTTAAGTAATGCGTAAAAAATCAGTCGAATTTTATATCGTCTATAAAAGAAAGTGTACATTTTACCATCATGACCAAATATTACCGCTATATTTTTTTACGCCATTTGGCAAGAACTTTTCAAGCCGTTAATTATTCGCCATGAAGGTATTCTCATTATTTGGACATAACTATCCTCATGTAGGATATGTGTATACGTAGGCATTGTCCCTGTTGAGTGAATGGGTGAAAATGTTTGATGGTAAACTGCATAGAAACTGAGACTACTAGAAATAATCGGGAAATGAAAATCTTATAAGTTTTTCATCATCCCTTCAGTCGTCAGTTGAGATTTTAAAGTAGCAACGGAAAATGTAAAATTAAAAAATTCTAATAGACCCTGCAGAATGACCAGAATGACCAGAATGACGATACTGAAAATACACGAAATATGGCATGGATACAGGCACTGGTAAATGACGTCACACGGGCGTGCGTAATAGACCACTTTCGAGTTCATCCGTCACCGGCAAAAACTCGTCAATTATACACGCCTTTATGACGTCATTTACCAGATAAAGGGGCTCGCCTGTATCCCTGCACTATTTACGTTCATCAAGCGTCTTAGTGATCGTCTTTGTGCAGGATAAACTAGAAATAATGGTTGCTCTGTAGGTACTTACTGACATTTCCCTAATGACAGCAGTGTTGATTGTCAATTTTGAGAATTCAATTTGCCGAATAATTCGTACAATATAGAATTATAGTTTTCCAACCACTCGCTCAACATTGGAAGGAAGTGACGACGCCCCTAAACGCACAAATGACGATGATAAAGGCGCGTATAATTGACGAGTTTTTTCCGGTGACGGATGAACTCGAAAGTGGTCTATTGATAATATATTCCGGTGAAAGACATGTATACACCTTATCGCTATTTGTCCGCCATTACTGGATATCACACAGGTTCCCGTAAAATTATGACGTCATAAAACAAAATAGCTGACGCCACATTGAAAAAGTGATTGTTGTATGCGTCAAAAGTTCAAGCGGCAGGGTCAGCCGGGAATAGCGATAAGGTGTATTCCCTTTTCAGTCAAAAAAGGTCTTTTTTAAAAACATGGGATTAATATAAATGATTTCGTTTATTTTTTCCAGTTGAATGTTTTTATATATTTTACTCACAACAAAGTCATGACATCAGCAATATTTCGATTGCATTCGCAGATAGAGAACCGGTAAAAAAAACCGGCGTATTAAATTAAAAAATACTTTTGAGACGTGCCCTCGTAACAATAGAATTATCTCCCCTTAGTTCACTGCACTCGCACAGCACTGTCGTACCCACAATGCCATATATAGCGTAACTGACGACCATGAAGTAATGATCCCTTGTAGCGATATGTAATGATGCTGAATGGCAGCCGGTCAGTGGATAGAACGGGGTATATACTTTGTTAAATTATACAAATACGTCAAAACAAAAAATGTAATACTATGGCGATTTACAATTAACACGGATTATGCATTTCATAAAATTCTCATGTTTTCTCGTCTGCTAACGATTTTCATCATATTTTTCACAACACGATTCGTTCAGCATTGTGAAGCTCATGATATATGTTATATTTAGTTTCTATGGATTTCATTTTAATGCATGTTACATCAGCATTTAGTTTCAAAGGTAGGAAAGTGATAACTATTATTTTTATTTGTAAGATTTTTTTTTATCCTAATCCTACAGGCACCAGCAGTGTAATCATTGATTGATCACTGATCAAATGAGATGCTGATGAAAAGCTGTTGGCATTGACTGATTCTACTCAAAGTCATGCTTATGATTGACCAATAATAAAATTGTAGTAATTTATAGATTGAACAGGATAAAATTGCATTGACATTCAAAATGTGTTGAGGATTATCTTTCCTTTTTATACAGTTTAAACAAATTGAAAGTAAACAGTGGGTTTAAAAAAAACAATCATTTTAACCGCAATGGAAGCAGGAAGATAAAATATCAGATCTGATAATGTGACAGTTCAAACAAAGCATGTGATATCTTCAGTTTTATAGGTAAATTATTTTTTGATGACTTTCTTGTAAATTGAGTTTAACTTAATTTCAAATTTTTCATGGAGGTGGACCTACAATTACAAATATGTACTTTTTGTAAGTTCTTACTTGAAATTACATTTGGAATAAAATAACCAATTTTGGTAAGTGACTTCAGATATTTCTGTTGTGAGGATCTAAAAAATGGGTATTGAAATGACTTCAATCGTGCCTGCAATGGCAAACAATTTTTTTCTAGTAATTCAAAGTGTAAGCTACATTTTATAATAATGTACACATAGACGTCAAGTTGAATAGACAGTGTTAACGATTAACTTTTCAAATTTGCTGCTTTGGTGGTGCTTACCCTTTATACAGGTCTATTAATTTGTTTCCCATGTAAAATAATAATCTGACAGCACAGACATTATAGACTAATTGTCACAACATTAAAAAAAATTGAGAATGGAAATGGGGAATGTGAGTAAGACCAAAAAGAAGAAAACAAAACCTTTTTGTAAAGATTTTATTGGTACATGTAGTCATGTACATATAGCAAAAATTCTTACAGGCCAAATACATGTAGCGATTATACAAGCCTGTCACTGTCAGTGTGACTAAGGAATAAGAGTATTTTCTGTGTGTTCTCGTTGAAATTGAATTTCCTTCTAATAACAGATTTTAATGCATGTGCCTGTCACAAGTTTTGAGCCTGTGGTTCAGTGGTTTATGTTGGTTCATATTTGCTTTTCGTATATATTGTTTCTAAATTAGGCCATAAGTTTTCTCATTTAAAATAAATTCTTTCATATTTTTCATGTCAGGGTCTTTTATACAAATGTAGCTGTCTATGGAATGTTGAAGGCTGTATATGGATAAAACTTGACATTAAAAATATTTTATTTCGCCATGAAACACCAGTCAGTTCCAGTGTAAAGAAAAATACATCAGGACATTTCATGTTCAGGATATTATTCATCATTCTGAATTGAATCATGAATGTATGCAAAAAGTTCTTATTGAAACCTAGTATTTTAGCATCTGCACACATTCTGCTCTTAGACTGGATTCAGTCAACAATGATTTTTTATCAGACTTTTTTTTTTTAAATTTAAGATATCAGAGATCATCATTTTTATAATTTAAGAAAATGTAAACTGTTTAGGATAACTGAGTAGACCAGCAGGCCAGGGGTAAAACTCATTAGGCACTTTGGAATGAAATTGAAATGTATCTAATTATTCTCAGATTATTCTCAGATATTTTTGCATATGAAAACATGAATAGTTCAGACCTGTGAAAAACACACCCTTGTAAATTCTTTTCTTTTGTCATTAGTACACTGTATTGCACCTATGTTTTTCTTCTTTCAAAACAAATTCTATTCTTTCGTTATATAATATACTCAGTATAGTATTGCACCTATATCTTTTTATCTTTTAAAACACATCATACTTTGTTGTGATGTCATAAACTGCATATAAGCATTGATAAGTCATACAATACGTACATATCAACACAACAGATAAAGATCCTTTAAATAGTAAACCATGTAAATTGATCTTGATTAGATATAGTTCATGGGTGCTACAACATAATGGTTCCAGTTGGTGGTCTAAGCCTTATCACTAAAACTAATCAATAACAAAAAATAGAAGGCAGACAAAAATCATTAAAGGCTATACCCATCAGATAGATATTAGATTTGTGATGTATTTATATTGGGTTAAACACTAAGTATTTTATACAAAGATCCAAATAAGGATCAGCTTACCGCATTTAAAGGTATACCATTATTTATATAGCTGAATGGTCAACATAAAACAGTGAAATAAATATAGGTTATTGTAAAAGTCAACTATTATATTGACTTCTTCATAACATCTAGTAAACATTCGTGGGAGAAGTGTTTCTTCAATAGAAATAGGGTGTTTAATAGATGTATACTCGTTTAAGCCTTTAATTTTTAACAAATTTTGATGCGTTTTAAGTGTATTGAATTCTTCATTACAGGAGCTACATGAAAGATTGTTGCAGATTGTAAAGAAAAAATATCAAAATGAAGAGGCTCCACTTAAAAATGACCAAAGAAGCTAAAATGGCATCAATACTTTTAGGAGTATTCTGTATAATAGAATATCTTCCGGTAACTACAGCTACCAATATAACAACCACAACAGAAGTGTGTTCCAGGAATTCTACACCCTGTCAAGATGGGACTTTATTCAATGCGTGGTCACCAATTCATAATCTCAGTGTAGGGGATCAGGTGGCAAGGGCTATAGTATACTTTGTTTCTATGATTTATTTGTTTCTTGGTGTGTCAATCGTAGCTGATCGCTTTATGGCTGCTATTGAGGTAATTACTTCAAAAGAAAAAGAAATCGTTGTTAAACGTGCTGATGGAACTACAACTACTGTTAACGTTCGTGTCTGGAATGAAACCGTTTCAAATCTGACCTTAATGGCTTTAGGGTCTTCAGCTCCTGAAATTCTTTTATCCGTTATTGAAATTTGTTTGAAAAACAATTTTATGGCGGGAGAGTTAGGGCCAAGTACAATTGTAGGTAGTGCTGCTTTTAATTTGTTTGTTATTATTGCAATATGTGTGTATTGTATTCCAAATGGAGAGTCCCGCACAATAAAACATTTACGAGTGTTTCTCCTTACAGCAACATGGAGTATATTTGCTTATTTATGGTTGTATTTTATTCTTGTGGTGATATCACCTGGAGTCATACAAATATGGGAAGCTCTTTTAACTCTTGCGTTTTTTCCGATTACAGTTTTGACTGCTTATATTGCTGACAAAAAATTATTCCCTTACCGATTTCTAACAAAGCGGTATAGGTCAGGTAAACATAAACCTGTTATGATTAGTAGTGAAGGTGATGGCCATGAAATGCAAGGTGGAAAGATGAATAATGTTGACGAGATTGTTTTCAAAGGTTTGGATGGAAATGAGTCCGATATGAAAGAAATCAAAGAATTTGAACAGCATAGAAAAGATTATATGGACATAATCAGAGAACTACGTAAAAAGCATCCTAATGCTGATATGAAACAACTAGAAGAAATGGCGGAATTAGAGGCTATTAATAGAGGTCCAAAAAGTCGAGCTTTTTATAGAATTCAGGCCACACGAAAACTTACAGGAGGAGGTAATGTCATTAAAAAAGCGAAAATCGAAAGACGAGCCAGTGTAGAAGATGTGAAAGTGGAAATTGCCGAAGACAATATCACAAGGGTATTCTTCGATCCTGGACATTATACAGTGATGGAAAATGTAGGGTCTTTTGCTCTTACTGTGACCAGAGCTGGAGGGGATCTAAACAAAACACTGTATGTAGACTTCAAAACTGAAGACGGAACAGCCAATGCTGGTTCTGACTACGAACATTCTGAAGGAACCATTGTGTTCTATCCTCTCGAAACTCATAAACAATGTGAAGTTACCATAATAGATGATGAGCTTTTTGAAGAAGATGAACACTTTTATGTTCGTTTGAGTAATCTTAGATTAGGGGATTCCCAAGGAATGTTTGAAAGCGGACAGAATACCAACGAGGCTAAGCTTGGGACCCCACATGTTGCAACAGTGATGATTTTAGACGACGATCATCCAGGAATCTTCCATTTTGAAGAAAAAGAAATGTCAGTCCCAGAAGCAATTGGAGAAATGGAAGTTAAAGTTACAAGATCATCTGGTGCTAGAGGCATGGTGAGGATTCCATACCACACAATAGATGCATCTGCCAAATGTGGAAAAGACTTTGAGTTGGTTGAACATGAGATTGTTTTTGAAAATAATGAGACTGAGTGAGTATTAACTTTAACTTATATGCTTCAATTTTTCTGCCCAAATATAACTTTGAACACGATTCTGACTACAGTCTGAATCGAAATCAAACTTTTTTTCTTTTTTTCAAGGAAACATAAATCCATGTACAAAAATGTACATCTTTATTGCTTTGACAACGAAATCATTAAATATTGCCAAAATAAATTCAACAGCAAACATGTCAAAAAAGAAAAAAAAAGGGAAAAAATGCTAAATTCACCAATAATGTCGTGCATTAAAAAGAGGGACGAAAGATACCAGAGGAACAGTCAAACTCATAGATTGAAAATAAAATGAATGCCATTGCTAAAAAATAAAAAGACAAACAGACTAATAATAGTACAGAAGACACAACATAGAAAACTAAAGACTAAGCAACACAAACCCCGCCAGTGTAACAATGCACCAGACATACATTCAAAAACACTACAATCTTCACAACAGCCTTTTGAACCTAAAGGCCAGATTGAGAAGCTGTATTTTAAGACAATTTAAGCGAGATTAAAATGTATATCGGCCTGAGGAGATTATTTTACAGGCCTGAGCTGGTGGGCCTGTGGTTGAGTGCCAAAATTAATTACAGAAAAATTCTTAACTGGTTTTGAATGATAGAATTTTTCGATGTGATTATTTTTCAACAAAAATGCTTTATCTTGTAAATTACTTTTGTGAAACTCTAGGGTATACTAGTTTAACACAATTTTTTTATCACTTAATAGACTCAATGCATGAAACAAAATAAAAAAAATAATATTTTAAAATGTAACAGGAGGCCTAGGAAAACCCATTGAATCCAACCTGCCTGCTTGAACCATCTGTGTTTATACTAGAGATGTACTTGACTGGGCAAATTATATGATATATATCAACTATATCATGTACAAGTAATCAGTCTTCACGATGAACTGTTAAATCTACAGGCCCATAGCTCAATTATTTTTTTTTAGTTAGATTCTGTTGGCCATGGCCTGTAGATGTGATTTTTACAGGCCCGAGAGCAATTTTACAAGCCTCAGGGGCTAGCCGCTACTGGGCTGCCACTCAGTGCGATGACTGTCAGAATCAAGTTTGAATGGTTTGAACTCCATAAATTATTCTGATTGGCTGACAACAATCATATGGATGGCTTTATATTGAACAATATGAAACCATCCATGTGATTGTTCATGTACATGTACAAAAAATGTAGTAACGTTTCAACATACACACCTACATGTGATCTCCATGAAAATATTACAACAGTGTGCCCAATCTATTGCAAAACATAAAAGTCGCTAGATTTAACTTAAAATCTCCTGGATTTAGCAGTAAAATAATGCTTCTTTTCCTGCAGTTTAATTATATCAAGGAGGTTTAGGGTTGTGAAAGTGTTGAACATCTTTAGTATTTCCGCATTTTCATACAAAATGTGTTTCGTTCAACAGTTTAACACCCACATATACAACTACACAAAAGAAGCATTCAATTCTTAAATTAAGATTTCAAGGAGTATATTATTCTATATACATTGTAAACAACTTCTGTCAGTGTTGTCCTTAATTCATCCATTTGTATACAATATTGATTTTCCATTTATTATAAGAGGAATAGAGTAAATAAATATAATTGCTGATATTCTAGCTCCAATATCCAAGTACAATATTTTACTTTTCTATAGGCTGGTGTAAACAACTTACACTTATTTATTTCATTGACCAAATTAAGTAAGCATGCAATTATTATGTCAATATTAAAAACAATATATTGAAAGATCCTGTGTCAGTATTAAAGTTCTGTTCAATTAATGATTTAATCTGACAATTTTTATCGCTATTTTCTTATTATATTTTACTTTGATGTTTTTTGGTGAAAGTTTCATAATATGGTACTCAATCGACATGGGTTTAAACTTTTGCTCAGTTGAGTAGAAAGAGAAATTAAAATTAAGAGAATGTACATGTATCTACAAATATGTAATATCATTGATGTCATGAGCCTACGTCATTGAAATTGCTGAGGAAAGCATTAATAATCTGGTCATCAATAGTCTGTCAGACTTTAGCTAGGTTCTTTAGTAGCTACATTACATGTACATCTCATCTCAGAGCTGTGGGCAGTGGTCCTTCAATGAGGTCATAGAATAGAAACACCTTTTTTGGAGGAAGATTAAAATAAAATATTTTTTTTGGGGTTAAACAATCAGATAAAGTACAGGCCTATGCATTTGCACACATATAAAGTACTAAAAATGTAGCCCTCAAAATGGTCGGTCAACTTTCGATATATACATTGGAAGGATGCATTGTATCCTTGCAGGCCTCTTTCACACAAAAACAGTGAACTGAAACAGCTTACTTGTAATTTAATCATTAATGGCTGGCACACAACACAAGTACTGCACCGCCTTTATACAGAATAGAATTTGTTCTCTCATCTGGAAGTACTTAAATAACACTACATCTGGTTATTATTAGTAATTGCCTGTGTGAAGCTTTTTTTGGATCATGTTGATTTTTTTCTAGAAAATGTGTCCATTTACGTCAAGCTGTAATACATACCCATTATAAAAATCTATTAATGGCTCACTTCAGTTTTTTTGTTTTGATTCTTGCCTTTCGCAACCAATTTACTCCTAACAAGTAGCAAGTGTTTAATATTTATAAACCTGTCTTCACACTTAAAAGCTTTGCATGAATTTTTTATTAATTGTTGCAGTTTGGCTGGTTTGAAATGAAGTTATTACATGTGTAAACTGGAATTGATTGAACTGTTGAAATTCATTTCAGCATGGCAATTGGCCAAACATTTTGATCAGTCCTGACACCTTTTATTAGAGTTAAGTATCGATTGTCTCTGCATTGTTCTGCAAGATCAATTATAGCCCTCTTATGAGAGCAGAAAATATGAACAATCGTTGAAGAGAAAACAGTGATCATCATCTATCGAGACTAGACATCCCACCTTTTATCCTTACTGGACATTCCACTTTGAACCATTGATATCAAAACTGATTCTATGAAAGATACACTGTATCTCATAATTATATGGCATTATGGTCATTTTAATAAGTGCTGGACATTCCACTTTGAACCATTAATATCAAAACTGATTCTATGAACGCTTACTCGTAATTATATGGCATTATGGTCATTTTAATAAGTGCTGGACATCATTTATCTATTATATATAATATGTGGAGCCTTGAGTTGACCCAAAGGCCACTTGTACAGAAATGATAAACGATTGAGACATCCAATATGAAATTATTGATGACATTTGACTGATCCAATAACTCATTGGTCACCGATTGGTGTCTTGTTTGTTTGAGTTCTGCAGAATTGGACTTTTTATGAACATCCTGGAAGGCATTCTCTAGCTTTTGACCTTGTAGTGAGAAAATATTGTATTAGGGTTTACCATTATTAAAGCAATATTAAATAATGAATATTGTTCTGACTACTCAGAATAATTTATTGCAGCAGCTTGCTGGAATATTTGCTGAAAATTTTTCCAATCCAAAGAACATATTTTTGGATTGAAAGAGATTCAGAGCTTGACTGGAAACAAACATTTATTTTTTATGCCTCATACATGTATATATCATAGCATGCATATCCTTGCATTTGACTGTCTTAAACATGTTAAAAAAGCATAAAAAAAATTCTCTGTGCAATTTTCAACTTTGAAGGGAGTTGACTCACTTGGTAAAGTTTCTTAATCTGACTCACTGTTAAACATACATGACATATACAATGTACTGTGATGTCCGACTCCAAGTGGTAAAAATATGAGGATATGAGATAATCTCAAATTAAACTGGTTCCTGATGCTTTTAAAAAATCAACTGGACATTGGTCCAGTAAACTGTAAACCATTCTTCATCACTAGACCAGATTCTTATTTATACTGGACATTTACACATACATGTATATGCATGTGTATGATTTTAACCAAATAAAAATTTGTACTGGTCATTTGGTCCAGTAATGCATATCACTTAAACTGGACCAAACCAATTTTTACTGGACTTTGCCTCAATATAAATATATATGTCTGACAAACTTTTGATTTGTGAAAGCCAGTTTCTTGTTTTAATATTATAGGCATTTTATAGTTCTTACATGTATTTTATTATTGCAAAATGCCCTGGCATTGATTCAGATTGAAAATATATACTGATATAAACTTGATGTTTTGGTTTTCATGGATGTATGACTCAACATGCTGAAATTGATGGCAACACATTATTTGATAACTACTGTATTGAGATCTTCCAAATGACAAAAATCCATTACATGAATGGAGGATTGAAGAGTAGACAGTAGGGTTTCCGAATCTTTTTCGCATTAAATACATCTTTAAAGGCTTCTAAACTCTTACAAGAATCGTTTATTTTAAACAACTGAAGGATCAGGTTCCATTTTCTGTAGGTTTCTTTCCACTATCCCATTTAATGGCTTTTTCACTAATACATTTAAAAGCTAAAGTACAAATTAAGTTCTTATTGCATAATGTTGATGCAGCCATCATGCTCAGCTGGTTGGTAATTCTGTTCCTCCTTTAAATCTTGTTTGTTTCATGTTACATCAACAAAATGCAAGAACTTCCTGCGGTGTCTGGACAAATTAAAATTACAACAAGATTATGTACTGAGATGTTGAAAAATTATTAGGGGTCTGGCCAATGAAACAAGACTCATAATAAGTGTTAGACATCTACTCCATGTTGCACTAAAGTCTCTTTATTAGTCTTGTTTTAATTTCATTGTATATGTGTTGTATATGATATATTGTAGAAAAAAACACCAATTTCAGACAAATTAAATTTCCTAGTGTGTATGTATTTTGCTGTCAATCAGAGTCCTATATGAATAGCTGGTTCAAAGAGGCCTGCCTAAATTACATAGTTGTTCAACTTATTGGCAGTTTAGGATACTGTCTGTCACACTTTTAGTCAGACAAATTGCTAAAGGCTGACTGAATCATTCAATCAGAATGAACAAGATGTCAGAGGGTCAGACTGATTTTGAGACCCAGGAAGTTTTTTTATATTTTTTTCTCTGATATAAATGTAAAACCATGAACTGAGAAAAAAACGAAAAAAACATTTCTACATGATTGACAGATTCTAGTTGAATCCTTATCAAAATTTATGTCTGCAGGATTTCAAAAGTTTGAGAATGTATTGAGAATATAAAAACAAATAGTAAAAAAATTAAGTCCCCAAAATTGAAATGTCTTAATTATTTCTACTGTTATTTTCCAATTAGAAGGGATGCTAATGATTTTGAAGAAAATTGAATCCAACTAGGTCAAATTGTATGTGTCAATAATGAATTAGTTTTACTTATAATAACAACATAATGCGGTATGGACACTTCCAAATTATTCTCAGACTTGAAATTACACAGAACTTGGTTAAATTGAAAGTAAAGACACCTTAACCAGACAATTTTACCTTAAACAATTTTAAACATAAACAGATTATATTTTTCTGAATAGCTCTTTGATTAGATTTAAAGCAATAGCTGCAAAGAAAATAAGGATTAATATTTAAGTTAAGCCTTTTTTACAAAAATATTTACACTTTCCCTTCTGTTCACCATTTGATAAACAAAATAATCTTTATACAAATATTGTCTTAATTGGTTCTTGTTCTGGCTGAGATAGAATAGAATTAATTTTATAAAGCTTCAGATGTACTCAATCTCATCATATTGTTAGCATTTCTATTTTTACATAACAGTATAGATTGTTTTATTGTACTTGTAACATTGGATTTAAAAATAAAATCCATTAGACAATCGGAAAACACCAAACACTTCTACCTTTCGGTAGCGGCCTTTTATTTATATGTTTTAATGGGATGCATATTTTGAATAATCGTTTTCCGTAACAATCGTATAAAGATTTTTGTGTTAATGTAGGATTAAGAGCTTTGGTTTTTTATTCGATCACTCTGAAGTTTTTGTTATTGATATTTATATGAGCTGAAATGACAGAAACCAGAGTTTTTCAATCAATAGCTTTCCCATTATAAGTTTAATCAATGAAAACAATATTGGCTACCAGTGTGTTTGATATTTGTTTACTTCCAGTGACATACAGGAAGAATTGGCAGGGAGGGGTGTGGTGAATTGATTTTGTATCTGGGGTTATTTTGATTGATTGTGGCATCTCTTGTATAACTTGAATTAATTAACACCAGGCAGTCTGTGGGAGGATAATAGGTAAAATGGAGCTCTATTTCATGTCAATATTTTTCACACTTATTAACTTAATAATGAATTATGGTTGTCATATTTCACTATGACAGCACTAAATATGTATATGACCATGATTCTGTTAAAAGAGTGTTTGTGTTTTCCTGTATTCCATATAAGGCAAACAAAATATCAAGTATAGATACGTTTTATAGTATCGATCAAGATGAAGACAAGTCAAAATAAGTCATACACTTATCCTAAGTTGATGATAGAGCAGAGCTCTACATAATGTGTTTACTTCAATCTTGTAGGTCTTGGGTTTGTTGTTATAGAAACAGTATCCACCAAAAGTATCCTTTTCTTTTCAGTTGTGAAATCGACAAAAGCATAAATAAAGTAATTCAATTACAACATGTTAAATTTAGACTAAAAGAATATATATGAATGTGTAGGAACTTGTATTTTTTCTTCTTCAAATTTCATATATCAGAAATTTACTTTTCTTTATTTGTTTCAACTTGATGTGATAAACGTGGAAGGGTTCTTTTCATCCATATTGTTGAAGGATAAAATGTGACACTGATAAAATTGAGAATGAAAATGGGGAATGTGTCAAAGAGACAACAACCTGAATAAAGAGCAGAAAACAGCCCAAGGCCACCAATGGGTCTTTGTAAGTTGTCTTTTTGGTGGTACATCTCCTTGTAAATTGTATCTCGTTGACATTCATTTTCACATATAAACATAAATAAAGAATATGAGATTAAAAATAAATATGAGTGTCAAATTTAATATGATACATGTACGTACAATGAAGATAAAATTTCAATTCAAATATTGTTTAATAATACCTTTTATAGGCAATTATATCTTATATGTCATCTGCTTTTTGTAAAAAAAGACTTTTCAATGAAACTCCAATATTTACTTCAGTCTTGAAACTCAACAACAACAAATCTTTCCTTAAACTTTTTAAACCTAATATATTAAAGAGAAAAGTTCTGTGTGTGTGGTGTTGAAAAAAAGGGGGGAACAGGGCTAAAAGCTAACAAACATGTTTAACACCACAACATTCTTTAAATCTGTACGCGTCTGCCCAAAGTTGGGGAAACTAAAATACAGTGGTTGTTGTTGAGTATGGTGTCTGCTCATTGTTTTGTTCATTTGTAAATCAGACCAGTGGTATGTTTGAATTGTTTCATATTTTGTCATTCTTTTAAGTCTTCAACTTGTGAAAAAGAACTTTTTAGAACATAACAGGTCATAAAAATTGTTCAAATTATTATTAATATATATGTATGCAGATCCATACGATGAATTTTGCATTATCATATACCATCTTGGCAAGCCAAGGGTATGATCTGGTCCCCTCTTTTCCTTAGGATCTTAACCCTAGATGCTAGTGAAGATGCATGTAAATTGACCAGTTACTTTCTCAATTCTCAAGATTCTTTCTGTACCGTAATTACTTTGAGTGCATATAGGCACCTACTTTTCAAAAGGGTTAATTATAGCTACTGTATAATTGCATATGTATGCAATGAGTTTAATTGCCATGTGCAATGTTCATCCAAATTGTGACAATCACATGTGCATGAAATTAGGAGGTCTTGTAGGGTTCTTATATTGATCATCATCACATTTTGCTAATTATTAAAAAAAAAAATGTAATTGCAACCACTTTGTTTTAAGATTTAAAAAAAAAACCTTTAATTATGCCAGTTAACAAGAATCTTGCCTAAAAATGATATTCAAAGGTCTTCAAGGAGAAAATCATTAATTTTCCTGTTTTGGCAATTCGGTGTTACACCATTAATATTAATATTGTTATTGAAAGATATTTGGGAGTGCAGAAGTCCTGTGTTATTACAATGCTTGTGAAAACAAATACATTATGCAAAGTTGGATAGCTCGTCATGGTTTTTGGCATCTTTTCATGAGAGAGAATATGATGTTAAGACATACTGATTGATGCTAATTAGGGTGATTAGACATGGAAGTCAACCTATATTTATTCATATTGGAATGACTTGTATTAATGAGTACCAGGTTTTTATCATGGTTTTGAGAGCTATTATTTTGAATCTTTTCTCTCGAGACGTTTGGTTAGGTTTTTTTGGTTAGATGCCTCTTAGGAGTATCATTATAATAGTGTTATGTCTCTCACAGATCTATAGAAAAAGATTCCAGACTGATTTTATAGTCAACATGATGCATTCATCATATTAAGTTAAAGTACATACTAACATAGTATACACTTTTATTCAAATATTTATTTATTGCATTTTTCCACAGTGATTTAATTTGTAGGGATTAAAACCATTGATATTTTCCTCTGAAGATGAAGTCTGTAAGGTGAACTTGACTAGTTCAGAAGTCCCATTCATGTTCTAAATGGATACTTTTTCCTTGAACATTTTTATTTCAAGTGTCTTCAGTGAACATATTTCATATTGATCTGTTTCCCGAAGTATTAAAGGTGTACTTGACTAGTAAAAGTCAAATTCATCTACTACTGTTATTCGTTTCTTGGAACAAATATAAGTGAAGACAATTTCTAGGCACTGTACAACCTTAAATGTATGTTTGCTAGCAAAAATAGACTAGGCTTTCAGATTGAGAAAAGACTTAGCTTGAAGACTCAGGTCTCCTGAATTTCAAAATAGTTAGAAAATAGGCTTTTGATTTAAATAAAAATAGAATTGATACGAACAAAGATATTACATTGTACATTGTAAGGTACTGGTTAAAGTGAGAGTCACAGCAATATGACTGAAGTACCCCCAGTAATGTAGCAGTCACCATGATACTTACTTTCAACAATTGGTTGGCTCTGAATTGCTCAGGGCCAAGTCACATGCCTATGTTAATAAATTCAACTTAAAGACAATGAAATTGTTTGTTGACTAACAATGGCATTCCTTAATCAGTCCCAGGCACATACCAAGTATGTAATCATGGATTGAACTCCATGGCAATCTGTAAATAATTTGATCTGATTATCATGATTATGTGGTGATAATTTTGTCTTCTCTTTCCTCATTAATATTGTATAGTCTGTTCATTAATACATTTGCATAAATTAGTTATACAGTCTGCATTCTTTCAGATCCTGCAGAAAAATACTTATAATTCAGGATGATCAGATAGCTAGAAAAAGTGCCATAAATTAAAAAGAAAGTCTATAAATAGAAACCTGCATTCTTTTCAGATTCTGCAGGGAAAAAAATGGTCAGAGGGATCAGATAGCTAGAATCAGAAGTTCTATAAATTAAAAAGAAAGTCTATAAATAGTAACTGCATTCTTTCAGATTCTTGAGAAAAATACTTATAGTTCAGCATGATCAGATAGCTAGCAGAACAAGCACTATAAATTAAAAAGAAAGTCTATTAATAGTAACCGTCTGAACCAAAGCGTTTTATTATTCTTGTAAGTCTTAAGTCTTGATCAGATTAATTGAGAAACAGTAGTGATGCATATGTTTAATGAGGTATCTAGTGTAAATGTAAGAATTGTGATGGCATTTGGCAAGATCACAAACACTGCAGCATCATCATCATTGTCATTCTGATGAAACATCTAAAGCAGTTTGTAATCTTCTTCAACATATGGTCTTCATTCTCTGACTTGGTAAATTTACAAAGAGGATGATGATCATAATTTGCAATATGTCATATGTTGACACTTTTGAGATGTATAGTTGCACAATGATTTAATAATTACAAAAATGTATACAATGTAAAGATTAGAAGATGTGGTATGTTTGCCATAGAGACATTTTTCCACCAGAGACTAGATGAGGCGAAGGTTAGCAGTTAAAGGTCATGGTACAGCCTTGAACTTTATTTTTTTGGTGATAATTAAGAGCGTCAAGTTAAGTGAACAAATAAGCCAAATGATAATATCGGTTAAACTTTTTACAGATTTGTTATTTATTTCAAAAGGGGAGGTATTACTGCCTTTTTGATTACAAAAACTCCCAGAAGGGGATTTAGAGGGGGCCCACAAGGGAAAATTTTCTTTAATATTTATGGAATCATTGAAGTATGATGGGAGCATACCCCTCTTAGGTAGTCAGTGAGTAGGCTCCGACTTATGAATTTCTGTATCAGCCATTGACTCCTACCCTTTTTAACACCTACTCTGTTTACTATGACTATTTCAATAATTGAGACAGGTAGTTGTTTTTTCTTACATTCAAACCTTCATAGATGAGATTAAATCAAGTCATGCAAAATAACAATTCGTTTTATTGAAAACTTCCCAATTTATATGAATAATGAATATTGTAATTAACAGCTTTCAATCAAAATAGCTTTAGAAGTCAAGTGGGTATTTTTAGAAACCTTTCCAAATTAAGTATGATTATATTACAGAGAATTCTACAAAGATGTCAATTTCTATTATGCTGAACAGTAGCTTATAGCATTTGTCCGGTTTAAAAATAGTCATTGTGATTTGTATAGAATTGTTATGTAAATAGAGGTTTAAATTATTGAAGATCTATTCTATGCACTTTATAATCTACTTAAAGTGTCTTTGAAAAGAACTTTGCTTTTTAACTATACCTTATTAGATTTTACTTATGATATCTTATATTGAAAAGATGTCTGCTTGATTGAATATAATGTAGAAAAAATAGTCATATATTATAAACTGCCTACATAAATTTATGTATGAGTTTTCACTTTTGTAGATATTGAATATAATGTTGTCTTAAGTATCTATCAGCCGATTGCAGCCAATTTCTAGTAATGGTATGTCTTGGGAATACTTAAGTTTACTCTGGCTTAATGTTATTTTACATAATATTTATTGATGATCGCAAAGATACATTCTCAATGGTTCTACCATTTATTCTGCATACATGTGTCTCATTACGATTTATACACTCAGTACAGAGACAGATAGTATGCTGTGAAATCGTGTTAATGGAATTAATGAATTAGATCGGATTGTCCAGTTGGCCAGTCCAGCTCATGAATTTTTAAATAGGGAGTGATCTATAGTTCATTTATTTAACAACAACATGCAATGTTAGAAAGTAGGGCCCCAGGGTTAATAAAATGGAGCCTCAACTAGATAAGTCGTAATAGAATTAACGGTATCAATTATTGCATTAGATGCACATTTCAACAAGAAATGTTTCTTTAGTGATGTTCATAGCCAAAATATTTGTAAATCCCATACATCACACAATGTAGAACCAAAGCCTGGCTTCTTAAGAATCCTAGCTTTGCTTGAAAGAGGTTATTTTCTTGATTTAAATAGTTTCTGAAATTTGTAACAGCCTTGAACTTGAATACTGATACATTTTTTTTTGTACCCTCAAGGACTTGCTGTCCTCCAGCAGAGGTATTGCCGTCTGTGTCAAACTGTTTTTAGATTTGTCTGTCACCGAAAAGAAATTTGAACTTTTCTACTAGATATTCAACCAAATATTTTTAAAAGTTCTGTCTGACCGAATGAATGAATTTTTGTCTGACAATTTGTGTATTGACCAATGCGGTAGACTAATGTCAGTTCTAGTACCAATTTTACTGACATGCAGATCTAGATCATGGCAGATGCCCATTTCACAATCTGTCAATTATCTTTTGGTTTTGAATTAAGCTACCAAATGTTTTTATTGTGCTATGTTGTACATTTCCTATGAAATTCCTAATTTCCGTGGCACGTAGTGTAACGGGAATTAATTGTCTTCTCACGTAGTAGTTCGAAGGCGTATGAATTTTTCGGGCGAGAAAAATTATTGTGTTAAATGATAGGTGTATGTATGGTCATTTCTAGCCCTGCTTTACTTGAGTGAACATCAAATTTTTTAATTTGTACGTTAAGAACGTTTTTTTAAATATTTTGTATATATAAGTATGTTCAAATTAGCATTAAAGTTAAAACTTTTCGTTATATATATAGGTGGTATGGCTATACAAACGTAATCGGATTTGGTTATTTCAGACTCATTTCTGTCTTCAAATTATTTCATTTAGCAGCAGTCTTTTACTGATAGCAGATTCTTTGTTTTTTAAATGTTTTCTTAAATGTTTTTTGAACATTCTTATATCAAGTGCGGTCCAACACTTGGGGTTTCGCATGGCATTAGGCAAACGGACACAGGTTTCTAAAAGTAGTTTTTCCTGAACGGCCACGAAACATTTAGATATTAGTAGTAGATATTAGAAGTCATCATGATTGCCACAATTTTTTATGTGTATTGATGTGACTTGTTGTACATATTTGTTTAATAAAATCGGCATCTCAGAATATACACAAGCAGCAAGCTAGTCGACAAACATACGTTTGTGTTTTAGTTGTCTATTGTTAGAAGTGTTGCTATGTTAGGAACATAAGGTATAGAGAAGACTATATATATATAGAGATCTCTCCTAAAATGACCTGCAGTGTCAACTTGGGCAATGTAAATTCAACACCAGACCTGATTTTATACTGAATAGGTAATTAGCCTGGCATCAACAAGCAAAGATGATCTCCCATCCAAATCTCCTTGTATAATTATAATGACAATCCTGTTTTAACCTGTGTAATTAGTGGGTGATGTTAATTTTAACCTGTTTAATTGCCAGGTGATGTAAATTTTTAACTCATTTAATTGATCATTGACATGTTTTTTCAACATCACGCAAAGATAAATAAATGTACAATAAAATATTACTTAAGTTTCCAGTTTCATTAACCGTTTTTCTTGTTGATAATTTTTCTACATTATTGTAATTTTCCATTTGAACAGAAACCATTTGAGAATTATAAATGACAGGAAAGATAGTTTATAGTTCTATACACAGTCCTGTTGTCATAAGTTTTCCGATGACATTTTCAATGAATTCAATTCCCAGCAGTGACCCTATAAATAATTGAAGATGAAAAATTCATGATCACTCTGTTAGGCTATTGTACACGAAGTTATTCTAGTGAACTTATAATAAAAAATTTAATATGTACTGAAGTTAAACTGCTTTATTGGGTTTATATACTTTTTTGTTGTAATCTTTCATGTAATTTGTTTACTCTTCAGTTTACATCTGACGCATTTTGTTATCTTATAATTTACATGGAACAAAGAAATCGGCAATAAATAAAGTTTATGTTTGGGAAGATTGTGCCAGGCATAAACGATTTACTAAATAGGTTGTTAATTAGCGTTTATGTAACATGTTAGCAGTGTGTCTGAGGTGGTCCTGATGGAATATCACACAATTTGGGGATCTCAAAGTCTTGAGCCTGACATCACATCAAATACTGAGTACATGTATCTGTGTACTGAATTATTCCAGTTAATAATCCTTTATATAACATCTTAGCAGTTTGTTAGAGGTGGTCCTGATGGGATATCGCACAATTTGGGGATTTCTAAAGTTTGACAGGGCAGGATCCAGCCAGTTTAAAAAGAAAGGGGTCCAACTATATGTCCCCATTCAAATGCATTGATTGTCCAAAAAAAGGGGTAGTTCTAAAGAAATTGTCCCCACATTTATGGTGTTGTGACCAGGTCACTGTCTGATGCATGACATTTATACATCTGACAAGTACTCAGTACATGTATCTGTGTCCATGAAGTTTCTTAGAATTATTCCAGTTTAGAGGAATTCAGATTTGGCTGTCGATATAATATACTGTTCATAATGAGGCCTTTAAAAGCTTGCTATGAGGTATTGGATACGCTCATATTTGAAGGCTGTACTGTTGACCTACAGTTGACAACCTCTATGTGGTTTGATCTATGAAAGAAAGTTGCCTCATAGGCAATCATACCATATCTTCTTCTTCATATTTGGGGCCTTGTAGGCCAAGTGGTCTAAGAAGTTATACTGTTATCAATAGCCAGGCAACATTGAGGTTGTGAGGTCAAACCCACTTGGACAAGTGCACTCGACTAGAATCTTAAGTGACTAGGAATTTCAGTTTTCCCATTGAAGGGTGGGTCATGGTTTTTTCCTGGCACTTCGGCTTCCTCCATCTATAAAATCTTACCCCCACGAAATAGCATAAAAGTGGTGTTAAAACAACAAGAATCAAACAATCAATCTCCTTTATAATCATGATAATGTAATTGTATTCTTGTCAACAGCAAAACTAGTTGAATAAAATTAAAAGTTTTATTCACAATTGTGAAATAAACTTTAATTTTTTTTTAAATAAGTTGATCTTTTAAAAGTGATATTTCATTTCACTTCCCCAATGCAATTACAATTTTCACATTTTACATTTATTGTGTAATTTAATTTTGCTGAAGGGATAAATACTTTGACTCTTGTATTTGATAACTATAATTTCATGTCAAGAACTATTGATTTTTGATAGCTGTTAGATTTTCAACAATTCGAAAATCTTTATATAAACTTGTTATGCATAAGAAATTGTTTTTCAGCGTAAAAGATATAAATAAGGCCTTTGTTTTTGAATTTGTAATATATACATTTGTTGATTTCGTGCCTGTCACTTCTAGAATTAAATAAATGGTTGTCTTTTAGTTTTTTATAGAGAACTTTTCCTTAATTAGGTTGCATTCCAAGTCTAGTAGAAAATTCTATAAAAGATTTTTTTTTTTTAGAAAATTCAACTGCACTTCATAAAAGTCCTTTGTACTTTACTATACATAGACTGATTACAATTTTAATGTGTTATTATGATACCTCTGGAACCAAACATGCATGCCGAATAATGCACTTTATTAGAAAATAAAGGAATTTATTGAGGATTTTATAATGTTGTAAGGTTAATACTTTCAGATTTAATGTAAGCATCGTGATTTTTAAGACACGACTTTGATTTTGCAGGACATAATTGCGTAAACAGTTATTTCCGCTTGCCTAACAATAACACAATATTTTTTTATTTTCACTTCTGGTAGTAATTTGTTGTATGCAGATGGCTATATGCATGTGCTATTATAAAATTTTATAAATCTGTAAAATTTGTAGTTTTTACTAAACTTCCATTCCAACTCTTAATAGCAAGTAAAGTTAGTGGCATTGCCAATTTTCTTTTTTTTATTATGTGGACTTTTTTGTATTACTGTTCTCAGTGAACTAGATTCATAACTTATTAGTGCTCAAGGGAGCTTTTTTTTTTGGATGGATTCAATAGATACAGATTTTCACCTACATGTTTAAAAAATCCAGAATTTGTTTCGGACACAAAATCAACAGCATGGCAGCATGTATCAACAAAATTACAATTGTTCCTCAATCTACAAATCCTGTCCTCCTATAAATAAAAGAGTCCACTGTAATTAAGCATCTGATTTCATCTTTGACTCTGAAAAGACTAAGAAAATGAATTATATAGACTTCAATGCAGGAAAGACTTTTCTATAGATGGCTTTACATTAAATTATGCTTTGAAGTAAAAACAAGGCATTTATTATTTCCCTTTCTTAATTGGAGCCCACTTAGACATATTTTACTAAATAAGTTTTTTCCTTGTAAACAAATGTTCTAAAATAGTCATTCATGTCTTTAAAAAGTATTTGAATTACATTTTTATCTTATATGTGTCTTTTCCTGTCTATTATATTGTTAATTTTTGTCATTTCTCTTCAACAAGACATATTTACCCCAAATCATTTGTACAAAGACAAAGTATATGGTATGCATTAAAAGTATTAAATGTTGACTTCTTGTATACATTATGTATTTAAAGTTTATTTATAATACTAGTCTACTTGGATGTTTTCCAAATGAAAAGGGCAGAGGTGGTTTTAAAAAAATGATAACAAAAAATGCAATCTTTAAATGGGCTTCTTTGTTGAAGGTTAACAAGGTGTAAACAAATTATATCTTATTCTGCATCCTTTTAGAATCCTCATTAGATATGAAATCCACCTACATGTATTAAACATGTGTAAAACATTCTCGTTTGTTCATAGATACCTCATAATCATTATAGCCTTAGGCCAGATCAAAATATAAGTGTGGTTCCAGTTACCCATACCTAGCCTACATTTTAGTCTAAATAATAGCCTACCCTAAAGATTTTTTTGTCATTTTTTATTAAGCCATGTTAAGGTCAGAATGTTGCTCCCATAGATCATGAAAGACTCAATGTAACAAAAAAACACATAAAAAAATTCCTACCTACCCTAACTTTTTGTTAGATAAAGCTGGAACCACACATACTGTTTTATTTGGCCTTAGATATTACTTGCTCAGATTTGCTTTTGTTTGTCCTTGCTCTTGATATATAATACATGTAATACCCTTGGGTGGCTGACATGATTGATTTCACAGCTGACAATGTGATTATTCCTTCGATCATTGTATACATTTACTACAAAGACTGTTTTCCTTAATGATGACTCCATTTGAAATATCTATCTGAGGTCAGGTTAGTAGCTGAGGATAGATGAGAAAGCCGATGTAGTCAGATTGCCAAAGAAGAAATAATGAATTATCATTTTCATCTTTTCTTTGGTCATGAAATATTTCAAACCAAAAGGTCAGACAGAAACAGTGTCATTTACGTAAAGTGTAGTTTGTGATATGAAATCCAGACACTATTATGTCACTAGTTTTTGTAATGAATTATTGATAATATACCAAAAATGCATGATTTGACTACTAAAAAAAGATTAATTTCAACCATTTGTACTTACAAATGTATTATATGTAAATGAGAATGGAAACGGGGAATGTGTCAAAAAGACAAAAATATATATATCATGACTTTGTATTGAAGAAATAGTCGGTCAGTTGACAAAAGCGAGTTCCCACTCACACAATGTCCTATCACTGTCTTCATCTTAAATTGACATTTATCAAAAAAGTATCAAAAAGAACTAGTACATGTACATGACTGATATATCAAATGAATAAGATGTACATGTAGAAATGTTTAAAGTTTTTTTGTTTATTTCTTTTGTCAAGATGTAAATATATGTACTGGTATGTCTTTCATTTTTCGATCATAAATAATTTGATATGATCTGTTTTTTAATCAGATTGAGGACTTATGAACAATCATATACATTGACTCTACATGTATATAAATACTTGACACAAAATTTAATATTGAAACTATTTGATAGATTATTGAAGACTAATTAATACTGTAACTTAGAATGTAATGTATAATATTTGGAGTGTTGATAATCAGATCAAAAAGCCTCCCTCTATACTCCCTTACTAATGATTATCAGGCTGTTGTCTGCTTGGGTTTCTTTCCAAGTCTGAAGACAACTCAAACATTACCCTTAAATACATCAAGGCATTGATTCGGCAGCGGAATGTGCACACAATGTATTCATTGCCAAGGATAAGTAGTCTTTTATCACATGACCTTCATCCTGGCAGTTAAAACATAGATTCCGACAGCGTTTTAGTTTCTGCAGGCATATGTTTTTGTTCTGACAGTAATGATGTTTTATCTTAATTTGTCAATTATTATGCATGTAGTTGATATACAGATTGACGGTGTGGCTATTAATTCGATACTGCTAACATTTTGGACATGAGTTTGGATCTAGTTCAAAATTCGGCTTTATAGAAATGTCCTCAGTTAAATAGATTTTCTGTTGTATTATGTCTGAAAAGTTTTGAGATAAGGAACTGATGAGTTATAAGTCTATGGTGGGACATGCAAAATAACAGTGAAGAAAGAAAGATCTGATTAAAATCAGATTGGCTAGTACATGTTTTGTATTGTAATCCCTGAATTGGCAGACATTGTCTTTTCATTAGTGTTGCAGACACAGACGTTGATATAACTTCTATCATTTTATGGAAGAAATATTGTACAATGACAAGATAGAGAGGAATACAAATCACTAAAAGCAATTTTAAATAACTTGTTGATTTTACAAAGCTGTCTCACAGTCAAGTTAAAAAAAATTGCCCAAGTTTCATGAAGAAAGAATTTTTTTTCAAGACTGATAATTAAACACAATGAGTCTACATTTGTTACAGAGATGAGATACAAATTGACTTTTGTAATTCATCCTGATGTACATAAAGACTGTCTGGCTTTTAATTTTCAGCAGCAAAAGAGAAGTTTCTCATTCAAATTTAATTCTCAGACTAATTCCTTTTCAAATCAAGAAATAGATTTGTTTTACACGTTTTGGGAGACAGGTGTTTCATTAAATTCTTTGCAATTTAAAAACTGAAACAAGAAACTATTAGGGGAAATATTTTTTTATTAAAACAAAGGAGATAACAATTTGTTTGCATGTATGTCAACGAAGACATTAATATTAAATCTAAGTTACTTGTGCATAGAAGTGTGAACAAATTTCCTGGCAACTGGTTTATTCAATTATAATTTTTAATCATTAGTTAAGTATTGAAATTAATTATAAGATTCAGATGAAACAGCTTGCTGCTGATGACTCTACAACAGATTAACCTTAATTCCACCTGAGTAATTTTGGTTTTAATAAAAAAAAAAAAAAAAATCTTCATATCAGATATAATTGGATCTGAGCTCCATGTCATAAATCTTGGTACTTGTAGTACAAAATTTGTGCTTGAAACACCAAATTCTAATTTTTGATTGGTCAATTTCTGAGAGTCTGAGAGTGAATCTGATAATCATGCTAAAAATTTGTATGACCTCAAGACCTGACCACTTGCAAAACAATTTAACGCTTGTCTGAATATTGTCAAAAAAAATAATCTCACATAGTCATAAGACAATTAGAATGTATTCTTATGGTGAAGACTTCAAGTTAGATCAATTATCATGCAAGATTATGTTTGATTTCGGTGAATTAATCTGATAATTTTAGCCTTTAGACTTATAAAGAAGAGGTCTCAATATGATCTTATTGTCAACATTTCATTGCATTGTGATCAGTAGACTGATTAGTTTCTTCATGAGAAATTACTTCAGCTTCCTAGTCCTAGAGGCAAAGAATGTTGTATCTTATCAATATATATATAAAAAATAAAATGGCTGAAGTAATGCATCCTTCAATTTCTTCAACAAATATTTATCTTACTATTTACCAATATCTCCAAACGTGTTCTTATTCTTAATGACAAAAACATTATCGTAAGACATACAACAGTATTCAAAACACAACATAGTAAGACGCAACTAAAAATCAGGTATGACACATCAATAACCATTTATTTAAAAAAAAATTTACATCTTTGCTGGATGCATTGTTTCATGAAGCTTTCTGTTTTTATTTTTTTTAGGAAAGTTATCATCATCAAAATATATGACGATGAAGAATATGAAAAGAATGAAGAGTTCTATTTAGTGCTTGATGAACCATGTCTTTTGCGAAAAGGATCAGGTACCTATATATTTTTATGTTTTTTAAAAGTCATAAGATTTATACTCAGAATTCCTTGTTTTAGTGTTGAATTTATATATCTCCCAGAGGATGCAATTATATATTGCTGATGTCTGCAATCCAACTTCTATGGAATTGGAAATTAATACAACCTTTTCCACTCCTAACACTTTATGTCAGATTAACGGAAATGTGTTTTTGTGAAATGAAAAACAAATATGCAGATGTTGTTCTATAAATGAAATGTTAAGTTGATTGGAACTGTGAAATCTGGTTTCAGGAATAATTTGTAAAATGTTAAAAACTAATTTCTGGTATCAGGAATTGCAAAATGTTCAAACTAATTTCTTGTATCAGGAATTGCAAAACATTAAAGTAATAATTTGAATTTTAAGGTTGAATAACTTTTCATACCCTGGATTACTTTTAGATCATGAGCTTTAGGTTTAAAATTGCTTCTGCTTGATTTTAAAATGTCGAATTAATTTGTCTTTTTAAATTTGTCAATTAAACTACACTGTAGTAATTGGTATCCGTTAGGTTAACATTTCTCTGTAAAATTTATCAACAATGACCCATTTTGAATGAACCCAGAGTTCGTTAAAATTGCAGCAATGCTGTATTAAAGAAAAAGATTGAAAAAACAGAATATTGAAACATTTTGAATGAACATGGTTAGTTAATCTGTTGTAAATGAAAAGATTGAAAAAACAGCACACATCTGATACATTTTAAATGAACCTAGTTAGTTCAAATTGCTGTAAACATTGTAAAGGAAACGATTAAAAAAACAGCATATTGATGCATAAGAAATGAACCCTGAGTTAGTTAAATCAGCTGAAATGGAAAAGAATGGACAAAAACCCACCAGAAACATAAGATACATACTAAATGAACCTAGTTACGTAGTTAAAACTGCTGTAATGGAAAAGAATGAAAAAAAAAAAAAAAACAATATGATTGATTTTGGGAGAACCCAATTAGTTTAAACTGCTGTAACAGAAAAGAATGAAAAAAGCATATTGTCATATGATACATTTTAAATGAACCCAGTTAGTTAATATTGCTGTAAACATGGTAAAGGAAAAGATTGAAAAAACAGCATATGACACTTGAAGAAATGAACCCTGTCTGTTGGTTAAATCCGCTGGAATGGAATAGAATAATAAAAAAACCCCAAAAAAACCATAAGATTACATACTAAATGAGCCTAGCTAGTTAAAACTGATGTAACGGAAAAAAATGGAAAAAAAGAAGCATATCACCATATGATTCATTTTAAGTGAACCCAGTTAGTTAAAACTGCTGCAACAGAAAAGAATGAAAAAACAACATAAGATGCATACTAAATGAACCCAGGTAGTTAAAACTGTTGCAACAGAAAAGAGTGAAATAAAAAAAAATCAAGATAGATACAAACTAGATGACAACAGTTAAATAAAAGCTGCTGTATAGAAAAGAATGAAAAAAGCATATCACCATATGATTCATTTCAAATGAACCCAGTTAGTTAAAACTGCTGCAACGGAAAAGAATTAAAAAAAAACGCCGACATATGATTCATTTTGATTGAACCCAGGTAGTTAAAACTGCTGTAATTGAAAAAAGTATTAAGAAAAAAAGAAAAAAACATAAGATACAAAGTAACGTTCTAAATGAACCCAATCAATGAAAACTACTGCAACAGAAAAGAATGAAAAAAAGCATATGATTCATTTTGAGTGAACCTAGTTAGTTAAAACTGCCGTTACGGAAAGGAATGAAAAAAACAACATAAGATATATTTTACAGATCAGTTAATACACATTAATGAATCAACAGATGAGATATAATGAGTTATTATAATTACAAATAGTTTCAATTAATACTGGTGTACATGTATTTAGAACATCTGGTGTCTGGTTATGATAAATCGGTTAAAGATAAACAGATGTAAATCAGCTTTTCTTATGTAACTAACATGTTATTGAAGCAGTGTTTTAATTAAAGCTGATTAGAAAAAAGATCCTGACTTCTTGAACGTAAGCTGTGTTGCAACAGTTTTTAACAAATTTAATCTCCTTGATGTTGGATTATGAAAATTTCATGGAATGTAAATTTGAAGCCATTTGGTATTTTAAACTTCTGAATTTCAAAAAAATATAAAAAATTAGTGAGCAAAATGTATTATATTATGTCGGATGTATCATGTAGGAAGGCAAAACAGAGACATTGCAATATACAACATAATACATTTGAGGGACTGCAGTTAGTTTTCAAGTCTAAATCAAAATATTGACTTCTGTGTTTAATTCTTTTACTTTGAGTCTTTTTTAATTTATTAAGGAAAAAAACACTTATTTGGTTCTAACATTATAGTTGCTTATGAGAAGGCACAGCTTTCTTTAGCAAGTATTAAAATCTTGAATTTTTTATTAGGTTTAGATCCGATTAATAATTGAACAAATTATGGACAAAAAAAGCACCAACCTTTATACTAACACTTATAATTCTATATTCTCTGAATACACAAATCTAACAGAACAAAATACTTTTATGCAAATTTCCCCCAAAATTGCTATTCAGCCTTTCATGATCTATAGAAGTGTGATTATAAATGTAGTGTTGTGAGAAACTATATAAACTTGCATGGTAATTTTTCTAGACTCCGAGACAGAGGAGGGTGAGGAAGATAAGTATATTGAAAGTAAATTGACTATTTTTACATTTGCTTATAGATGTAGTGATATGGTGTTTATTGTTGATATTAAAAGTTACATAAAAAGTTCAGTTTAGCTTTTAGGAACATTGGTCTGAAGTGAAGATTTTGCATGATGGTTAAATTATTTTTCCCGAACTAATTTGTTGTTTATCATTTTTATACCTTATATAGTCTATGTGGTATGATATATTCTGGGGGTATAATGTAATACATGTATAAATCAGACCACTTACATGTATTTTCGTCAGATCTCATTTGTTGTTTATCATTTTTATAACCTCGTAAATGAGGTACAATGTATTGGGGGTGTAAATGTTATATTAATCTCATTATTTTTCCAAAGCTAATTTGTTGTGTTGTTGTTAAATATTTTATCATTTGTATACCCCATTCAATGACGCATGATGTATTCAGAGGTTATAAATGAAATATGAATCAGATCAAATTTGTTGTTTTTCATTTTAAGACCCTAGCCTATGAGCTTGAGGTACAATGTATTTAGAGAAAGAGGTGTCAAATGATATTTATATAGTTTTCAATGTGAAAGTCTGTCATCTTATTGCCTAGAAGCCACATGATTTCAATATCATTCTTAAATTCTTTACTGTAAACGCTTGTAATTTTCACCAGACATTATGCAGTTGTGATGCCCATTTTTAGATGGAGACTAATAATAAAAGGATCTACTGTCTGCAAAGCAAGGGATATGATGGCTAATATGATCTTGCTCCTAAGATAAGGGTTCTTTAAATCATGATGTATTTATAAGGGTATATATTATAACTAAAAGGATCCATTGTTTGGAAAGAAAGGGATGTGAATGATGGATAATTTGATCTTGCTTCTAAGGGTTCTTTAATTCATGATGTATTTATAAGGGTATATATTATAACTTAAAGATTCCATTGTTTGGATAGAAAGGGATGTGAATGATGGATAATTTTATCTTGCTTCTAAGGGTTCTTATAATTACTGGTATATATTATAACTTAAAGATTCCATTGTTTGGAAAGAAAGGGATGTGAATGATGGATAATTTGATCTTGCTTCTAAGGGTTCTTATAATATATGATGTTTTACCGGTATATGTATAACGCTCTTGTATTTAAATTCCACAGAAAAAAGGAAAAGAAAAGGTAATTAGTTTCATACATACCTGCTGGTATTATATGAATATTTACTTACCAAACTTGTTAGCTTATTATGCTTATTCTAATTATGGAATAAATTGATATGACCTCCAAGGGTTTTATATGAATCAATAACTTTATCGTCTTTCTACGAAATTCGTATGAAATCTTTAATATTTATTGGTAGAAGAGTTAATTGAGTTTTAAGATAAATCAAATAAAGAATGGATATCAAATGTACAAATTTACAAAGCAGCGGTTTTTTTTGGAGTTCAATTTCATGGAAAAACATTTAAATCACTTCTGTACAAAGAAAACAATAATATATCCATAATGAAATATTTTCTTTAAAATGGTTGTATCCGGGGTCGAAATCTAAAAAAAACAAAACAATTTTGTAATACTATGCACAGGATGATTTTCTTTGTTAAGATTTTCATTTAAATAAAAATTTTGCCGGGATCAATGCATAGAGAAGAATAAATATTTCACCTCCAAATTTTTTACCCATATCAAAATAAACACTGTCATCAGTGTCATAAATGTAGGTATAAAAAGATATTTAAATCTGATCTAGACAAAAATATAGTGGGCGTAGAACTATATATAACCTTGGAATTTAAAAGGACATTGAAATTTCAGTGTTGTTTATAATAATATAAGGTCATCCTGTGATTTCGATAAAATCTTCCTGAACTATTTACATTTATAACTGTGAAATTAATAGGTTCCTGTTCAATTGTTTATCATGTCAAAACATGTTTCTCACTAGATTTCTTATTCAAGGAGGCTTTTAAAACTTACATCAGGAATTAAATACAATTTGGGTGCAAAGTTGCTGTTTTGCAAATGACTGGCTCATTCCCTGTTTTTAAGCATGAAACATCACATTCATAATGAACACATCAAAGTCCCTTACTGACAAAATGACTGACTGATGCTGCAATTAGTTTTGGACTTTTAAAAAAAATTAAGTCAAAACCTTAGGCATATTGTTTTCTTTCAATCCATACTGCGTTGTTATACCCCACTTACTTGAAGGGGTTAAATAATCTGTTTGTTGATTGGTATGTTTGCTTCTTCATTCATGTGTCTTATCTAGTTGTAACTACAACTGCTCTGAAAGAAGTGTCTGGATTATAATCTTACATTCCTAGAATCTTTAATATCAGATGGATTGTGGACTTTATTTGTTTTTCATTCCAACTGATTTGGGTTTGGTTTTTTTTGGAGGGAGGGGGTGATTTCATATAACTGAAGTTCAGAACATATAGACTTCACCATATATATATATATACAAGTCCGGATGGGAGTATGACTGTGTGAGATCTTGTTACATTTTTGGGGTGTTTGTTTTATGATTGATTTTTTATTTTTATTTACCAATTTTTACTGTTTTCAACTGATTTTTGAACGATCATCTGTAACGTCTTCCCTTCTTTTCAAGTTTTTACAGAGTTTTTGTTTGTTTTCCAACATTATGCCTGTTAATGTATGTCCAACTTGTCTGAATGTTTCTTGAATCTATTATATGTATTTTTTTCTCATATTGTTGTACAGTCAGTGTAATGTAAAAATGTCCGTGACTTGTATGTAAAACCTTTACATTGTTATCTCTGAGCCTCACCAGACCTTTTGTATATATCCCCCATCAGATGTTGTAATCATCGCCCATTTTCATCTTCATCCATCGGAAGCATGGGAATCCTTTGCATGTGATCACATGTTGTTGACCTCCCTTTTTGGTTGGTGTTATGATGTATAATTTGTGGAAATCCTATTTTTGATCTGAGCAGTGGAAAATCAATCACTGTTCTGGATCTAACTTTGTTAATGTGTGCTAACGAGATAAATATATTATTTCTGGTGTAATCTCTTATTATTGAGCATGAAATAAATGGTTTTGTCTTTGTTGTCAAAGTTAGATGTAATTTATTAAATATTGGTGATAATTGTTGCTTGGAATTTCAGCAAGGCAATTGGTTTCGACACTTCAATATTAACAAAATATTCTTGAAGTATTTGTGAAAATCTAGACCCACAGTGCAGCTAGTGGCATTTCGAAAATTGTCAAATTGTTAGTGAAGCAATCTCTATCAATTACCGATAAGTTTATCAATTTTGAAATTTCTGAATAGTTGGGATTTATTAAATATCCTGTACAAATGGATTTCAATAATAAAAGAATAAAAAGTTAATTTTTTTTACATTTTTGTTCTTTTTGCCCTTATTTAAAGAAAAAATGAGATACATTCTCTTTATATATTTTTTGATGATTCAATATATATCTTGCTTTAATTAAAAAGATTGCTACTGTATAAATACAAACATTTAGTTTTCAGCTGTGACACAATAATGGGATTTTGGTCTGTCTGGTTATGTAATTTGTCTGATGCAAGAAAAAGTCAGAATTATTAGAGAAAATGTAATAAGAAATTATATCAATATTATCTATTCAATAGGAAATACAGAACCTCTGCCAAATGAAGAAAACGAAGAACTTATGGAGATGGGAAAGCCTCGACTTGGAGATACCACAAAGATTAATATACATATTATAGAAAGCTATGAATTTAAGGTTTGATATACATATCAATTTTGAACCAGCAAATACGACATCCCACCTCTTACACATACAAACAAAACCTCATGTGCATTTTCTACTTACAAAATGCCAATATCATAAAAAAAATTATACCACCACTCGAGGTGTTGGTTTTTAGTGTCATTCCCAGTACTACTGGTCTGTTCATCCAACAAATTATATTTTATTCTGGAAATCCTGAACACACGACTTCAACATATTTAGGTGGCTACTTTTCAGTTGAGGGTGTTTTTGATGTCTGTCAGAAACCTACATCATCTTTTCTGATGCTATCAATAGCTAGTACGGTACATTCTTCATGATAAACCACAAGTTATAGAGCAGTAGTTTGTAAATTGCTTTTGGGCTTGCAATATTCTTCTCTACAAGCCAACAGAATCCAACTAAAATTTTCACAAAATTGAGCTTCTGGCTTGTGAAGGCTGCTTAGGTATTATGTTTAGCAGAATCACAATTCATTGTGTTAATATATACAGAAATATGCTTGCTACACTATTAAACATCTACAAACATGTGAGAATACATGAAGAAATGTAGCCTATTTGCAGTAAAAAACCCACATCCAGCTATTTATTTTGTTTGTTTAATGTTTGTGAGTTTCATTGACTTAGAACATGAAATGCAGGAATCCATGGAAAATATCAAATTATCAGTTGGCTTCATAGTAGTCAACTGAATGATTTTTATTAAAGAATGTGTTTTTTATTTTCTTCCATCTAGAAAACTAAATATTTATGTTAGACAGAGTTCCATTGATATGGAAATCCCTCACATCGCGAGCAAGAAATCGGCTAGTGGAACCAAACTTTTGAAGGAAATCTCCGATAATGACATTAGCTGATTGATACGGAATCCAACCGAAAAAGACAGCTCATGTCCATTTCGTAAACAATCTTTATCGACAGCACTGTTCTCTTGTATCATGTTTCTGAATACAGATAAGGGTCTTTAGTTCAATATCTTTTAATAGAAAAAGTCTTTCAGACTTAATGAATTATGTACTGATTCAGTTGAAAGATAGGCCTTTCGTACTAGCAATATTCCCACATTTTGGGTAAATGTAATGAGAAAGAATAACAAAAGAAATCTCGTAATGTTATAGATTACTCTACACAAAAACTTTATTGGAAATTTGACTTGGGATAGAATAACAACAAGTTTTAACGCCGTGGATCCATCATGATTGCTTGTGTGAGAATTAAACCTGTTAAATAGAAGCTTTCAAACGTTGAACAATTACGTTAGATGATCAGGACTGAGTTTTTGTTCGGTTTCTTTGAGAAACATGTTATATTGATAAAATGAAAGCAATTAACATTTGATATAGTGGATAGAAATCAATAGGAAAATGATGGCATTATGATAAATGAAATATTTGTAATGACCTATATAACGAAAATTGATCACAATTATAAATGATTTTCACTAGTCAGATATATAGTGAAGATAATAAATGATAATTGTAGCAGTTTAATATGGCTGCTTGAATACAAGTCATGAAAACCTGATCTTTTGAACCTTACTTTTGGAAATTCTTTACCATATGTTTTATGATGGTATTTGGAAATCAAAACAGTAAACCTCAAGATTTCTGGATTAAGCTAGATATCATCGTTTTTTTATGATTTTTTGTGAGTGTATGGTTTTCTTTGCCTAGAGCTTAATAATTTTCCAATTCAGAGGGTTTAGGTATATGTTTTTTTTTCTGATGACATTTTTCTTCTTGAAATTTAATGATAAGCCATCACTGTAATTATTATTAACATACCATAATTTTAATGCCTACGAAATGTGAAAAAAACAGTATTTTAGGTTAGAACATGAAAATGGAGATTATAAATTCTCATGTTGTTGTTGAGGAACCTTAAATGTCTGATTTCTTTATCATCTTCTTCGTTCCATTATTTATTAGATGCAGTCTTGCATTGTCTATGTGTATAATTGTAAGTTTGACAAGTCGTACATAGAATCTGCTTATTTCAGTCTGTCGCATTTGTTTAATCATTTTCACCTATGAATTCATTTTTCTTTAAGTTTATTGGAAGCAGAAAAATGTTAAGTCATTGGTAATCTGCTGGCTTAGATATTCTTCATTCTCACCTGAATTTGTTTCCTTGCAATTTTCCCGTGCCTTTTCATGAGGAAAATGTCACTTTAGTGAGTCATTTTGAAGTCTTGGAGTCTAATTGAAAAGATATATGCAGAGTTTTTTCTAAATCATGTTCCTGAAAGGGATGTTCTATGGATTCAATTAATTGCTTTTTGAAATGTTCATGTACCGTTACATTATTTTATGTTAGATTAACCTTTGCAAACTCCAGGTATTAATAGAAAGCTCTTCAGAATTGATAGTTCAATTGAACACTTTGATTTTATAAAAAACGGATTGATTTTTTTACAAATGAATCTTTTTATATATTATAATGTACTCTTACTTTTACGTCACAAAATTGGGTGTTAGCTTTTAATAAGTACATGAAGAATACTAGTTCGCATACCCGTGTATTATAATTGGTATTTAAATATTTGAAGTTACTTTATCAAATATTGATATGATATTTGTACTCTGTCCACAGTGACAGCTTGTCGCTAATCATAATTTCTGAATAAAATCAATCTCATTGATTATATAACTTAATTCAGGCTGTATTAATCAATTGTATAGTGAGTAACCGATAAAAAGAAATCATTTTTGTCATTCTTAGTTGACACAAACTGTATATGAGAAATGATTGTACCTGCTATGATCATGGCTATCAACACATTTTCTCAATGATTTTCTTAATAAAATGGTCACATCTGTTTTGTTACATAAATTACTTATTTTATTGCCTTTTGGTAAGATTTGAATCTAATTAATTATATTGAAGTTTATAATAAAAAAAATATTTCCATTGTTCAGTTTCTGCAGGATTTTATTTCTGTCGTCAGATTTATGTTGACATGTATGCAGTTTGCAAAACTGTAGAAAAAAATGCATAAACTTTGCAAATTAATGCACTGTAAGCTAGCTGTTAGTAAACAAATCATACTCAAATTTGTTGTATATTATTTAAAGGTTATTTTTTATGACATTGGTATCATGTTATACATTTAACAAAATAAGTTGCAGTACAATGAAACTTATACGTAAAGTTAAAGGGCTTTATGTAATCCATGTAATTGTAATAGAAAGTTATAGATATGAATATTTATGATAAAACTTTATCAAATTCTACTTATGACTGAATGCAATATGATATATAATGTTTTGTGAGGTTTACAGCCAATTACAGTCAGTGTATAGGCAAAGTTGATATATTTGGTTAGCTTGCTTTCTAGCTGAACTGCAAAGTCATTATTATGTTAGGTAAACTACCCTCTTTTAAGAGTAGACTTGTCTGTTTAAACCAATCTATCTGTCTTTTGGACAAGGCTACCTCACAAGAAGGGTAGTGTACCTTACCTAAAAATGACTTCACAGTTTAGGAGTAAGCAAGCTAACCAAAGATATTACCTTTGCCTACACAATCAATGCAATCAGCTGTAATGATATGACTAAAGAATAGTTCGTTCATTGTGACACACATTTGTGAAGTGAGCAATGGTGTTTCAGATACTGAAATTTGACTGTTCCCTTTTGTTTTTTTCATCTCAGCATTATGTTTGCTAGACAGCACTGAAATTTGACTGTCACCATCTTTTCTTTCTTCTGTCTGCTATGTAACAAACTGAAAATCTGCCATGTAACAAACTGAAAATGTTTGTGTCACATTGTTTTTTTTCCATTTTCTGTAACATTCAGGATCACAGTGAGTAGACTGCAACCAGTAATAGTGATGACGATCGCTGTGTTGAAGAGTCATTGATTTCCTTCAGCTGTTCTTTGCTCTTTGGTTGGGTTGTTGTCTCTTTGACACATTCCCTGTTTCCATTTTCAATATTATTTTCAATCTTTGCACTGTGCAATTGTTTATACTCAATTTACTCAAATTGAATTTGATTATGAGTGTACCATAGTTTATAATAATGGGTTCTTTTAATATAAATTGTACAGTAAAACCACTTCAAAATGTAATATATTGTTATGTTAATGTTTTGAATATAAGAATTATAAAGTAACATGTTTTTGTCATTTTTCTTTTGTAGAATGTAGTTGACAAGCTTCTAAAGAAAGCCAATGTTTCATTGGTTGTTGGTACATCGTCATGGAGAGAACAGTTCAGTGATGCCATAACAGTTAGTGCAGGTAGGTTATCAAAATAGAAGATCTGTTATTGTTAATGTTGTTTATTTTACTATACCTCATTTCAGTTTATTGTTTATCAACTACAGTGGGATGTCGATTTAAGAATATTGTAAATAGAAACGGCATTTTGGAAAAAAAATAATGTCTTTACTGTAAATTCAGTAATTATTGCATTGATTTATTATTGCAATTTTGTCATTTTAAACTAAAATGCAATTTTGATTTTTGCAATATTGAGAAAAATCCTGTTTAATTCATATTAGAAAATTCAAAATGTGAGTTAAAATTATTGGGTTGTAACCCTGTTGCATTTTCACAATAATAAAAACCATTGCAATAATTTCTGAATTTACAGTATATGAAACCTACAATCATGACCTTGCAATATACTGATGAACATCCAATTAAAAAAAAAAAAAGGGTTATATATTATCAATAAATAATTTGAGCAACTGGACAATATAAATGATGACCTTTCCATATTTTATCAATTGGACATTTGTACAATCATCAGTTATTTTTTCTACATTCAGAAAATGAGTTTTTTTGTTCAACATTTCCTTGGGGTGGAAAAATTAATGTTCAATTCATTGGAGTCGTAGTACTGAAATGGTGTTACTTTTATCTCTATTATAGAGGCCTCAGAGGATTGACCAAATGAACAATGCATGACTTTTTTCATGGATTATCTCATATCATTTTTTGTCGGTATGTCCATGAGTACATTCTAAATTGGTTAAATTTTTTGCAAGTTGTTCCCTTTCTCATAATCTTATGGTTTTTTTTCTGACCTTGGTTTGATTTGGTATTTAGCAAAAATTCTAAGAAATCAATGTTGATACATCAGTGAAAATTCTCTGCATCATTTTCTACATTTGAAAATGCCTGTACCAAGTCAGGAATATGACAGTACTTGTCCATTCATTTTTGACGCGTTTTGTTATTTGATTGTGCCATGTGATTATGTACTTTCCGAATTGATTTTCCTCTAAAGTTCATTATTTTTGTGATTTTACTTTTTATCATGACTTGTTGCAAAAAAACTCTTCAGCAACATTTTGGATAATAAACCTGAACACTTCATGCATACAGATTTAGTTTTCAGAAACCTAGATGTATTATTGATATCTTTGATACAGGTTATGCTTTGTACATTTGAGTCATAATGGCCTATATTTCATGCTTGAGAGAATTCAGATATGTTTGATTTACATTTCTTGGAATCTAAAATCATTTAAGTGAGAATAGACAATAAAAATGTTGCCATTTTTTTACAGTTTGATTAATATTTCAATAATTCAGATACAATTCATTAAATCACAACGTCACAATTTTATTGAAACATTTTAAATGGAATCTGTTTGCTTAAACAGAAAATGGTAAAGATGGTTGAAAAAACTAAATTAATTATATACTGCAGATTCAGTGCAGTCTGTTTACATATTTATTGCAGGACAATTGCAGAGCAAGATGTTAAGATTTTTAGTTTATTTGAACAATTTATTTCCATATGAAAGATCACTCACTCTGGCTCCAAGGAATATATATGTCAGCTTAACCTAATTTTATAACAAATTACAAAATTTTGCAACATCATCATTTGAAACACAGATTTATTGACATCAATTAATCTACATTGTAATAATGCTTATTGAATCTTTGACATTGAAAAGATTCGGATATCATGAGATATTAGCTTACAATATAGGCCTTGTTATTCACCTTGTAAAGGTCAATAACAAATGGCATTCAACCAGAATTAACTTTTCCAAAATTTTCTGTTTAATTTTGATTTATAAATAGATTTTTAAATATTTTGTCAAGTATTTGTTGATGTTGACATTATCTGCGAACAGGTGATCTCCCTAAACAAGTAATTCCTTCTTTGGATATGAATTTAGAATTACAAAATTATTTAAGAATTGAAGGCTTCTTTTAATAACATTATTGGGATGTTAAAGTATTGACCAAAGTACATTTTATCACTTTTCTAAAAAAAAGTGCACATGACCAATGGTTTTACAACCCTATAAGATTATAATAAGAAGTGTCCAATTCTTGTAATAACATTCTTATGAATCAACAATAAAATTAGACTAAAATCAAGCTTTTTGATTGTATTTTATGCATTTATTTTATCATGGTCACAAATAGTATACATGTCCAGTACAAGTCATGGCTGTTGCATTTCAGTAAAGGAAAATTAAAATATGATATTGAAGTTCCTTGCAAATTTTGTCAGCTGAACAAAACTTCCAATTCTGATGAAATATATATGTAATGTAGTTGTAGCTGTAGCTGTTCCATTTTGTAGTAGAATCATAAGAATTTTGTCAGCCAAACAAAATTACAAATTCTGATGAAACCTATATGTAATGTAGTCATAGATGTTTCATTTTATATGTAAATAAAATATGATATTGGAGTTCCTTGCAAATTTTGCCAGCTGAACAAAATTACGAATTCTGATGAAACCTATATGTAATGTAACTATATATGGATGATACCTGTTATTACATTTGTAATGTTTCAGATTCAGATTCTTCTAAAGGTAACATGATATTCAGTTATTAAACATCATAGTATGAGTCCTAGATTTAAACAAAGTTTAAATCGATTAGAGAAATCACAGTTTTTTATTTGTCATAAATCTGTTTCTATAGTTACCTGGCCTAGTGTTTATTTTATACTTACTGGGGAAGGATTAAACGTAAGAAATTTGTGTAAATCCAGGTCAATCTTGCAATATAGATATATAAGTTAATATAGTGAAATCAGTAATTGAAAATCTGGATTTGGTATTCAAAATTTTTGTTAATCTTGCAATGTAGAATATAAGTTATAGTGAAATCAGTAATTGAAAATCAAAATTTGTTATGAATAATTTATGATTTGTTTATTTGGTGGGAGGATAATTATCAGTACTATAAAATTTAAGTACCTACTTTAAATGCTTTTAAACTGCTTGATATTTATTTATAGATAGGAGGAGGCTTATTAGTATTCAAGCAATATTTCATTTTATACCATGCTATTAAAGACTACCAAAATAATTTTTTTCACCACGCTTCAAAATGTCAGCTTTAATTACTAATTTTAAGGTTACAATTTTTATTTGAATTAAACAGGAAAAACTTTGAGATGCACATTTTATATATAATGTGATTTCAGTTCATTCAGGCTTTCCTGAAGCGAGGGATCTTGTCCAGTTTTAATGGCAATTATTAATTTCTTCTAAAATTGAAAAAAATATATCTTGCTAGGTTTGAGAATACAAATAAAACATACTGCCTTCTTCCAAATTTGATGCTTCTTTTCATAATCATAATGTAAAATAAACCCAATTTTCATGTATGCTGTGTTAACGATTAACTCAAATTTCACGTTTGATTAAAAATTACATGACATTACAATATTCACATGTACAGTTTGGAACATCAATGAGTTACACTTTCTCACTTTCACCATGTATTGTTATGGCAAGAATATCTTGTTCACAAATGATCATAACACTTCTATTGACAATTGAAGAATGAAAAGCATTTATCACTATATAGCTATCAATGAATGTGGTTTATTCTGATATAATTATGTTGAAAATAGATGGAAGCAGTACATTGCTTTTCAATTAAATATTTAATAGAGGTGGGAGGTTTGAAAGGGAACTTCCAAATTGTCTATAGTCAACATACTTTTATTCATTTTGCTATCAAACTGACAAATTAAAGTCATTAATGACCAATAAACAGTGTCCAAAATAGAACATCACTTACAATTCATCCAACATTTCATTCATATCAATTGAACAGACATAATAGCTCCATATCTTTACAAAATTTGAACTACAAATTATTTTGGCCGAAAAGAGCGGATTTGGGAACAAGTTTTGCAACTTATATTTATCCCATTCCACTTTGCCTGTGCGATTGCTGCCTAATGTAGCGGCATTTTAGAAATCTACAAGGGTGTCTTTAACTTGCAAGAGATATGGCTCTCTCTTTCTTAGTTAACTTATCAGTATAACCAAAGATTGAACTTGTTTTCATATCCCTTCTCAATAAATCAAAAGTGCTTCTAACATTTACACAAGAATTCTTTTTTTAGACTATGTTTATTTTCATTATGAGTAATATAAAGATTTTTTATTTATAGAGAAAACAAAAATTCTGCGTAAATATCTGCAATCTTAATTAGCATCTCCGTCATATAGAATATAAGTGCATTATCAATAAAGTTCCTAATGTTTTTATTTTAAAATCGAAATCTGATGTATTCTTATAAAATAAACCCATTTGGCCTAAAATAAACATTTACCTGATTGCTGTTGGTTTATGTTAAAAAAAGAAAGGAAGAAGATAGTTCTAATGCACAATACAAACCAGTAACATATGTCTGATAACAACCTTTTTTTGTTGTTTTACTTTTGCTTTATAGAAAAAAAAGGTAGGCAACAGTTTACAATATTGAATGCTTGCTTTTTTATAAGTCAATAATAGAGTGTTAAAAGCAGGAAGTTTTATATAATGGAAAACAAAAAGGGTATACTTGCAGTGTGTACTAATCCATGTTAAACATAGTACTATCATAGTACTATATATAGTACAACTAATAAAGCGAATTTTTTTTAGTGCAATATGCCGGAAAAATATCCCGAACTGTAATAAACAGGAACAAACACAAGGTTCCAAAGATTTTCTTTTTCAGGACCTAAAATATCATTGCATTTAAATGGAAAAATATTTTATGATATGGTTGTTTACATTCTGTATACAAACAATGTCATGATTGAAAATAACTTAAAAGGTCGTGGCATAGAAAATAATAAATAAAGAGCTTAGCTTTTCAGAAACAAATTAAATGCTTTTATAAAATTGTCATCTTTTGCATTTAACTAATTGCTTTAAACTAAAGTATAATGCTATTTTCAGTGGTAATTGGGTTAATACCTTAACTGGAAGGTTTGTTTTGAATTTGCTAATATAACTCAATAAAAAACATATTAAACTTTGTCAATTCTTTTTTTAATTGTTCATATGGCTATATAGTAAGACACTGTAAGTAATTGCCACAGGTAAAACAGTTGCAATGATGGGACCAAGATTTACCTAAGGGAGATAATTTTTCAAATCTTATTGACCAATATTCAAAGATTGATTGCAGACAATATCCTGTTTTGACTATTTGGTATTTAATGCTTAGTGCTTAAATTTTAAATAAAAGTTTGAAATACATTATTATCTATCTTGGAGAATAATTAAAAGATTTTAGAATGTAGAACATAAAAAGAGTTGAACGAAAGTGTTAATAGTTATATAGGCATACTTGAAATAAAATTGCTTGAATGATGCTAAAAAAAAAATGTTCTAAAAATAAACCGAAGGCATCTTGTTTTTGTACCACAGGTCTTTATTTTTTGCTACGACAGATTCTGGTTGGTAAGTATAAACAGTTTTTGATTCCTTGACATTTTTCCATTATATAATTATAATAAATAGATAACAAATATATATAACTATTGAAAGACTAATATTTTAATGGACTTATAATATTTTGTAGGTGATGAAGAGGATGAAGAAAGTGAAGAGAAACTGCCATCATGTATGGATTATGTCATGCACTTCCTTACTCTCTTCTGGAAAGTTATGTTCGCTTTTATTCCACCCACTGGTAAGTGATGCAGTAGAAATTAAAAAAAAAAAGATGTGCTGTGATTGCCAATGAGACAACTCCTCACAAAAGACCAAATGACACAGAAATTTACAACTATTGGTCACTGTACTGCCTTTAGCAATGAACAAAGCTCCATACCCCATAGTCGCCTATAAAAAAAGGTTTTTCATTATTTCACCCAAGTATATAAAACATTACATGATTGAGGTCATAAGATCAAAATGATTGAATCATTATTTAACATCTTTGGAATGTTATTAAAAAAAATCAGCTCATTTTTCATAAAGAAATTTCAACTCTCTGTTTGATTATCAAATGTGGAACTCCTTTTGTGAAAGGTATTGATATGAGATTTTTGGGTATTTGTCCGGAATATGTACTGAATTTGCAGATAGAGAGGCGAAAGATACCAAAGGCAAATAGAAAACAAACTGACAATGCTAAATTTTTGCAAAAAAATAAAAACAAAACCACAAAACACAATATAGAAAACTTATGACTCAGCAACACGAAACCAACCAAAAATCTGGGGTGATCTCAGGAGCTCCAGAAGCTTTAGAAGATCCTGGTCCACATGTGGCAACCATTGTGTTTGCTCATGTCAGTTGAAACCCAGTGATAAGTGCAATTTTGATTGTCACATTCAAGGAAAAGAGGACGGATTATGGTAAGACAAATGGAATCTATCTGTGTTCATCTTTGAAACAGATATTCCCTAAATGCAACTAACTCTGATGGGGACTGTAAAAATTTTGACGGGATGATTTCAATTTCACCACTCTTGGTTCAAAAGCTGTCTTGTAAGTAGCAACCCTCTATCAAGGAATACAAGCTCTGGAATATCCTATCAACCAGGAGATATATACTCCATATGCAGGGCTATTGGACTGTTGCTTCATAGAAATGGAAAGCTCACATGGAAATAGATACCAATTCAATTACATTTTATAAATATTTAGCACAAAAAAAATCTTTTTAGTGTATATAAAATTACCTTAAACAGTTTGAAAGTCAACAAACTATTAATTATCAAATATCACCACTATCATTCAAAAATTGATAAAAGGGCTGAGGGCTGTTCTATTAAAACATACATGATACCCAGGGAAGGCATTTTGAAAACAGAGTGACCACCCATAGGAGGGATTAAGTCCTGCATAATTGTTAACCTGTTCAACACAATATTTTGCATCCACCCATAGTGGCAAATCAAAGTTGCCTTCCCTGGGTCCCATCTATGTTTTTAACAGCCCTAAGAAAGATACACACAAAAAACATTGAATAACACCAAAAACAACATTTGCAAAAATGCCACATCTTAAAAATGTAATCCATATCAGTATGTTAAATCATAATTAATGGTTTTTTTTTACCAAGTCTCCATGATTATGATTACGTTTGAATTTACAGATTACTTTGGAGGCTGGGCATGTTTCTCTGTCTCCATCATTATGGTAGGATTACTGACTGCTGTGATTGGAGATTTGGCTTCAGGATTTGGTTGTACCATTGGTCTGAAAGATTCTGTAACTGCTATATCCTTTGTAGCTTTGGGTACCAGTGTTCCAGGTAAACAATAAAAAATATTGCAGAAATTGTTGCGATGTTTTTTTTATAGTGAAAAATGACACAGGGTTATAATAGAAATTATTTAAACTCGCTTTCTGAAATTTTGTATATGAATTTAACAGACTATTTTACCAATACCGCAAAAATTAAAATCTAAAATGAAAAAAATCGAATAATAAATGCACACAATAATTTATGAATTTACAGTAAATTCTAATTCTGAAATTGGGTGTGTGAATTTTGTACCATAGATAAAATTGCAATTTAAGAAAAATCTGCATGTTTATCAAAATGTGAATTCTTACTATTGCGATATCCACTGTGTTGCAATATTCACATTAATACACACAGCGTAATAGTTTCTGAATTTACAGTAAACCATTCAAGTATGATGAAAGTGCTTGAATAAATAGAATAAAAGGTGATAAATTTCGTTTTGAAAAAGTTGTTAAAAAATTTTGCAAGATAGCTTTTTCTTTAAAGTGTTTGATTTGTCAGTCCTATTAAAAGACAAGGGTTTACTTTGCCATAAAATAGCTTTAAATTTCAACTTTATCGTTGAATATCAAAAAGGTCGCCTTCTGGTTTAGGTTCTAAAGAGGATCTTTTTTTTAAATGCTGAATTGCTTAGATATAAAAAATCTTTTCATTGTAGTACATTATAGGCTCTAAAGTCAGCATATTTTTGAAGATGTAAAAAAAGATGATAATTTTCTTAATTATACGCATCTAACATATTTGATACTTGGCTTTCATATTGAGGAAGGGTTTTCTATTTAAGGTGGAAGACCTTGGTTCAGGGAGATAATTCTTTAAATCAGTTATGTGTTTGTAAAAGTCATGTTTCATCAATGTATTTTAAGCATTTACCTGAAACAGATTGAAAATAATCTATGTATCCTAGAAGCTTAAAATATATTATTGAAAATGGTTGACACAAACGTATTAATGATTTTAAGAGTTATTTCCCTTCAACTAGGTCATGTAGGTCTACCTCCTTAATCTGAAACCATTTAATGTCAACTCTTCTTGTTAGAAATCATTTGTCTTTTATTACAGATACCTTTGCCAGCAAAGTAGCAGCTATTAATGATAAGTATGCTGATTCCTCGATAGGAAATGTGACCGGGAGTAATGCTGTAAATGTTTTCTTGGGTATTGGTATTGCCTGGACTATCGCTGCCATTTACCATGCTGCCAATGGGGATATATTCGAAGTACCGCCAGGAGACTTAGCCTTGTCTGTTACAGTATTCTGCGTAGAAGCAGTTGTAGTTGTTTTTGTTTTGCTGGTTAGAAGACGTTATGGTGGAGAGTTGGGAGGACCTCAAAATACTAAAATAGCCACATCTGTATTTTTCGTTATGTTATGGGTTCTCTACCTTGTATTGTCATCTATGAGGTCATACTGTTATATAGATTTCTAATGAGAGTATCCCCTCAGTAGGAATTAAAATCAATTAAATGTCAAAATGCAAATCTATTTATCTCTTTAATTTATTTATTTGATTTTTTTTTTATTGATTTATTACGTCTCTTTTGTTCCAGAGGTCAGTCTTTCAACTAATCATGAAGATTTGTTGTGTTTAGAATATCTTTATAGAAATAACACTGAAATTTCCATGTTCTCTACGTAATTAATGTTGATTTGCTTGTTTGTTTTGTTTGTTTTTGTCTCTCTGTTTTAAATGACCAACTCATATTTAACCGACTCATGTGTTTATTTTGATTTTATTTTCCTTTGAATATTTATGTTTGAAAAAAAAAGTGCATTTTGCCCTCTATTCATACATTGCAGCAATTATTGACTTTAAAATAGCTTAACAGAATACCATTTCCATTCTCAATTTTATTATTACGAAAAGATGTAATAGACAATACGAGTGAAAAAAAAGGTCAAGTTTCAGGAGAGTAAAACCCATGACTAACTAGACTGGTGTCGTTAGTAGCTGTAAAGGTTTATTCCTCCCATTTAGAAATTTATATAACAGAGATTTGCCTTTGCTGGTTAAAAATAAGTGCTGCATTCTGTTGAAATACTAACCAAGATTAGTCTTGAGTATTAAAATCTGTTTTCTTCCTTATTAGCAAGAACGAAATCAGTTGAAATTGTTTACAAGTGTATTGATAAACTAAATTTGTTCCTTAATTTGCAGTATTTTTTGCTTTTTTAACTGTATGAATCCTTTCTCCATTCCAGTAAAGAAATCATGCGACTTGTAAATACCATAAAGTATTCAGAATTAACTATATTATTCATCACTGAAATGGCTCAAAAATATTGTGTTTCATTGTTGTTGAATCTCTTTTATTGTATTAATTTAGAATTTACAATTTGAATATACATATTGTTAAAAAAGCACTATTTTTTTTCTTGATTTATATATTTCTTGTACATGTGAATATGTAAAATTTTGAAAATCACTGCTATTTACTCAATATGGATTCAGTGATTCACTGGGGTCATATATAGCAAAGATTTCAAAGGAGTAAGTCAAATTATGAGCTGTCAAAATGCATCTTTTTTAGTTAATTGAACAATAACAAGGGTCTTTGAATTGATATATCTCTTTTAGGTCTGTGAAGTTTATATTTGAAAATTTGTATTTGGGTCAAGTATCTAAGTTCAGAGTTTTCCTTTACTAATATACTGTGGATTCATTTATTTTCGTGGGTACAAATATTCGTTGATTGAGGAAAACTTTCATGTTCCTGGATATTTAGTTTGGTGGTTTTGCGGAAGAATGCATATAGGCTTATGGAAAATTTGGTATTCGTTCACCTGTTCCCACGAAATCCACGAAAATTGGTATCCAACGAATAATAATGAATCCACAGTAATGAAATCCATGAAAATTGTTAGTTACCCCGGAATTATTAAGAAATCCACAGTTAGAAATTTGTAGAGGCCAATTTTTTTGGTAGTTTGTTTACATTTTTCTACAATTAAAAAAGGTAGCAGAAACAAAATGCCTATAAATGTTTGCTTGAAATAGGTCAACAAATGTTTTTTTACCATATTTGTTAGAATAACCATTGTCTCATATAATGAAGAATCTCTTAATGAATAAACAACATTTAAATTGTTTAAAAGGAAATGGAGAATCTCCTAAAAATCATAATGAACAAAAAAGTATGTAAAAGATAAATGTAAGTTATGTAAATGTTGTTAATTTATGTTAAAATGTTAATTATTATGCAAGAAAAGAATGAAAGATACTGTCTATGAACTATTTATTGTCTCGCATATTTGAAATCCAAGATAATATTTGCTTATTTTAAAGAAAATTGAATTTTATTGATAAAACTTTTGTAGTTGTCTGAGAAATCCATGGTTGTTATATTTATATATGAGATACAATATTGTATTTTGGTTATAATTCATGTCAGTGTATAGAGATCTGTAATGAAACACACACAATGTATCCATAAAGTTAACAAATATCTAAATATACAACAATGTTTGAATACAATATGCAGATATGTGTATTACATGTGTAAAAAATACAAAACTTTTTTAATCTCATCCTTAGCATTATTGGATCTAACAGGTAAAATGTACATTGTTTGTCAACATTAGAAAATTTGTAAAGGATAATGAACATACTTTTTGAAGGCAGATTAATTCTATTTACATTTTTTTCTCCCAAATATTAGGTTGTTTGCTCTTTAAACTCAAAGCTTCATCAGACTGACAATATATCTTTTGTTAGCTAGTCTCAAAGCTGGAAGGTATTAGATCAGAACAGTTATTTCTGTTGCAATGTAAATTGTAAGTTTTTGATATCAAGATATTGTTTCATTATTATTATTGCATTATTCAAAATGTAGACTATGCAATTTATAAGACCTTTTCTTTTTTAAGTAAAGTCTTTTATTTTGTTTACATATTTAATGTTTGTCCTCCATTATGGTCATACTGTCCTTCCGTAAGAAAAGGTAACTTCTTGTGTAGTCGGTATAATCTTTGGCGTAAAGTGATTTTATTATTTATGTACAATGCTCCGTCTGATGTTGGCTTTACTTTATGTTTTATTCAGTTGCAATTTGTTTATTTCTATCCCTTGTTCATATTCAGCATTTTTTTTTATACCTTAAACATTCATACCATCACTGCAAAATTACATCCTTGTTATTTATTATTCGTGTCCAAGCAATTTTTGTCATTTTGTTCTAAGACATATTATACACAAATGCCTTTAATTTGTGTATTCATGACAGTGTTCTGATGATACTACGAGATATACAAATACTTTCAAAAATTTTTGTTTTAAATATTTCATTTTTAAAAGTGGATAGCAAAATCCGGCTTGAATTTGCCAAGAGATGTTGCTTTTCTTTTTTGTTTTATTAAAAAATTGAATTTAATGATTAAAAATGGATCATTTTACCATTGTAATGTATTGTAAGAAACTACTGTGTTTGGATTTTCTAATCGGTGGATATGTCATTTTAAAAGTTGCCTAAGCTGGCCAGCATACTTTATTAGAAATGAAATATTAGATTGCTCTTCTGTTGAAACAGAAAACATTATAAATGCATTTTTTTATTATAAATGTAAATTTTGTGGAATATGGATAAATCTAAATTTCTGCTTATTATTATTATTTTTAAATCTTCTAGGAGCTTATGTTTTTTCAAGCATTAGATATATGATTAGAGTATAAAGCAAGTTCTTGAAAATAAAGGTTGTATATTTGCAGATGAAGGGATATATGGATAGAAGTAAAGCTGATCAAATAGCAAGGCATAATAAAGTATTTCTCATACTTATCTTTCTACAAATCCAATAAATATTTTTTTTCCTGACTAGTGGGCTTCTTTCAGTTAATTAATTGGACATTTTTTTACATTTAAGACTTTAAATTCAAATTTAATCATGCCCAAGTTTAATCAACATTGAAACATATTTTCATTTTCATTAGAATAAACACAAGACAAAATCATGGATCCATTTTTAACATTATTTAAATCAAAATGATATCTGTAGAAGAATACGAAATTAAAGGATTTTTCTTTGTCTTTATAAGTGTAATGATGTTATGACATGTTTTTTCTCTTTTATATGGAAAAACCTTTATTATTTCTATTTATTTATTTTATAGTTTGGAGCATTTTACATTAAATGAAATAAAAATAAAAAAATCAAATGCATTGAAGCTACCTCTACATGAACAAATATTTGCAGCTAAATTTTTTATTAGTTTATAAGCATCAGAAAAGATTTATAAACTTGATGGTCTAAATGCTATGTCTGATATATTATGTAGGTTTAAATAATGGAAGAAAATTATTAAAAAGTAATACTCTTTTTTTTTTTTTTTCAATTCTTTTATATTATTACACACTTGTTAAAAACAGTTCAAGTGAAAATGGCTCAGTACAATGTGCAATCATATTTACAATTCATTATGATCTCATTTTTCTGCAGTGATGAATTTTCCCCACATTGTTGTGCAGATTTTGTCTATTCATCAACAATTTATGTCATAGACAATGAATTTAGGGGCCTATCTTGAATTTGCTTGATTTGAGTTGGTTGCCATATCTATGTATGTAAATGATTTTCTGAACATTCCCTTTGACTTCCCTTGGTACCAGTTTAAGAGAGAACATGTGTATATTTATTTTTGTGTGTGAATGGTATAATGATAGTTCTATGACATTGCTTTTTCTTTTGAATCTCAAGATAGGTCCTATTAAAATAGCTATGCAGAAAATGTACTGGTCAGTGTGTAGATAAGTTATTTATTTCAGAGACCTAATACCTAATACTAGTAGCATTCAAAGAAAAATTAGATTTTTTAATTTGCTATTACTTCTTTACCTGCAATTTTGCTTGTAGATTTTTGGAAACTAATTTATATTTACGTATTTATGCAGATCTGTCACCCTGATAAACAAATTGTAATTAAAGTTAATATTTGTGAGATTGCTTATAACTTTTAGTAAAGTTTATTGATAGAGCCTTAGAATGTATAGATGTTTATATCTGTTAATGGATTTTTCCAAAAGTCAAATGTGTAATAGGGTAGAAAGGCACTTTAAGAAGCATTTGAATTGTGATGGAAAATGGCTGTTCATAATGTTAGCCATATGAAAACTTTTTTTTTTAGAAATGGTTAGATGAAATAAAAAGTGCCAACAGACCCCTGTCATACATTTTTTGGAAATTTCATAGCAAATCAAAATATCCTGCTCCAGTAGGTTATCACAAAACTACAAATAAGTAATTCCCGATCAACTTTTCCATTAAGATAATTTGTGGACAGTTAAAAGGGAAGTTTTATTGAATTTGATGGAGGGCTGTCTACTGTTTTGGTGAAAATAACATCAACACAATTTCCCAGTCTCTTTCTACTTTCGGACTCATTATATAGGAATATTATTCATTCAGCATAAAATTATAAGTAAACAAGTTCTTTCTTAATTTTGATCCATGTCTTCTAATCTCCATTGTAAAGTTCTTTCTAGTAATAAGAATTCTTTGTTTCAAGCAAACTTGGCTATGGGTTGTTTTCTGCACTTTGGTTGGTTACTTTGTAAATTCTAATACTACAAAGTGAATTAACTGACTTTCGTTAAGAAGTGAACTAATTAGTTTTCGCTGCTGTAGTATTTTTCACAATACCACTGTTGCAGGATATTTTGCATTCTTGTTGAAATAGTATTCAGGGAGTATTTTGTGATTATTTTCTGTCCCTTTGTAGCAGCAGTAATACATTATGACCAGTATATTTACAGTTATAAGGGTATTGCAGTGTAAAATATAACAGTTTACAAGTTGTTAATTTATTTTTTAAGTTATTTCATCTGTGATTTATATTTATTACATTTGTTATATGACCAGTAGTTTGGCATTATATAAATAACCCAAGCTTTTCCTAGATGATTACACCATAGTTTTAATGTATATTTCGGTTGTAAATTAACATCATGTGTTGTGCTGGTAGGTTTTTCATTGTAAAATCATAACATTTAGATAGAAATGATTGTTTGAAATGCACAGAAGTATTACATAATTTTCAACTGTTGTTAAAATGTCATAAAATTGGATTAATTTAAATTTTTCTTCTGAAAATTAAAACTTTTAAGGTGGTTTTCAGTAGATTATAATAGGATATTTCCTTCTTGAAAGATTTTCTACATTGCTATATGATTATAAATTTTCGTTAAATATTGAATTTTTTGTTTCTAATCCTTTAAAATTGAGAATGAATAAGTTATTAAATGTCTTTAGATATCATGTATATACATTTTAATTCTTATTAATTGCTCTCAAGTAACCACATTTTATGGTGTGCATAGTTCTGTAAATGTATTCTTAGAAACATAACAAAATGCTTGGAACAGGTATCAATTGTCTAGGGTTGATTTCATTTAAGCTTACATGGTACACGAGGAAGGCACAACTAATGCTGGAATTTATGTTGAAGATGAAATACACATACACATCCTAATAAGCTTATATGAGGATATTGGTTGAATTTATTTCTAAACACCAAGTGAAAATTGACAGCGGTAAAAAAGAAAGATAGAAATTCTCTTAAAAGAATCAAGATGTCCTGAAACTCCATTATTTTTAAAATTCAAATTGTCATATTCTAAAGTAATGACAAAATTTTAAGTTAACCTTTAAAACTGATTAATATTGCAATTGATATTAAATAGATATTACAGATTTACAATAGAAGGTTAATTCGGTTGGTTAGGATGATAATGATTATAATGGGTTAAAAATGATAATAAACATTCATGAAAACTTCTTCTAAAGAAACCATTTTTATTGTGCCTTCACTTAGTTAAATGTATATCTAAATGAAATTTTCCTAATATTTGTTATTTGTTTCTTTTAATAACATCATGTAACATATGCATGGAATGACTGTGAGGCGATTGATTTCATGTTTATATCATTCTGTAAATTATTCCAGTACAGAGAAGTGTTAACTACCTGTTGTGTGTTGATACCTACCAAATTCCATTCCACCATGTCATTTAGGTTAATCCATGAACAAAATTTAATTGTTGTTTTCAGTTTGTCATTAAAGGGTTGAAGTCATTATTAAATGTTTTATTTTTATGCCCCACCTACAATAGTAGAGGAGCATTAGGTTTTCTGGTCTGTACATCCGTTCCTCCGTCTGTCTGTTCGTTTGTCCATCTGTGCGTCTGTTCATCCTGCTTCAGGTTAAAGTTTTTGGTCAAGGTAGTTTTTGATGAAGTTGAAGTCCAATCAACTTGAAACTTAGTACACATGTTCCTTATGATATGATCTTTCTAATTTTAATGCCAAATAAGAGTTTGACCTCAATTTCACGGTCCACTGAACATAGAAAATGATAGTGCAAGTGGTGCATCCGTGTACTGGGGACACATTCTTGTTTATTTCTAAACAACAAAATCGGACGCTTCTGAGGAGTTCATGAACAGAAAACCACATGTTGTATGGACAAAACTCAAAGAGCAGTCCACAGTTTATTGCAGATAGTTAATAAGTGATTTAGACAAATTCCACATAAAACCTGAGTTGGACCTAGATCAGAAAGGAATATATGCCCAACTACAGTTGAGTCTAGTTAATATTGTATACAAAATACTTCTGATCATGTCATTACTGTTCATTGTCTAAAATGTTGTTTGCCATATATAAATTAGAAGATTGGGTTTGATTGCCAATGAGACAACTCTTCACAAGAGAGGTCACCATACGTCTTCAAACAATGAGTAAAACACATTCCCGATAGTCAGCTAAAAAAGACTGCCCCAAAATGAAAATTCAAATGAAAAAACTAACAGTCTGATTTATGTACAAAATAATAAATAAAAAACAAATATAATAATTAGCAACAATCAACAACCACTAGACTACAGGAACAGGCACATACTTAATGTGGCAGGGTTTAACATGTTTGATGGTGTCAACCCTTACGCTAACCTAGGACAGTGGTGGAACATTTTAACATAAGAAACAACTTAAAAATTTGTTTGAAAAGGGTTTAACTCATCAGCTGGATACAGTAGCAGAAACACACAGACAACAAACTGACACCTGACACCTAAAACAGATCTGAGAGTGCTTATATTTACTGACAGCTAGTTCAAACACAATAGTCTGTTTGCACTAAAAGGTAATCAAAGTAAAACATATTCATGGAGTTAAATATCTTGTTTTAAACAATGAGCTATCGAGAAATAAGGGACGACATCAAATGTTCAATGTAGGATATAAAAAATAACTTAATTTGTGAAAAATTAATTTACCAATATGAATATATGTAAAATCGAAGTCAAATATGATGATGTTTTGTTTTAAAGTAAGGTCTACTAACTGGACAAACACTTTCATTTGTCGAAAAACAACCCACTCAAAACATGGGGTCAATTTCAGGTGCTCCAGAACGGTTTGCAGATCCTGCTCTACGTGTGACATCTGTCTTGTTTATAATCCCATGAAATACGCTGATAAGTTGTAAAGCAAGTGATAAGCACCACCAATAGCGGATTGGTAGTTGACTGTCATATAACCCTAAGACATTACCAAACTCGTAAACCATTACTAGTATTATTATTATTACAAGGCATTTTATAGCGCATTATATACAAATACAATTACTGTAAGCGCTTTTCATGTTAAAACAAAAGTGCACAAGTTCGTACATACACGAAATTACAAAGTTAAAAATATACCGAAATATGTATAGCATGCATCAAATCAACTATAAAAAGTTAAGATTCCAGCAACTTGGTAAACAATGACCTAAAAGAATTATTAATGAAAAAGTAAAAATTTGAAAACTTGTTATCTTAACTAAATATTTCTAAAATTTGCTGAATTTTGTATTTAAAAATAAGTTACTAAAATATTCGAGCTTGTAAAAAAAAAAAAACGTTAGTTCAAAATAAACAGAAACACATAAAATCAGAATAAAATGCACTAAATATTAAAAATCAACATTAGTCTAATACCACCAATCACAGTTCCAGGTTTTAACTATAAGCGATCCATAAATGCAACTTTGAATAGATGCGTCTTTAGTCCTTTCTTAAATAGTTCTAGCGATTGATCATTTCGAAGATTTGTTGGAAGGCTATTCCACAGAGTCCCGGCCGCCACATCGAACCTCCATTCACCATACATTTTTGGCATCTCAATTAAAGAAGCATTTTCAGATCGCAACGATCGTATTGGTTTGTAAAAATGTATTAGTTAACTTAGATTCGAAGGTGCAAGTCAATGCAAAGCTTTAAATGCGTAAAGCAACAGTTTATACTGGCATCAGAATTTGAATGGTAGCCAGTGAAGAGACATAAGTGTTTGAGTTATATGTTCAAACTTCTTTTTACGGGTCACTAGTCTGGCAGCTGTGTTCTGAACACGTTGAAGTTTGGATAGACTCGAGGCATTCACACCATGCATCAAAGCATTACCGTAATCAAGTTGCGACGTAACAAGTGAGCATACAAGAGTTTTGCAAGCGTCCTCCGTTATATATGATCGAATCCGTCCTATGTTACGAATCTGATGGAAACAAGATTTGGTAATTGCATTTGTCTGTTGCTGCATGCTGAGGGTTTGATCGAGAAAAACTTCAAAATTTCGAACAAAGGTAAATTCACTGAGTATAGTTTCGTCAAAATTCAGTTGTAACTTACTAAGACTTTTGACTTTGTGTTTTAGAGCAAAAACAATCAATTCGGTCTTGTCCTGATTTAACTTCAACATATTTGTACACATCCAAGTTTTGATATCTTCCAAACAAGCTTCTTTGCGCTCGGTAATGTCATCCCAATTATTTACAGTGACTTGACTGTTAGTTAATTAAAAATTTTGACCAAATTGTACGGAAGCCGATAAGGGCCATTCAAAAAAATTATTTTATGTCGTTATTACGACATAGAATGTCGTAATTTCGACATAACATGTCGTTATAACGATGTCGTAATTTCGACATAACATGTCGTTATAACGACATCGCTATGTCATAATTTCGACATATCATGTCGTAATAACGACATCACTATGTCGTTTTAACGACATATCTATGTCGTAATAACGACATCGCTATATATAAAAGAATATGTATTATGATTGGCAAGAGACTAAATGACACAGAAATTAACAACTAAAGGTCATCAAAATGCCCCCAATAATTAGAAAAAAAACCGCATAGTCAGCTATAAAAGAGGGAGGAAAGATACCAGAGGGAAAGTCCCCGAAATGCTGTGTGGCAGACAGTGTTATTATTTTATAAATTATTAGCTCCCTTGGTAAAACTCTAAATTTCATATTTAATGTATTTTATTTTTAAATAATTTACATGACGCTTAATAAGTATATATTTGTTAATTGCATAGCTTTCTCTATTTAAATTCATTGTTTAAAGATTTCTATTTATATTGTAAAGTTTGATATTTGCATTGTCGCAAAATCTTTGGTTACCTTCTTGGATACCTTCAGTGAGAAACTTATATATTTTATAAAACCCTGCATGGTTTAGTAGATTGCGATAAGAACTGTGCTGCAAGACAGAAAGGTTATAAACTTAATATGTGAAATTATTACAAATTACAACTCGTTAAATTTATTAGAGAAATCATCTTGTCCGACCAAGGCAAGCAATTCTTTCTGTCTCCATATATATTAGCGCAAACTATATTGCTTCTTGTAATAAGGATAAATTGAAGTACTGTTTGCTCAATTTCTACTTTCAAACGTTGTTCATACAACCTCTAAGGATTTAAAACAGAATCTTCACAATTTCGTCCGCAAAACAAAATTAAAATGTTAGAAAACACGAACCAATATTAAAACAAATTTAATATATGTTTTGAATTATGTTTTGAATTATGTTTTTACAGCTCTTCATCATATCCTAGTAAGTAATATCTAGATATATTTGAGGATTAAAATAAGAAAGCTATGTGAAAAAACGGATGTCCAACGTTACATTTATGAAAAACTGTTTTAACTCGTATGTATAGTGATCTTATTTCTTATTCTCTGATCTTATTGATTCTTGGCAGGAACAACGAAAAGTGTCGATTCTTTGTGGCGTTAAAGCCGTTATTTTACCAAATTTCATTTGACTCGGTGGCTGCATATTAAGCTGGAATAAGAAAACTGCCCGACGTTTTTCGTTAACTCAACGACTGAAAGTAGATATAGCAGAAAATGAATAAAAAGGGTAAGACAATTATAATAATATCTACCAGAGTACAAATATTTGCCTCATGTGAGTTCAAATATTGCGGATTCAATCAAATCTTCTCTACAAAGTCGTTTTTTCAAACGATAGTCATTTTGTCCAAGTTGATATTTCATTTTTTAAGCAGTTAACGCGTATATTTTATAATTGATCAAAACAAAAGTTAGATACACGAAGAGTAAAAAATGCCAAGATTCTTTTCTTATTAACTACATACTGTATTTGGGTCTTAAAGGAAAACAATGCTTCCATACATTACAAAACGGTAGCCAATTTGTCCAAACGTCTGAAAACGTCTAAAATCCTAAAGACGCTAATTTCCTTCGTTACATGTGCTAAAGTTTCAATTAAATGTTCATGATAATTAAAAAAAAGAAGAATAGTGCATGTTGCTATAGATTCCGCCCGGAAACATAAGTTCGACACAGGTTAAATTTTGCATTTTTTATTAATCGTATATAGCTTTTAACGAGTTGTTTAAAAGAATTTGGAAATGGGGAAAAAATCCCATTACATAAACTTCGCCCAACTTTTGCAAAGACAAATTGGAGACACCAAGACAGTCCTCTAAATGTTAAATGCGAATTGAAATTTATGTAACGGAAGTACTCCGAAATAGATTATTTAAAGTCGTCACTTCAGTAACTTAAAGGTGCAATCACCAATATTAAAAGACTTAATACCAGTTCACGGAATGTTTTACTTCGCGATTTGTCCTGTTGTTCATGTTATAATTGTCGTGATAATAGTAATTCCTGTACTAGCGAAGCCGGAACTTTTCGTCAATATAAACTTGTGCATGAAATGGAGGTAATTGAAAGACGAATTCCAAACAGCGACGAAACCCGTTTCATCGAATTAATAAAAAAAAACGGGATTATATTTGCGTTTTTTGCGGACGATCCAGGAGTAGATCACTATATTTTAAAATGTATATATCTGAAGATGACTCGGGAAATAATTCTAAAGCTATACGGTTCAAGTAATTGAAGGGTGTATTTCGACAACATATGTGCCAGAGAATACAATTCTATTCAAATTTAACCAAGGGTAAAAATGTTTGATTTACTTGCAGAGTGTCAGATATATTTGTATTGGGGTTTAATTAAGATATAGGAAGTTTACAATGACAGATGATATCACAGTGGATGCTATGCACATTGAAAGTTAAACGTCATATGATAAAAAAAAATATGAAAAACCGTATGCATGTACTTCCGTTTAATCTTTCCTTCCTACATTACATGCGACAGTACTGCATTTTTAGTTGAAATAACTTAAAGGATAAACATTTTTAGATCAATTTCTGGAAGTAATTTTTGATAAAATGACATCACAAAACGAACAAAACCAGAATCAACCAACATTATTAAACACCGAATTAAACTTGCAAAAATTAATCGAAGTAAAAAAACATCTTCGACACCGCTTTTTCAGTGCAACGTCTTGTAGGAACATCGTGCCCAACGTTTGAAAGTAGAAATTTAGCAATCAATACGTCAATTCACCCTTATTACAACAAGCCATGTAGTTTGCGCTTATTTACAGTGTGATGGGAAAGGGCCGATGCTTGACTTGCAAATTCAGTCCCTTATTTCAATTCACATAATATCTTTCAGGTTTGTGACCAACTTGACCGGCAGTAAAACCCTTTATATAGTATGGAGTTTACTATAATGTTTTTTTAAAAATCTTTATAGTAGATATAACGTTGTATTTCAAATTCGTTTACTAATTAATTTCTATCAAATATATAAGTTTCTCACTGAAGGTGTCCAAAGAAGGTAACCAAAGATTTTGCGACGATGCAAATATTAAACTTTACAATATAAATAGAAATCTTTAACCAATAAATTCAAATAGCAAAAGCTATGTAATTAACAAATATATACTTATTAAGCGTCATGTAAATTATTTAACAATAAAATACATTAAATATGAAATTTAGAGTTTTACCAAGGGAGCTAATACTTAAATAATAACACTGTCTTCCACACAACATTTCGGGGACTCTCCCTCTGGTATCTTTACTCCCTTTTTTAAAGCTGACTATGCGGGGGATTTTCTAATTATTGGGGGCATTATGATGACCTATAGTTGTTTATTTCTGTGTCATTTAGTGTCTTGCCAATCATAATACATATTCTTTTATAAATAGCGATGTCGTTGTACCGACATAGCTATGTCGTTAAAATGACATAGTGATGTCGTTATTACGACATAGCGATGTCGTTATAATGACATGTTATGTCGAAATAACGACATAACGATGTCGTAATAACGACATGTTATGTCGAAATTACGACATGCTATGTCGTAATAACGACATAAATTATTTTTATTGAATGGCCCTTATCGGCTTCCGTAAAAATTGCAATTTGTTTTAGTAAACCAAATTGTTCAACTGGTCAGAAATTTGAACCAACTGCTGTAGAAAAACCACGGTCAAGTCGTGAAAGTGCAAGGTGATAAAATAAAACATACTTACAATCCTATAAGACTTTAACTCCACTTTAATGATGTTATTTCTAAATCAGTCTATCAATCTGTATAGTTATATTATAGCCATTACCATACTAAAGGTGAACTATTTTATTTTTGATTGCTATAAAAATGTCCAAACCAAGCTTTTATAAAGTTTTTCTTTCGAAAAGTATTCTATATTCATAAGAATCACACATTATGTGAATAAAAACATTTCATATTCAGTAAAATATTTGTGAAATTGTTATATGTTTGTAGGAAGGGGAGATAATCTTTTTTGGTTTCAAAAAGTCTTTATTCAAAATAATAGTATTTTAGGTTATCTCCCCCAGGAAACTTTCACACGTATTTTACTGAATATATAATGTTTTATTTTAAATTATAAATATAAAATCCTTTTCGAAAGAAAAACTATATAAAAGCTTAGTTTGGACATTTTTATAGCAATTCAAAATAAAACAGTTGACCTTTAGTGTGGAAATGGCTATAATATTACTATACAGATTGATAGACAGATTTAGTAATAACATCATTAAAGTGGAGTTAAAGTCTTATAGGATTGTAAGTATATTTTATTTTATCACCTTGCACTTTCACATTTTGACTCAACAATTTGTTCAATATTCTGACCAGTTGAACAATTTGATATTATAAAACAAACTGCAATTTGGTCAAAATTTTGAATGAGTTGCAATTGGTGGATAGCAACACTAACAGTCAAGTCACTGTAATGGCTTGATTATTTGGTATATTTGCGTATCATCCGCATAACAGTGGTATGCCATGCCATGCTTCTTACATATTTCAATAACCGGGTACGAAAACATGGAGTAAAGTCTCGGTCCAAGCACGGAACCCTGTGGGACGACATATATCAGAACCATATTGTCGGAGTGAACAGATCCAATGGAGACACATTGCGACCTTTTAGTCAAGTATGAAAGAAGCCACGACAAGGCTGTTCCAGATATACCAAAAGTATACTGTAAACGATCGAATAGAATGTCGTGATCGATCACGTTGAAAGCTGCTGAGGGATCCAACATCAGCAATATTACACATGAGTTGTTGTCGAGTGCGTATGTAATGTCATGATGAACACGGATTAGTGCTGTTTCAGTTGAATGTCCGGTGCGATATGCTGACTGCATATCGTCATGTAAAGAGTTCAATATGATATGAGATCCAAATCTCGTGTCAACAACTCTCTCGACAACTTCGGATACAAATGGCAAGTTTAGAACTTCTTTGTCTAGGTTCGCTTTCTTTAGTGATGACCACACAACTGCCTTTTTGAAAGTTGAAGATACTATTGAATTAGTCAACGAGATGTTCACTATGTTCGTAATGACATGCGCTAGATTACTATGCACTCTTTGAGAAGGTGTTTTGGTAAAGGGTCCAATTCACAAGATTTGGATGGCGCTTTCAGAATAATTTTCTTGACTTCTTCCAATGTTGCAGGAGGTAGGATATGTAAATGCACGCCTTTGAATTTCTGATCAGCTGATAGATCATAGATAATTTCGACTTTCCGACATTTCGCCGATCGATGCACATAATCCATTTCGAATGGTATCGATTTTACCAAGAAAACATTTACAAAACTTATTTGCTAAATCCTTTTCATCGTAAGACAAAGAGAGAACCACTTCACGCTTGTTCCCCATTAAATCTCTAGTTATTTTATGTACCTGTTTCTGATCGTTACTAATCTCGGCAATTTTGTTCGAATAATAGCTCTCTTTTACATTTAAGAAGCTGTTTATTTGTCTGGAGACACTTTTCTTTGTATATTTGCTGATGCACTGTCAATTTGTTTTTTTCGCATTTTTCGCTCCGCCCTCCGACGTTCCATTTTAGAGTTTCGTACACAGCTACTTTTGCATAGGTACTATTTCTGTACTAAAAAAATGCAGAACTGGAAATTTACTTTTAATATTTAGTACTATTTCTTTACTTTAAAACTATTGTAATATTTAGATACTTGTATCTAACAGTACTTGACTTGTACTAAATATTTTGGTACAGAAATAATACAATAAACCATGTTTGAAAATCATACCTTTGAGAAAATAGAAAAACTTTCGAAATGCTGAAAATGTAACGATAGTAACCAAACATCTGTAGTACCTAAATTTCAAGTACAAATAAAGTACTGTAAAATAAAGGTACCTAGATATTACAATAATTTTAGAGTAACAAATTAATACTGAATATTAAAAAGTAGATTTCCAGTACTACAAATTTTTAGTACAGAAATAGCACCTATGCAAAAGTAGCTGTTTAGCTCATTGGTGTACCATTCAATATTAGGTCGAATTGTTATTGTCTTTGATTTAATTGGAGCATGTTTGTCGATCATTGACTTAATTTGAGGATTGTAACTTTAGACAAATTTTTCAGCAGACTCTTTGTTGGTCTCGGGATTTGAACTTCAATCTGGACAATCCGAGTGATTCTGAGGCAAGAACTTTTAGAAACATTGATAGAGCATGCAATAGTACAACACGTTCGTTGCGCGACACATATTTGTGGGCATATTCTTGATATGGTAATTACTAGAGAGGATATATACCTCGTACTTTATTTGACCTTTTATAAATAAAGGCAACATAACATAACACTTTTGATTCGAGCGTCATTGATGAGTCTTTTGTAGACGAAACGCGCGTCTGGCGTAAATATTAAATTTTATTCCTAGTATCTATGATGAGATTTTTTGCAACCACTGGATCGATGCCACTGCTGGTGGAAATTTATTTCCCGAGGATATCACCGGTCCAGTAGTCAGCACTTCTGTGTTGACTTGAGTTATCATTGATATGTTCATACTTATAAATTAACTGTTAACAAAACTTTGAATAAAAAAACCAAAGGCTTTTCTACCTCAGGAATAAATCACCTTAGCTGTATTTGAAAAAAAAAAATTAGGAATTTTTGTTCCTCAATGCTCTTCAACTTCGATCTTTATTTGGCCTTTTATAATACTTTTGATTCGAGCGTCACTGATGAGTCTTTTGTAGACGAAACGCGCGTCTGTCGTAAATATTAAAGTTTATTCCTGGTATCTATGATGAGATTATTTGCAACCACTGGGTCGATGCCACTGCTGGTGGAAATTTATTTCCCCGAGGGTATCACCGGTCCAGTAGTCAGCACTTTTGTGTTGACTTGAGTTATCATTGATATGTTCATACTTATAAATTAACTGTAAACAAAACTTTGAATTAAAAAAAAAAAGTCTTTCCTACTTTAGGAATAAATTATCTTAGCTGTATTTGGAAAAAAAAATTAGGAATTTTTGTTCCTCAATGCTCTTCAACTTCGATCTTTATTTGGCCTTTTATAATACTTTTGATTCGAGCGTCACTGATGAGTCTTTTGTAGACGAAACGCGCGTCTGTCGTAAATATTAAAGTTTATTCCTGGTATCTATGATGAGATTATTTGCAACCACTGGGTCGATGCCACTGCTGGTGGAAATTTATTTCCCCTAGAGTATCACCGGTCCAGTAGTCAGCACTTCTGTGTTGACTTGAGTTATCATTTATATGTTCATACTTATAAATTAACTGTTAACAAAACTTTGAATTAAAAAAAAAAAGTCTTTCCTACTTTAGGAATAAGTTATCTTAGCTGTGTTTGGCAAAACATTTAGGAATTCTTGGTCCTCAATGCTCTTCAACCTTGTACTTTATTAGGCCTTTTATTGTTTTGAAGACGAAACGCGCGTCTGGCGTAAATATTAAATTTTATTCCTGGTATCTATGATGAGATTATTAGTAGTCTAATGTCAAGTTTTTTGTTTATTTTTTTAACATAAATAAGGCCATTTATAGTTTTCTCGTTTGAATTAATTTACATTGTCATTTCGGGGCCTTTTATAGCTGATTATGCGGTATTGACTGCTGTTTTTAGATAATCAAAAAAGTGTTATAAATGTAGGACTCGGATCGACGCCCGTCCGTTCCTCAAACCAGCCTCTAAAATTGACGTCTATAAAAAAAAAATACCATTCTAAATCGATGATCAATTTAATGTTCCTCTAATCGACGTCGTTTAGTGTACTTCTCGGAGTGCAATCGCATCTTTATCAAAGGCTTGGTTGAACCGTAAACTCTACAAGTTGTCGAAACTATAGGATCAAACCATAGCATGTTTCAACAATCGGCCGTACGTTATATTCTTTTAATTGTTTGAGTCTGTATATTGCCATTTAGATGTCTTTTTCTTTTTTTTTTTTTTTTCAATTTTTTTCAATTTATACCCACATTTATTTGTTTATATGAACAAGATAGGTAAACGACAACTTAGGTCGAGAATATGAACGTCAGTCACCAAAATATTAATATGCATGTACAATAGTAATATGATGTCGGCGATTGTCTTATTGTCATTTTCTGATGTGTGTCCTTTAATTTTGATAACAATAGCGGAAAAAAGTTATAGTATCTGTAAGCTACTTCACAAAAGGACAAAACGGAACAGACAATGTATACACAGATCAATTTAAAAGTGCATGATTCAATGGAGTTTCTAGACATCGCGATGAGAGGAGGCTTTCATCTATAAGTTCTAAGCCGTTTTTGTGGTTCATTATGTACATTGGACGTCGACTAGAGTGTTCAAATATAAGACATTGATTTGAGAACATGACGTCAGATTTCAACGTCGATTTAAGTAACAATAAACTTATCTTTAATACCAGGATAGAAATTTTGTTTATGCGCTAGAGGCGTGTGTTGTCTACAAAAGACTTACCAGTGACGCTCGATTACAAAGGCAAAATAAGGTACGTCGTTGAAGAGCATGGAGGACCAAAAATTCCTAAAACCTTTGTCAAATACAGCTAAGGCAATCTCTTCCTGAAGTAGGAAAGCATTAGTATTTAAAAACTTCTAAATTTTGTGAACAGTTAATTTTAAGTTATGACCATATCAATGTTCAGCTGCATGTCTACACAGAAGTGCTGAATACTTGGCTGGCGATATCTTCGAAGAATTAAAACTCCACCAGAAGTGGCATCGATTGACCCAGTTGGTGTAAATAAACTCATCATAAAACAAGGATTGCAATAATGTATATGCACCAGACGCGCGTTTCGTCTACAAAAGACTTGTCATTGACGCTTTAATAAAATAAGTTAAAAAGGCCAAATAAAGGACGGAGTTGGAGATCATTAAGGACCAAAATTCCTAAAAGATTTGCCAACTACAGCTTAGGTAATCTATTCCTGCAGTAGAAAAAGCCTTAGTATTTCATAAATTCAAAGTTTTGTAAACAAATAATTTATAATTATAACAAACGTCGATTAGAGACAGGACGCAGATCTGAGTCTAAGATATATACCAGAGTAAAATAAAACTAACTTATTGAGAAATCCTAAAGGGTTAATAACACATTTTATGGGTTTAAGGTGTTAATCAGTGTTTATGAAGTAAATGTTTTAACATGATTGGTGAAAAATAAAAGTATGATATGAAGTCTTAAATCAATGTATGTCTATTGGAAACTAAAAAATCGATCTGATTAAAAAAAAAAGAATAAAAGAAATACATTTGCAGTACACAAAACACAACACATAAAACTAAAGACATGTCGTCACAAACACCACACAAAACTTGATCTTAGATCCTGCTCCACATATGACAACCGTCGTGTTGTTAATGTTTGTTAGAAACCTGGTGAAAGATTAATTCGGCAAGTCACATTCCAGGAAAACAAGAGCGGTTTATGGTTACAACAATTCGAACATACTCGTCGTCATCAGTGAAACAGGCATCCCATAACGGTTGACCAACTCGGGATGGCGTCCGTAAAATATTCGAAGGGATGATTTCAACTTCACCACTTGGAATTCTTGGTTCTATAGCTTCTTTGTATTCAAAGCAGCAATCCTCTTTGAAGGAAATTTACATCTGGAGTTTAAAGTCTAAGTGTTTTTCTATTGGGAAATACGAAATATTTTTTTCTTTAAAACTTGTGTGACGAAATATTGACGAAAGAACAGATTGCGGATCTACACTCCTTGAAATTGTTTTTTTTATTATCTTCGTTGAAAGGTTGTTTTTTTTACCTTACTTCTATTAAAAATATTAATAACGAGGATAGACAGCGATTCAATAATGTGGACAAAAGAACAGAAAATTAAGACAATAACATATTTATTTGAGATGTAAATGTGTGTGTGTAAAATGACATCAAAAGTCAAATGTTAATGAATAGTATATTGAGCCTGAAATCCATGATTACTAGTATTATAAAGGTGATTTGAGTTAAAGTTCACTAGTAATGTGCTCCCATTATATCTGATTTCTTTAGGAGCGATGCTGCCGCAAAATCTGAAATTCCACAGTTAAATAGATTAATTATAACAATCCATATCGTTTTAACATTTCTATAGATAATTCATAATCAAAATAACGAATTTAATTGCATTCATTGTCCTCACCCTAATAAACAAACGTACACACACTCCCCCATTGTGGCGTTGCGATAACGAAAAGTTTAGGCATGATCGGCGTTGTAAGTGTGATTAAAAAATAATAAATTAAAAAACTTTTTTGGGTATATTGCGAACATCGCACCTGATTAAACTATCCCACAATTATAATTTAAATATAATTGATGGATACAACGTAACTTAATCTAAAACATATCATTGTTTTTATGTCAACTTTCGATATGATCATTGAGCCTCATTGTAAAGATATCCTTTCAACAATTTCAAAATAAGAAATAGAAATTACAATTATGTACCAAAAAAATCCACATACTTTGATAATCCATAGATAGCGGTTCAATTTTGTTATTATCAAAAAGTAACAGAAATTTATATATTTGAATAAGAAAAAGTCATACCGTGGTCCTTCTAAAGTAAGTCCATAGGTTTTTACTTCGATGAATTCATAATAACAGTCAGCATCTTCTCCAATTTCAAATGATGTAAATTTCAAGCTTATAGATGATCCTGCAGTGCCCTGAAGATTATTAATTTCTGCCATAATATATCAAATTCACATTAAATCAGAAAATAGGAGTACTAGTAAGTATTTTGCAATAAAGATTTTTTTGTGTGTAACTCTTGCATTACATGTATGTTAAAAATAATTCTTTTGAATTCGGAGCGTCTGTAGCGCTTTTCTGAACTGGGTCGGCATAAACTAGGACCACTCAAATAGAAAATAAAATTCGATTCTATGAAAAAATTATAAAAAGTAGTTCTTGACTCAATTTAGTTTTGTGATAAAAACAAACAAACCCGCAACATTAGTTAGTCTTTACCCATCAGGTTCTATACCTTAGTTTCTTAATCTATAAATACATCAACGGTGAACTCAAGAAGGATGCCGAATAACGCAACAACAATACCAGGATTATAAATTGGTGCGACATAAGCACGTTTTGTTTACAGACGATTCATCAGTAGCATTAGAATAAAAAAAGGTTAGATGGTCAAATCGAATACGAAGTTGAATATTATTAAAAGTTGTGCCCAATAAGATACTGTGGATTCAATATTATTTGATGGATACCAATTTTCTTGGGTTTTGTGAAGACAGGCGAACCACAAATGCAAATGTTCAACGAATAACATATCTTTTTTATTTTGTTTTATATGTTTTGAAGTTAAGTGTGGCGTCCATTTCGCTGAATAGTATACATGATTGTTTATGAATTTTCTAGCTGCGTTGAAGACCCATTGCCTGCCTTATGCTGTTGATTAATCTTTGATTAGATTGTTGTCTTTTTGACACATTATCCGTCTCCATTCTCGAATCTGTATTAATGATTTGTCATGTCAACACAAAGTTTTGAGCACTATGCTGGTAAAAAATACACATCTACCAGCAATGTTGTCGACCCAGTTGTTAACAATATGAACAATATTTTAGTTTGGTACATCGGAAAAGATAAACAACAAAAATAAATTACATGTATAGAGAACTCAAGATTGAACAACGCGATTTTTTAAAAAGATACCTGTATCAGCCATGTGCATCTGGTTGAATTTGGGTATTTTTGTGGATAACCAGGAGATGAGAATGTTCCTGATGATCTCTTCAGAACGCCTCCACATCCTAGAAGAAAAATCAAAAACTGTTATTCATTGTTTTGACCTTCACATCCCTATGGCTCTTCCTCTTCTGTTATAACCGTCTCTTAAAATTTAGCTGAACTTTATCAGACAAAACTTAAAATTATTGCAAAAAGATTTCGTTTTATGTTTTAATAATTTGATTTTGGATGTAACGCGTCTTTTGATTGGCTGACGTTGTTTTGTTTATCAACCCATAGACAAAATTTTGTCATTTGACCGTGACGTCATCAACGTTTTTTCATGGTTTTCACCGGTTTAAAAAGGATTTGGAATTAAATTATAAGAAATAACTGTTATATTTTTTCTGTCTATTCGAAATAACATAAAAAATGTGGGGCATACTTTAAAATAACCCGCTACTCAGGTTATTGAGTATGCACCACATTTTTTATGTTATTTCTTCACAGACAGAAAAAATATTACAGTCATTCCTTAACTAAATTTTTTAAAGATATTTATATATATATATGGTAAAGAAGTCTGTCCAGAAAGGTTTAAAGGCATCATAACACACCTTATACATCCTTTAAATAATTTTACTTTTACAGGTTTTCAATTTAACATTTTTTTTATCTTTACTTACCCTTATGTAGTTTTTAAAGATTTTAACACTACTAAGTAAATATGTGTTGCTATTATTTATGTAAAGTTATTGTCCTCCATAATGCAGATATTTTAGAATAGCACAAGGGAATGATGTTTGAAGATGGTTTATTATTACTTTTTACCCTTAATCCGTTGGAAAAGATTTTATATATCAAATACCCGAAAAACTCTGTACAACTTTTTGACACTTTCTTCCAGTTAAATCTAAAGGACAGGTACAAGAACAGTTAGGACCAATGTAACCCTCGTTTTTACACTTTGTACCTCGTGGACAGTTTCCTGAAACAAAACAGCATCATAATCAGTTTAATAATTTTTATATACACACAATGACAATTGTTACTAATGCGATCTATTCACGCTCAAATCCGATTGCCTCTCATAACCAATACATGAAATATGGTAATTAAATTCGATAAAAATGATAAATTAAGATAACTTAATTCAACATACAGATGTTAATAAATCGAAATGGGATTAATTTTAATTGCTAACTGATATCTTCTTATTTAAGAGGGTCAGTTTGGTTTTGATAGAGAAGGATTGGTAAAAAAGAACAGGAAAAATACCCTTCTCAAGATGCTCATCTAATGGAACAATTCTTGAACTTGTTGTTAAGGGGTAATGAAATACACTTTCTTCTACACTTTATAAAATTTTATTCTTTCTTTGTTATTAAGTAAAATAGTTAAAAATAACAAATTCCGAGACAATTCTTAATGGAAAGTTCGTAATCAAATGGCAAAATCGAAGCTCAAACACATTCAAACGAATGGATAACAACTGTCATATTCCTGACTTGTCACCGGCATATTATTTTGTAGAAAATGGTGGATTAAACCTGGTTATAAAGCCTTTTCAAACAATCCTCTTGCGAACAATTTGTGATTGACTTCTGTTGTCCTGACTTGATGATAATTTGTTCTTATAGAAGCTGTAACTTAAACTCGGTTTTATTTGTCGATGATAATACACATTTTGTTACCGTCCTATCAAGTCCAAGTAAACACAGTCAGCAAGGGCTAAGTGACTGCCAAATCAATGCACTGGTGACTATGAATGTAATTATGAATCCAGCAGAGATAAATTGCTTCCTTAGGTTTGAAATTGTCTTTTAAACATTGATCAAGAAACTAATACTTACTATTGCAGGTATATAAATCATTTACTTTTTGTATATCCAGGAAGCTCAAATGTGTCCTTTGGCCCATTACTGCCATCAGTCTTTTATCCTTTGGTTGAATTGTTAAATTGTACTTGTTAAACTAAAAAAAAAATAAAAAAGACGAATAAACTAATCATAGAAACAAAAACAAACTTTTGTACGACAGATGCGCTTTTCATCTACAAAAGACTCAATATTGTCGCTCGGATTAAAAAAGTAAAACAAATACGAAATCGAAGATCACGGAAGAATCATAGATCTGAAAGTTTACAAAAACACCTAAAGCCCCAGTGTCACTAGACCACGATCGCACCACTCTCATCGCGACCTAAGATAAATTCAGATCGTAGTATGAGCGACAAGAAAATGTAAATTTTCGTTCCAATCACGCTTCTACAACAATCCCGCTACGATTATACCACGTTCTCATCACGCCTATTCTGCGATCTCACTACGATGATCCCGATCCCTCTGCGCTCATCACGTCCTCACTACGACCATACCACGATTTATCCGATTGCGACACGATCTTATCACGCTTCTACTGCGATTATAGCACGCTTTTACCATGACCTTACTAGTACGGGGCGCCGAATGGGACTCTTGTGGTTTTGTACTCAAAATTCAATTTTGTACGGACAAAAGTGACTTTTGTTCAACAAAAATGAGTTCAGTTTAACAAAATTTGTATCATACTACAAATTTAAATTTTGTCATACAAAATTATCTATCAGCAGACAAAAGTCACTTTTGTCATGACAAAATTCATTTTTGTTACACAGACTTGACTTTTGTTACCTAATTTGAAAATTTGGCGACAAAAGTCAATTTTGTATTCAAATTAGTTTAGTTTGGTTTCTGTGAACTAATTTGCATACAAAATCGACTTTTGTTACACAAAATTGACTTTTGTGAGACAAAATTGACTTTTGTGAGACAAAATTGACTTTTGTGAATCAAAATTGACAAAATTGACTTTTGTGAGACAAAATTGACAAAATTGACTTTTGTGAGACAAAATTGACCAATGTGATCAACAAAATTGACAAAATTGACTTTTATCTCAACAAAATTGACAAAATTGATTTTTGTCTCAACAAAATTGACAAAATTGACTTTTGTCTCAACAAAATTAACAAAATTGACTTTTGTCTCAACAAAATTGACAAAATTGAATTTTGTCTCACAAAAGTAAATTTTGTCTCACAAAAGTCAATTTTGTCTCACAAAAGTTAATTTTGTCTCACAAAAGTTAATTTTGTCTCACAAAAGTCAATTTTGTCTCACAAAATCGAATCTTACCTCACACAATTGACTTTTGTGATTTAATTTCCATATCAGGTAACAAAAGTCAATTTTGTATGCAAATATGTTTATATTTGCATACCTTTTAGACAAAATTGACTTTTGTCATGACAAATATGAATTTTGTCTACAAAAACGAATTTGGCCTACACAAATGAATTTTGTCATCACAAAATTGAAGTTCTCACAAAACAAGTCTGTAGCACATAGTTTTGTAAGACAAAAATGATTTTGTTATGACAGAATTGAATTTTGTACAAAACCACAATAGTCCCATTCGGCGCCCCGTAACTACGATCATAACACGTTCATACCGCGATCTAACTACGCTCCCAACAATAACGTCAATATCGTGTTCCATATAAATATTGTATTATTCCTTCTATTTTTCAACTTATTGCTGGTCCATCAAGATCAAATGACAATGCTTTAGTGAACGATACTAGGGATGACACAGATGAATCAAGAATGATTGCGCCGTTGGTGATAAAGAGTTCCAAATTACATACATGCAAAAAAAATCTGGAGAGCTTTTATAAATTTTATATGACAATGACAACGAGCATGATGATGGCAGGATGAACGTAAGAACAGTTTGATGAGGACGTCATGGGCGTAGAAAAATCGTACGATGGTCTTAAATAGCGTGATATAAGCGTGGTATTAACGTTTTATAGTCGTCGTGGAAGCGTGTTTAGGTCGCGATAAGAACGTGATGGTCGAAGTGAAGTCCCTGTGAGGTCGTACCACAGTATCCCCGACTAGAATTGCGCTTGCGCTACGCTATCGCTACGATGGTATAGCGACATTTTCGATCTTACGACGACCTTACTGCGCTCTCACTACGCTTCTTCTACGACGTGATTTCGCCACGACTGCACCACGATTGTTTTAAACATGTTCAAAGTTCGCCACGCTCATCACGATCATGAAGACCTCACCACGACCATACTACGACCTTACTGTGATCTTCACGATCGCAATACGATCGTCAATTTTTTTTTCACAGATCATAGTGTGATTGTGGCCCAGTTGGACTGCGGTATATCTGTTACTGTCAAAATTATAAGTCATTTACTCTAAGTACATAACAATACAAGTTATAATACCTCAGTATGTTTTTTCTATATATAAACAATGAAATAGCTATTTCATTTCACAGACTTTTTGCCAGTCAATAGTTTTAAAGACTATTACCCCGGTTAATAGTTTTATAAATATATCATAATTTTCATTACTTATTCTGCCTGGATTTTTGCGCTTTGCAACGTCAAACTGTTATCGTAAAGGGTCACAGTTAATGTGTTTGTGTCTATCGTATTTCAAATTAATATATCGATTACCAGAAGCAATTAAAAAAGAAAAATAAATCTTCGCGACGCTTTTTTTAAATATATAATATGGAACTGTTCTCGTCTTCAATTGTGATTGCTTAGTCTTTTGTTTTTGTGAGTGTTTGATTACTCCTAGGTTTTGATTGTTATTGTCTTAGATGTACAGTACTTCAGCTAGTCTAGTGAATTAGATTATATTCACGGGAATTTTTACACAAGTATTCCTGATCTCCATTACAGTAACTTAAATGAGATATTAAAAATACGACTATAAAAAAACCCACCTGTAGTTCATCTTGTTTTTTCAGATGATATATTTAGACTTTTTAGAAAGTTGCTTTTTTCGGTAAAAAAAACACATAATGAATGGCGATGAAGTTAATATCAAGTGTTTTGTCCATTTGGTACTTACTATAACCATCATAATAAGTCAATATGTTATCAGATTTCAGTATGTATTTTGTTTTCTAAATATGTACACTTTTTTCAAAATTTTCGAAAAAAGCATATTCACTAGTAAAAATAGTTTCAAAACTTATCTCCAAGTTATTGCATATTCACTGCAAGCACACATTCATGTTTTTCGTCAAGGACTATAAACCGCTTACTAGATTCGAAAACAAGCACTTGAAGCAAACACATTCCCTTCAAACGACTTCTGACTGGTTATTGGTTTCAAAACACTATTCACTCGATCAAACATTTTCCCCTACTTTCTGATAACACATTTATTTACTGGATATTCGGACAAAAGCAAGTGTAATGTCCATAAAATACCAGCTATGTCCTCGTACCCAGGAAATATAAAATTAAATCTAAGATTTATGTTTAAGTATTGTACTAAACGACACGAGAGCGCACTTATATGCAATTGATATTTTAAAAAAAGTTTCGCAATTATTTTCTGATTTTCTTCAAAACATTGAACGAAAATACATTTTTTAATTTCTATTTCATTTTGATTATCATGACAAAATAAACGATATATGAACCAGCCAATCTCCTTTTGATAATTCATTTTATGTTATAAAGCAACTAATATGGTTTTCTGGACGTTGCTTTTTGCCTTGAATACGCTTATGTTTAAAAGATGAACATGATGATACGATATAGTTACGACTAGTTCCACTAGTTGTTTTGAAATAAGCAACACCAAAAAAAAGGAAAAGATTTTAACACAAAGGTGTACTCGGTTTTGTTTCTTTTAAAACGCATATTGATTTATTCTTCAGATATATATTAACACAATGGTTTACCATGTGTCCACCAAGATGCATAATAGATCCAATATCATACGGTTTATTTAGTTGTCCTGTATGATTTTCATTTGCTTGAATAAAGTATTTCCAGGCGTCTTGCTTAAGAGCTTCAAACATCACAGTGATGTACTTATCTCTGTCTGGTCGGTTATGTTGGTGGAATATACCTAATACGTGACCAAGTAGATGGGCCAAATTTCCAGGCTGTTAAATATAACGTTATATATATCATTATAAAAACTCGAATGTACATTCATAAGCATACAGATTTTGTTCTCATACATGAAAAGCACGTATAAGCTCAATAACAGTCAGTTTCTTATATATATAAATAAAGAGATGTGGTATTAGTCACGCACACATATTAGTCAATTAAAGCTGAACCTCTATTTTTCTCCAGGATGACCATAAGAATTGACACCCTTTTAAAGAAAGTTGTCAGATCTACCCTTCATTAAAGACTCTCTTACAGTATTTCGTAAAAAGTAAGGAAAAAACACGATAAGAGTCTCTATCCCCAGGTATAAACCTACTCGCCAGCTATTAAAACAAATATTAGTGGTCAATGATTGACCTGTCACTGTCTTAATTTTCGCATTAACTTGTACTAATATGACCATGGTCGCATTGTTTAGCTGTTATACTTTTAACTGCCATTTATTTGAAGAATGTACAAAAGTAAATACACTGCAATTTTATCTAAATAAGTTAACTTTCTTTGTCGAGAAAGACAAGCATATCGTTTTTAATGAGACATATCTTCAATTTAATTATTCGCTCTCAATAATAAACCACTTCCACACACCCCCTTTTTCCACAAAAAAAAATAATTAAAAAAAAAATCAAGAAAAAAACCCGAAGGCAAAACTCAAAACTAGGACGAAAACAATAACATAGATTAAATACGTTGTCTGCACAGTTTTCATCAACTTCAAGATCTCCAAATCCATATGCAGACCTTCCAGCAATCGTCTGACACCTAAAAATAATATAATAAAAACAAAAGAAATTAAATTCTTGAAATTGAAAATTATTTTCCAGATAGAAATAATAGCTTGAATTATAATCTTATGATCAAGATGGAATAATAAAAGAACAACACTACTGTCATATATTCGCTTTGGGGAATTTATAAGAACAACAAGTGGGGTAACAAATAAAAGAAGTATTGCTGTACATAGCATTAAATCACCATTTCATTTTAAGTTCATGACGGTTCATCGTGGTTCACAAAACATTGTCAATAGACATCTTTTGACTTAAATTGACAAATTATATGTCAATCAATTAAGGACACAAGAAGCTCCTCGTATTATCTGACTGCATTAGGCAGTATGTAATCAGGAGTACACTCTAGTAATACATGTTCTGCAATTATCAGTGAAGCAATGTATGAAACTTATGTACATATCATAATATAATAAAGCATGTTTTCGATATTTTTTTTTTTAATTTTCCATTTAAAAGTAATTGATGTAATTAATTACATTTGCCAAGTAATTGAGAAGTAATTAATTACATTGGCAAAAAAAGTCAAATGTTATGTGTAATTTAATTGAAGATTTTGTAATTGTAATTGAATGTAATTCATTACTTTCAAAAGTAATTGATCCTATGTCTGGTAATTAATAATGATGGAATTATTTATTTTCAAATGCAGTCAAGGACAATGCTTTATGGTTCCATTCCTATATTAAAACAAAATGTTAACGACATTAATATATCTATTCACTAAATATGCTTGTTACATAGTTACTTCAAGAAACCAAGGTTTTATTTTCTTGATGTATCCTGTAAGATTCCATTGACTACCCAGGTAAGTAGTCAGCTGTTGATACATATGTATGAATTCATTTTTTGAAATACAATTCCTTATTTATTTAGGTTTCTTTCATGACAAAAACTGCTTTTGATCATTGTGAATTGATGCTTCAACGCGATGTATGACGGTCATTTGTGATTTTAAAACAGTTCTAGTATCAATATCTTAAATGGGTGCTTTTGCTTATGTTTGTTTCAATAGTGACAACCTGATCTGAAACTAATGCTGTTTTTGGCGCAGCTCTTGCAACTATAATGCTAACATATTTAAGAAAAAAATGGTTCAAAATAGATATAAAATGTAGGGATGTACACTAACGTCTTATGAACAATTCGGAAGTTATTTTAAGAATGCAGATTTATACTTGGTATAGTGATTTTAATTTAAAAAAAGAGATTTCATGAAAGAGACTCATATCTTCACCAATGATCTCTTTTTTGTGTGCCATATATCCTGTAATGTATAAAGTCAAGTTGTTGGCATGAAACGGGTTATGTTCTTCTCATATAGTTTATGATGGAAAATAATACTAAACCCTAACGGGAGGGATTGCGCTTGATATTCATTTGATGAAAACACAATCTTTCAATCTGTTTAATTGAGGTCTGGAGCTGGCATGTCAGGAACTGCTAGTAGTCCATTGTTAATGTATGTACAACTAGTATTGTCATTTTGTTTATAATTAGTTTTTTTTGTTACATATTCTGACATCGGACTGGGACTTCTCTTAAAATGAGTTTTATTGAAGCGTATTGTTGTATTTTCTACATTGGCAAGAGGTACAGGGGAAGGTTGAGATATAAAAAAAACATGTTTAACCCCGCCGCATTTTTGTGCCTGTCCCAAGGAAGGAGCCTTTGGCCTTTGTTAGTCTTGTATGAATTTAAATTTATGTTTCTTATGTATAATTCGGAGTTTAGTATGGCGTCCATTATCACTAGTAACATATTTGTTTAGGGGCCAGCTGAAACACTCCTCCGGATGCGGGAGTTTCTCGCTGCATTGTAGACCCATTGGTGGACTTCAGCTGTTGTCTTCTCTATGGTCGGATTGTTGTCTCATTGACACATTCCCTATTTACATTCTCAATTTTAAATTCCCTTTTAAAGTTAATCTAGAAAAATTGGCTTCCACTAAATTTATTATTAATTATACATACATTTGTCCAAAAATAATGTTGACACCACTTCCATACGAACCGATTCTAGGAGTTGTTGGTGTCTGCCGAAAAAATTTCACGCATGTTTTGTCTTGCCACATCTTCATTGCCTTTTCCATACTTCTTTTTGAAAGATTACCAAGTTTGCTATTAGCTGTTCAAAGGAAATAAAGTTTTAACTAATTGCTGAATAAATGTACACTTTAATCAGCTGTTGAATGAGTTCTACTAACTGCTACAATTCCCTATCTGCTTTATCTAAATCTTAAATAAAATATAAAAACGCCAAAAAAATGCGTTGTCTGTCTTTGCTCAACCTTTTTTTTACTGGTATGTTAAAGTCTTTGTGGTTTATTCTTACTTATTCAGAGATAGCACTCGTATCTATGATGACTTTATTTTTTTGTACTTTACAAGGGGATTTTCAAAATGTTCTTGCACATTTTCTATGAGAGGATGTGGTTATATATTTTTTTATCTCACCTGGCTTTGGGCCAAGTGCGCTTTTCTCATCACTTGGCGTCCGTCGTCCGTGGTCGTTAATTTTACAAACATCTTCTTCTCTGAAGATTACTGGGCCAAATCAAACCAAACTTGACCACAATCATCATTAGGGTATCTAGTTAAACAAAATGTGTGGGGTGACCCGGTCAACCAACCCAGATGGCCACCCTGATTAAAAATAAAACATAGGGGTAAAATGTAGAGTTGGCTTATTTCTTTGAAATCAAAGCATTTAGAGCAAATCTAACTGGGTTAAATTGTTAATCAAGTCAAGATAAATCTGCCCTGAAAATTTTCAGACGTATTGGACAACTGTTTTTTTTTGGTTACATATTCTGACATCGGACTGGGACTTCTCTTAAAAGGAGTTTTATTAATGCGTATTGTTGTTTTAATCTACATTGGCAAGAGGTACAGGGGGAAGGTTGAGATATAAAAAAAAACATGTTTAACCCCGCCGCATTTTTGTGCCTGTCCCAAGTAAGGAGCCTTTGGCCTTTGTTAGTCTTGTATGATTTTAAATTTATGTTTCTTATGTATAATTCGGAGTTTAGTATGGCGTCCATTATCACTAGTAACATATTTGTTTAGGGGCTAGCTGAAACACTTCTCCGGGTGCGGGAGTTTCTCGCTGCATTGAAGACCTGTTGGTGGACTTCAGCTGTTGTCTTCTCTATGGTCGGGTTGTTGTCTCATTGACACATTCCCTATTTCCATTCTTAATTTTAAATTACCTTTTAAAGTCAATCTAGAAAAATTGGCTTCCACTAAATGATTGCTGTCCCTGAATTGGTAGTTTTTAAGGAAATTTTACCGTTTTTGGTTATATTCTTGAATATTTTTATAGATAGAGATGAACTGTAAACAGCAATAAGGTTCAGCAAAGTAAGATCTGCAAATAGTACAACATGAGCAAAATTGTCAGTTGACCCCTTAAGGAGTAATTGCCCTTTATAGTCAATTTTTAACAATTTTCATAAATTCTGTAAATTCTTTAAAATTTTTACAAAATATTTTCATCTGTTACTAAAGGGCCAAGTTCATTATAGATAGGGGCAAGTGTAAGTAGCAAGAACGTTCAGTAAAGAAAGAACTTCAAACACATCACCATCACCAAAACACAATTTTGTCATGAATCAATCTGTGTCCTTAATATGCACATAGACCAAGGTGAGCGACACAGGCTCTTTAGAGTCTCTAGTTTATTTTACTTCTTAGTCATGACATTTCCAGTTGGACTTTGACTCATGTTCTGAAAACAAATGAGAGGTATTGCTAATGACGACTTCAGTATGTATATTAATGAAATTTATCCTGGTGAACTCACTTTAAATAAAGCTAATACTAACAATGACCACTGCCCTTTCCTCGATCTTGATATCTATATCACTAACGGAAAGCTGAATACTAAAATTTATGATAAAAGGGATGATTTTTCATTTCCTATCGTTAATTATCCGTTTTTAGATGGTGACGTTCCCTTGTCACCATCTTACGGTGTTTATATATCTCAACTTGTACGATTCGCTCGTGTATGTAACAATGTTTTAGATTTTAACGAGAGAAATTTATGTATTACTGAAAAATTATTACACCAGGGTTTTCGATATCACAAACTAGTCAAAACATTTACTAAATTTTATCATCGGTATAAAGACATCATTCGTAAATATAGCTCAACATGCAGACTTTTTATACGTTCAGGTATTTCACATCCAATTTTTTATGGAAATATTCTTTATAAAGCACAAAGGTGTCAGTATTCACCTCATAAACTTACAAAACCTTTGAATAGACTTATTAAGAAGGGATATAATTACGATACTGTTGTCAAGTCATTAAAGATTGCATATTTTGGCGTTAATATTGAGTCACTGATAAGGTCTTTGCGTCGGAACTAAACACATTTATTCTAAAAACAGTTGTTGGCATGACACGGGTTATGTTCTTCTCATATATGTTATGATGGTATGATACTAAACCCCTTACGGGAAGGATTGTGCCTGATGTTCATATGATGAAATCATAATCTTTCAGTCAGTTTAATTGAAGTCTGGAGCTGGCATGTCAGTTAACTGCTAGTAGTCTGTTGTTATTTATGTATTATTGTCATTTTGTTTATTTTCTTTGGTTACATCTTCTGACATCAGACTCGGACTTCTCTTGAACTGAATTTTAATGTGCGTATTGTTATGCTTTTACTTTTCTACACTGGTTAGAGGTATAGGGGGAGGGTTGAGATCTCACAAACATGTTTAACCCCGCCGCATTTTTGCGCCTGTCCCAAGTCAGGAGCCTCTGGCCTTTGTTAGTCTTGTATTATTTAAATTTTAGTTTCTTGTGTACAATTTGGAAATTAGTATGGCGTTCATTATCACTGAACTAGTATATATTTGTTTAGGGGCCAGCTGAAGGACGCCTCCGGGTGCGGGAATTTCTCGCTACATTGAAGACCTGTTGGTGACCTTCTGCTGTTGTGTTTTTTTATTTTGGTCGGGTAGTTGTCTCTTTGACACATTCCCCATTTCCATTCTCAATTTTAAATACCGTACCTACATATAGCTATTAAAACAAAAACAAAAATACTTGATTTTTCCGACGTAGTTGGTATAGTTTCGGTTTGTGCACTTTGAACTTAAGGACGCTTAACTATGGCAACAGAATACGCATGCTCGAAAATCCTTTCTGTGATTGGACAAAATGCTGTCATGGTGGGTGATTTGGTTGTGTTTTCAAAAACGTCTCGAAAATTATATCGTGATGGAAAGCAAGTGAAAAACTATAAATATTTGAACTAGATCTTACAAAGATTTATATTTTTATTAAAATAATTGTTTCTCCAATAGCTCTTTGCATCCATGACAGCTGTTTATTCGGGACAATTATACAATTTTTAATATAAACTTTGTTGTACGAACGTACATGACTTATAGAACGCACATACGCATGTGAGATTTCCGCGGGGGTTTTGGTGAAAGTAAAAAGAAAGATACTTCTTATAATAGCAATAGTTTCGAGCTTTGTTAACCATGAATTAAGTTTAAACAGTAGTAGATGTATATTTGTTTCTTGTTATTTGCACTGGATTTTTTTACAAATAAAATTTTAGGGGTCATCGCAATATTCTTATTATTGCCTTAATATAACCAGACTTAGTAAAAATTGTTTGTAGTTACATCCAGATGGAGATTTTATTAAAGAAGTCCTGCATCATCAAATCATTGTGCTTCTGAAGATTATCGAAATGATAGTTTTAAACATATACTCAAATTTAAATACGTCGGATATCTTTTTTAAAGATAGTTCTTGTTAAATATATTCGCTATTTATTTAATGATCATGTGTTTCTGGAGCTGTTGAAACATATTTGGATATCGAAACGTTAGAAAGGGGTGATGAGTACAGTAATGAGGACTGTATACCACAATTGATAAAAAAATCAATTGTAACTGTACATGATTAGTGGTCTCGTTATTCTGAATGTCACATACAAAGAATTGTTGCATTTGATGGGTTTGGTACACGTGTACTGTGACAACTTCCATTAAAAGTTCAAATAAATCCGTAAGCAACTATCTACATATATCTTTATTCATCGCTATTCACTATTAGTGCATTTGTGCAAATAGTTCTATTTTATCCTGCACAATGACGATCACGAAGACGCTTGATTAACTTAATAGTGCAAGGATACAGGCGATCCCTAAATTACATCATAAAGACGCACATTATTAAAAAACCACATAACTCGAAAGGTATCTATAACAGAAGGTATTCATGAATAACATAACAAATATTTGTAAAATGTTTAACGGTCTTTCAAGGATGCTATTTAGCTGCAACTCCGGCAGTCATTTGAACTCTTAAATATTCAAAATACGTGAATGCTTCACAACGCTCCTATATGGACCAGAAAAGAAAGAAAAAAAAGGTTATTTTATCAAAGACAATCGATGTTAATAAATGGTAAGATAATTGATTTAATAATTAGATTGCCAAAAATCGAAATTAGATTTGTAAAGTAGGTAATTGTATAACGACATGTGGAAAATACTGGTATTAAAGTTAACAAAGGTCAAACAACATTCAAATATATCACATGTAACAACTTTTGATAAAAAAAACTTGCTTGTTTGACCGATGCGTAATTATAGATCTTTAAGGTAGATCATAAGTAAATGTTTTTTGAGACAGAATTTTCTTATAATTTGCCAAAATGAAGATTTTACTATGCTTTTATCAAAAATATAATAAAAAGTATAGGTCACCGTGCTATTTTTCAAGCTATGAGTCGTTGAAAATTGCCTAAATTTGGTTAGTTTGTTCATGGAAAAACACATAAGAGTGCATAAAAAAATTTCTATGAGATAGAATTTTGAAATAAATTGTGAGAAGATAGATTTCGTAATATGCTTTAAGAAAATCAAAAGAAAACATGGTGTCACCGAACTTGTTTTTTTGCCACAAGTAAAAATAAAAATATTCCCTATTAGCCTAGTATAAATTTTGTACTAAAAGAGTTATCTCCCCTTAAATGGCTCATTTGCAAAGAATATTTTAAAAACCGAAAAAGGTTGATATTTGTTAAAATATTTTGGATAATACAATAAATTAACAAGTTTTCTTTATATAAATAAACAGTCTAACCATATAATTGCAAATCTTTTTCCAAATTTGCTGATTTGGGCAAATAACTAGACCGATTTTGTACTGTGATTGTACAATCCAAGATGGCGGTATACCATCAATCTACCTTAAATGTGTACTTACGCCAATTATCGTCATATTTATATACAATAATACCATTTGGCCAAAGTTTGGTAGTTTGTACTGTCTGTCTTCGTTTCCTGTTTCCGCCCAGAATTTCTTTAGCTAATTTGTTCGCCCTTTCTGACGTCAAAATACTATCTGATTCAAATGCAGTGCTGTCTTCTGATGGATCTTTTAAATTGGGTTCCTTTCTATGTTGTCTTGCATTTTTGGATTCACCAGGCAAGAACGACGTCTGTAAAAGTTCTATCAATATCAGCACTAAACTTTAGTTTAGAACAAAACACGAAGAAAGCAGGTATTCAAATAATTTTCACGGAACATAATTTAGAAAACAGGATCAAAACGCGATGGTTTCTATGTTTCTAACTCATCATTGCAAATTATTTGCTTTCTCTAACTGACGGAACACATGAACTTAGGTGCATGTCTTTGTAAGAATCTTGCAATTCAAAATAGAAATTCAAAAAATGGCCTAAAAAACCCTCCGACCTACGCATCGTTTATACCCTAATACTGAGTTAGAAATGATTAAACACATCAAACGAATGGACAACAACTGTAATATTCCTGATTTAGTGCAGGCATTAAGAAAATGTTGGATTGAACCTAATTTTATAGCGCTTAACCTCTCACTTGTATGACAGTCGCATCAAATTCCATTATATTTACAACGATGTGTGAACAAAACAGACAGAATAGGCAAAAATGCCAAAATAGGGGTACAACAGTCATCACCGTGTCACAATCTCAATCAGAACAAAAGCAAAAAAATGTTTAAGAAAGAAGCACAAAAAAGCATTTATCAAATTTGACAACCACGTTCGTTGCTTACTTATTTTTTTTATTTCAATCAACCCATAAAAGAAACGAATGTTATATTCCTGCATCACTTAACATATGAACAAAATATAATGTCAACTTAAAGGTTTTTTTATTGTCATGTTTTCATCACTGTGTGTTTCAGACAGATTGACACTAGATATTTAAATGAGTTACAGAGCAATAACATCGGCAACGTAGGAGCACCACTGAAAAATTAAGAAAAATGTATATTTTATCATTATAAATATTTGTTGTCTAATGGTAATGTACTCACATGTGATGTCGACAATGATAAACATAAAAGAAAGTCTAGAATCAACAAAAGCTTTCTCATGTTAAAGGCTTTGGAGCGAATAATGTCCAACTCTTTCCCACACTTATTTATATATCATGTAGAAATATCCCCCCTTTTTCAAAATAACAAAAAAACAAAATTAAATATAAGTTTGTTACTAGGATGACAAATCAAATGTAATATTACATAATCTTATGTTTTACGAAGAACAAATTGTTAGTTATGCTCTTTAAAATGCAGAAAATAGTCCCCATGAGGGTGAAATAAGAAAATTAATTAGCCTTGGGTCACTATGAAAAGCAAATACGAGATTGTTACGGGGATTCCTTTCTTCAAATAAACTATTTAGAATCTTCACTCAAGGAAATTTCAATGTCAACCCTGTAAATGAATAATATTAATTATCAACTAAATCTTTCGATAAAGGAATATCTTCTTTTTTTTACAAACTATCAGTTTAGAAATGTGTCCTGAAGAAAACGCATAAATCTAAATTTCTCTTTTCACTATTCGAATGAGTGATAAGTTTTTAAATCCTTAACACATTGACAATTATTTGTTGAACATGTATATTGACAGAGAATGTATATGGCGTTTGTAAAAAGGTTTCAGAAAGCCTAGCATTCGACAATTTCTTTCAGCTCTTTGTTGTGCCCAATATTTAGAAATGTATTTTTTTTGGGCTTTTTTGGGGAAAAAGGGGGTATCCTTGCAGCATGTTAATCTTCTACATATTACTTTAATCATGTCCCTTTTTTAACAGCATAAATATATATCTATTCTATAAGAAAACAACTTTAAATCAACATACTGTTCAAGTTTTCGAAATTATGAAAATTTTCATATACCGTATGTGTTTTAAAAGGAATTCTAATTTGTTAACGAAGGTAAGCAGTCATTTATAATTTATGTTCCTTGAATCATTAAAAAAAAATACTAGAATAAAAATGTTTTGAATATTTGAGTAGTTTGTTAGCAAACAATATTCGATTATATTTCATGTTAATAGTTCATTGAAATACTTATAGGGTTCGTGTTGCTAAATCATTATAATATGTGTTTAGTTTTTTGGAATGTTGCTTGTCTTCGTCGTTTTCCGTTTAGGCTATGGTGTTGTTGGTCTTCATTTGTCGATAAGTATTTTATCATTCTTTTTGTCATTCTGTACAAGAGTTGACTAGATTCAAAAGTCAAGATAGCCATATTTTGCTCAGACACTTAATTTTGGATCCTCAATGCTCTTCAACTTTGTATTTATTTGTGGCTTTTTAACTATTTTGATCTGAGCGTCACTGATGAGTCTTATGTAGACGAAACGCGCGTCTGGCGTATAAAATTATAATCCTGGTAATTTTGATAACTATTAACGCGCTTCGGACACCTACAATTTATCAAAGGTTGTTTTCTTCAATTTTAACATTACTTCACTGATACCACTGATTGTGATATATCAGACCACGACAGTATATTCATCTCAGCATTCACTACTAATAACAGTCCTTTCATAAATTATACAATTTTTAATTTAGAAACTACGGTGATCATATTGATCTGAACAGCTTTATAAAGACTGAAGGGTTAATGATAATTTTGAATTTTTCGTATTTTGTGTCCACTGCAGTAAATTCGGTACCAGCTGTTCAGACATATAGCTTGTAGTTAATTGAATACTCTCAATATTTGTCAAACTGTTCGGGTGGTATTTATCTGTACAGATCAACAACAATCTGTTTTGTCTCAAAAGCTACTGAAGAGTCACAATGGACCTGAAGCGAACAGTACTGATTTTACTACCTTACATCTGAAAATTGACTGCAATACTGAATATGACTTGATAATATTTTCCCGACTTTTCAGTTAAAATTGACTTTTTGGATTAAAATTCGTTCAATAGTTAGGTCATCCAGAAAAGCACATCGGGTTCATGCAAATTATAAAGTGTTGTTGTCATTTTTATTTGTAGTTTCAGATTTCCAACTCTTCCACTTAATTGATAGATATTATGATATAATGAAATATAAATCATAATATGAAGTAGGCAAAAATTACCTAAACTAGTTCCTTGAAATATGAAAAACAGAACGAAATTACAAAACCGAGTAGTATTTTTATTTTATTTTACTACGAACTAGTAGACATGCTTGAATAACATTATGACAAAATAACTTTCATACTGTAATCTTGGTGTAGTTTGGACGAAATAAAACCTAAAATAAATTAAGCCATCAATTCGGTTTTGGACCTTAAATTTGTTATCCTTAAACACATTAAAAATATACTTTTTACAATACACACAAACTAAACCCTGTGCAGAAGAGTTTTGTTTGAAACCCAAATGCATTCAGACGGTTTGTTATTAAAACTTTGACGCAGTCATTTTCTAATACTGTCTCAATAGCAATATATCATTCCAAGTACAATGCAATTTAAAGTGAGCATGTATTGACAAAATAAAAGTAAGTACTATCTCAATATATGTTTAGCGCAATATTGACACTTATATTACTTTCTTCCATAAACATTCAGACACTTTTAAATCTATTTTTAATATTGTCACGATAGCAACATGTCATTTCATTAACATTGCAATCTATTGACTAAATAAAAAATTGCACTGCCTTGAAGAATATGAGACGCAAAATTGTCAAAATTTTACTTTGATACGCTACAATATATTTTTAACATTTATCCCGCAATAAAAAAAATGTCTATGTACGTACATGATAGATAAATGAAGTGGTATGAGTGCCAATGAGACAACCCTCCATCCAAGTCACAATTTATAAACGTAAACTAGTATAGTTCAAAGGTACTGCCCTCAACACGGAGCCTTGGCTCACACCGAACATCAAGCTATAAAGGGCCCCAAAAATTACAAGTGCAAAACCTTTCAAACGGGAAAACCAACGATCTATATAAAAAAAAAACGAGAAACGAGAAACACTTATGAACCACATAAACAGACGACAACCACTGAACATCAGATTCTTGACTTAGGACAGGTGCAAACAAATGCAGTGGGATTAAACACATTTAACAAGTATTAAAGTTGTCTATAGAAATTAAAGTAAAGTTCTTTAATTTTAAAACTACATAAATTATTCCATATATTGTAGGTCTAAAAAGATGGAAAATATTGTATTATCGAAGAGTATTTCAATTATAATGTCCTAATTGCAACCTGGCATTTTTATGAATGTTTATAACCACTGGGTTGATATAGAAAATGGTACAATGAGTGCAAGATCAATTTTACTTTAAGTTAAAGGAATTTTATGTTTCTGTCCGATTTTAATTCATATCTTAAAACCTTAATGAATATAAGAAAACGTTTTATATGATTAGTACTTTTTTTTTTGCTCATGTTGAAACGCCTAAGTGATTCACGGTTTGTGTAGCAAGTTTTTTTTCTATAAAAACCTTACCTGGGTCATGCTTAGAATATGAGTTTTAAAAAGTAATATCAAAACCTGACCATAAAAAATGTAATCAGATGCTAGTATATAAAAAAGGTTTTTCCTGAAAATGCAGACAATAATATTACGGGAACCAAGTTGAACACCTGATAAAACCTAAAAGGACCAAAAGTAAAACCAGACGTGGTTATGGAATCAGATTTATGACTATAGAACATCGGTATACTACGGTTGCTTTTGCTTTAGTATTTAATGAAATTATCTGCTGACTTTAAAACTGTAATTACAGAATCTGAAACTGGACATCGAATGTCACTTTCATTTCAAATGTTCACCTTCACATTCTATATGCGTCGCCAAAATATCGGAAAATTGCTCAATCTTTTGAATCTGAATTAAAATTTATGTATTGTTTTTGTATGTGTGTGAAATAGAACAAACTTTTCATTAGGAAAAACGCGCGTCTGATGTGATTACAAAATTTAATTCTGGTATCTATGATGAGTTTATTCACAGGACATTCTAAATGAAAAATGATTGAATTCTACCTGACAAAGAAAGAAATTTGAAAAAAAAAAAAGTTTTTATTTGACAATGCTCTTCCTGTCAGTTTTAAAATTACACAAAATTTGCCAACATCTATTAACTAGACGTCACAGATGACTGATTTGTCTTACATTTTCAAGGTAAATAGAAATTGACCTTATGATATCTAATTATGTCAATTATTATGACTGCTTATTTTTATTTGTTTTATAAGAAAGAGGCAATTATGCACAGTTTTACAACTATTTTTATTTCTGTTGCTGAATTAAAACTCATGCCGTTAGCATGATTAATAACATCATATTATATTTGTGAATACCATTCGAAAAAGGCTTTTTTGCACCGAGTCAGGAAAATAGCCATTGTAACATTATAGTTCGTTTCGGTGTGTGTTACATTTCGATGTTGGATCTCTGTGGTGTCGTTATTATCTTATATTTGATAGTTTCTATCAGTTTTAGTTTGAAACCCGGACTTATTTTTCTCTATCGAATGATGAATTTTGAACAGCGGTATACTACTGTTGCCTTTATTGAACGGAATCAATAAATTGTGCAATTTTCCTACAAATGAAGGAACAGGAAAATATAGGAAATAGGAAAAGTGTAAATTGCCACTTCTACCTCCCTATTGTCATGCATATCAAAGTACTAAATTTAAAATGAAAAGCATTCATTTGGTAGAACGGTTCATAAGTTATTGCAAAGAATGTAAGTAGCACAGGAAAACGATAAAAAAATTAATGGGGAAAAGGACACAGAAAAGTGTAGACGTTGACATGAGGCCTCCCTTAAACACTAACGTCCTTACCAAATTCAACCTTTTAATATTGCTTTGAATCTACATTAGTTCTGAAAGAACTAAACAGACTCCCATTAACACGAAATTCCTAAGTTGACTTTCAAACTCTATAGAAAAACAAATATCAGCATCAATCAGAACTACAGAGAATCCTGATTTGGGCGTTCATCTTGTATCCTAGACCCTTTCCCTTCCAAAGGAAAACGGAGAAGCTTGCGTTTACTAACAACTACACATATGTTGAAAGGACAACTAATGTGACAAGAACCACCGAAATACACAACTAAAGCAAATATTTGATTGTTCTCGAAAGTACTTAATGAAAATTTCACCAATAATTCGATACCCGTGCACACGACATTTGTTATTTGTACAACATTAATCAGATTTGTTCGAGACCAGAAGTTTTGAAAGCAAACACATACATGTTTATTATGTGAGTCCATCATGACCAAAGGACCTAAAGTTAGATCAAACAAAACTTTTGATTTCAAACTTTTACGAAGGGAGTTGCAATCTTGAATTAAGATCAACAACATAGTTTTTAAACTAAAAGTCACAGTACAGTTGATAAAAGTAGAAAAAATGGACGTTCTTAGTATTCAAAGTACGCGGAGAACTTTAAAATTACCTACTTGTATTTGATTTTTGACATAAAATCAACAAAAAATATTTTTATTATAAATATGTACATGATGTGTGTGCAAAATGACAAAAAGTCAAATTTTGTTGACAAGTATTAATGAATAAAATATTGTGCTTCAAATCCGTAGTTTGTATACTGTTGGTCTGAGACAAACTTCACAACCAATGCATTTCCATTGTATCTGATCTCTCCTGGAGAGGTGTTACCACAATATCTGAAATGCCATTCAAGTTGATTAATCATAACAATATGTGTCGTCCTTTCATATCTGATGGCCTTTTTAAGAATTCATAATTTATAAATTAATATTTTACTGAAATGTATGATCAATGTAACGTAAATTTGAACAATTCTCACATTAGCAGAATGTTAAGCTAGATATAATATCTAGTTCACCAACTACTTTCTCTGGAAAATGCCCGTACCAAGTCATTAATACCATCGTTATAAAGATGGTTTTCATTCGTTCCGTAGGTAAGTTTTAACACCCAACCTTTTTAATTTACCTTGGAGTTCAGTAGTTTTGTGACAGCTTTTTTGCTTCTATTTATTATGTTCATGGTGAGGTATTTATTATCACTTTTGGATGAATTGTGTTAATATCATATGTTCATTATGAAGTTCTTTCAGATACGGGAAGCAATGAAGGTGTTTTTCAATTTAATAGATGCCTTTGTGCTTTTTGTAAAGGATTGTTTGTTTTGAGATTGTTACAGTGTCGACTGCTGTACCCATATTTTGACTTTTATTCATTATATCTGTTTTGTTCACGCATCGTTGTAAATATAACAGAATTTGATACGATTGTCATACAAGTGAGAGGTTTAGCGCTACAAAACGAAGTGAATCCACCATTTACTACATTTGAAAATGTCTGTACCAAGTCAGAAATATGACAGTTGTTGTCCTTTCGTTTGATGTGTTTTGTCGTTTGATTTTGCCATTTGATTACGTACAATATAATTTTCCTCGGAGTTCAGTTTTTTTGTGATTTTACTTCCTTCATAAAGGTTTCGCATTGAGATATACTCATCTTGTCTTTTTTATATTAAAAAAACAAAATATAAATAAAAAAAGTATATGCAATTTACTAAAAGTATCATGCGATTACAGCACCATGTTTGAAAAGGTGGGGAACGGTTTATGATCAAGTCTTAAACCAACAATCATTTGACATATACATTTGGTCAGTCGTTCAATGAATTGACCTATAAAACATGATTGATATGCGATTCATTGAAATATGTTAAAATGACTGGCATATAGTTATCAAAGTAACGGGATTAAAATTTATTACGCCAGACGCGCGTTTCGTCTACATAAGACTCATCAGTGACGCACAAAGGTTCCTGGTTCGATTCCCATCTGGGATGAAAATTTCAGAAACTCAATTTTCGGCTCTCCCTTGACACCATTTGCGAGTATGGTCTTTAGGAAACGATGATAGTCCGTCGGAAGGGGACGATAAATGGCTGACCCGTGTTAAGAGAGAGCCATATCTCTTGCACGTTAAAGACACCCTTGTAGATTTCGAAAAAGAGTAGGCTAATGCCGCTACAAGGCAGCACTCGCACCCGCAAAGTGGAAAGGGATTAATATAAGTTGCAAAACTTGTTTCCCAATCCACTATAAATAAATATATTTAAACTAAACTATCAGTGACGCTCATATATATAAGAAAAACAAAACAAACAAGAACAAAGTTGAAGAGCATTAAGAATCCCAAATTCAAAAAAGTTGTGCCATTTTATTCGAAATATATTCATTTATAACCTAATAAGGAAGTTTAAACTAATAAACACCTAAAACCTATTGCTAAAACAAACGAAAAATGCAAAAAGTGAATGTTAATCGTTCACAACGTGGAATAAAGTTTAAACTTCTTCCACTCTCACATGCCTCATTGCAATTTTCTTGTTGGAAATACGGAACTAGTAAACGGCTCATTTTTCAAAGCATTTTCAGGCAAAACTTCTTTTTCATGTAATCATTGGGGCTGTAACAAAAAGTGATAAACAAATTTGCAAATTGACAAAAGTTAAAACAAAATCATAATTTGACCTACCTCGGTCCGTCCAAAGTTGGTCCATAAGTTTTTACTTCGAGGTGATCATAAAAACAATTGACATCATGTTCGATGTCTAATGAGATAAATTTTAAGCTGATGGAAGATCCTACTCGGCCCTGAAATGTTTTAATAAATTGTTTTCAATATTAAAATGAAAAACAAAGAATAACAGTTTTCAGTGACTTGTCTATTTTTCTTCTATCTTCCTTTTTGTTCTCTTTGTGAGAGAATTGACCAACTATTAGAATTTTTCTTCTAGATTTTTTTTTGCAATTATTTCGTTGTAAAGAAAGAGCGTACCGAAATCCTAAATGTTAAAAATTCTTAGTATTTGAATCACCATCAATGGTATCAGAAACACAGGAACATACGTCGATGGATGGATGACAACAAGTTCAATAGAAAATACGCGAAGTGATATTTTAAAAAGTAAAGACTGTGTCAGATGAACTCCTTCAGATCTCAGAATTTCCACGCTATTACTGGCACTTTTTTATGGCATATTTGGTTCTCTAGAATATCATATACCGCAACAATGTTTTCCTGTGTTAGGGTTGATTATGCAGTTCACAAGTGTTTTTTTCTTGTATGTCCTCATTTGAAAATTTTACAATTCACTTTGGTGTATATTTTTCTTATTTTTTCAGATTTAAGTAGATGTGGTAAGAATTCCAATGAGACAAATCTCCATAAAGGTATACATTTTTGTATACATTATTCATGTTTACAAGTTATATTACTAGCATATCACTTTTATTACTATACCTGTATCAGCCATGTGCAACTTGTTGAGAGTGGGTATTTTTGTGGATAACCAGGACTCGAGAATTTTCCCGATGAACCTGTAAAAACGCCTCCACATCCTGGAAAAAATATTTGAATTATACTGAAATACAATACTAATATGTACTATAGTATATGTTTGACACAGTTTTCAATGCATCTTCAAATTTGCATTTGGTAAGCCCAAAACTGGAAGTCGAGCACAAAAACAAAAAAAGTGGATATGAAGCAAAAAGGCCTTAAAAACAGTAAAAATCAAATTTAACGACAGTTTAGATATCTATCATTTCATATTTTTCAGGAATATTGCGTATTTCATAAACTTAAAGTTTCTACAGGTGTTGTATACAGACCATATTTATTGCATTTTGTACAATTACTTTGATTAGTTCCTGTGTTATCTTTCTGAATTGCATGGTATATTACTTCTTTTTGACAATAAAATTAACAAATTATTTTTGTTTATTGTTCAGCTGACATCTTTATGTTTTATGAAACGTTAATGCAGCCATTCCAATCTATTGTCCCAGTTCCTTCTTTCGTTGTTCTATTATACCAGTATCACAGGTAAAGGTAGGACCATCTTCAACCTAGCCAAAATCTATTTGTGCATGTGTCCAGTCATGAGTATGCAATGCATTGGCTGACGTTAATGACAAAAATGGACGATTATATAACTCGAGCCATCAAAACGAGTCGAAGTAACCAACTTGCAATGACGTAAATCTGAATTTAAACTTTTAAAAATATAATATACATATGTATGTACCTGACGAACTATGTACAACCTGTGTACATTCTCTTCCAGTTAAACCCAACGGACACGTACAAGCACAGTTTGGACCAATGTAACCACCGTGTTTACATTGCAAACCTCTTGGACAGTTTTCTGTAAGAAAAAAATCTTCTGTATAAGATAACTGTTGACGACATTACGTTGACCAGTTGATGTCATTGGAATTTTGTGTTAACCCTATGACACACAAAAAAAAAACACATACAAAAAGACGGATATCCCCTTTAATTCGTATATTTTAATCATTATTAACATTGTAAATGGAAATTACTATAGCCATTGCAAGATAGAAATAAAGTATCATTTCGAAACAAATGAAAACAGAATACATATAACAAACAATGATCATTATATACTTTTATGCCCCACCTATAGGAGTATCACAAGCATAATTTTCGGTCTGTGCGTCTGTTCGTTCGTTCATCTGTTCATCCGTCTGTCCCGCTTCAGGTTGAAGTTTTTGGTCAATGTTCAGGTCAAGTTTGAGGTTAAAGTTTTTGGTCAAGGTCTTTTTTTGATGAAATTGAAGTCCAATCAATTAGAACTTATTACACATCTTCCCTATATAATCTTTCTAATTCTAATGACAGTTTTGAACCCCCCCCCCCCCCCCCCCAACTTCACTGAACAAAGAAAATAATAGTTTGAGCGGTGAATCCGCGTGTACACTATGGACATTCTTGTTACTGTTGACTGTATCATATAATTCATATACTTTTTAAAACATGTGAATTTCATGATGAAGATGGTATTTTCTCATTTTATGTTCAGTAATTTGTACTTTTACAAACAGCTTTATTTATAATATGCATATTTTAAAGTTAATACCATGTTAATAATGTACCAATATGCATATATCCTGTTGCAAAACTTCGAATTTTTCGAAAAAACAGAGGTTTTCCTATCAAAGGAATAGATTACCGTAGTCGTATTTGGCACAACCTTTTTAAAATTTTGGGTCCTCAATGCTCTTAAATTTTGTACTTGTTTGGCTTTATAACTTTTTTTTTATCTGAGCGTCACTGATGAGTCTTATGAAGACGAAACGTGTGTCTGGCGTATTAAATTATAATCCTGGTACCTTTGATAACTATTATATGCAATATTGCATGATTTATAATAGACCTTTTCAACATCTCTCGACGCCTACAGTTGAGAACGACTACTACAGGTAAAATGTGAAGGGTCGTCTCAAAAATAAAAATAAAATGAGATCATTATTGATTTTATTGCTTTCAATCATTGACAGTGATAAAACTTTCCTACAGAGTCCAAATGACATTGGTTTTTTTTAATTTATTATAAAGAAAAAGAAAAGTCACATTTCATCTTTTATACGTTTAGCTTCTAGCTGTCCTGGATGAATTTGGAAAATGAAAGAACAAATCATGTTGTAGTTGATATTTAAAGTCATAAGAAACGAGTGACCGGTGAAAAATAATGTTCTTCCAATTCTTGAACCAATGCGTACAAACATCATAAACTTAGTCTTCTGTGCTCGAATTTATAATTTTTTTCGTGTAAATTTCGTATGATCGTCAATTTTTTTTCAATCCGTCAGTGTTGTTGTGAAAATATGGCAGGTAATTAAAGTTCGTGTTTTGAAGCCGAAGTTTAACGATTGTCACCTGTTTGTCAACAACTGACGAAAAATAAACAAAAAAGCATGGAAATTGAGCACGTGTTTAACATGTAAATTCAGATAATAGTTTATTTTAAATACATCCATGCGTATTGTGGTCACCGGATTTTTACGAGATGGGTCACACTGAGGTCACCTTGCATACGGAAAATATGTCGGGGGAATTGCTTGCTGGAAGGAAGCAATTCAAATAAAGTAAACTTCTTCTAAATATGAATAAATTAAAGAATTTTCTTCAGAAAAAAGTATATGTAAAATAAGTTTAACAATGAAAACTATCCATTAAGTTATAAAAAACATATGCATTATTTTTTTTGATTTGAGGTTTCTTATGACTTTAATTAAACAATGATTATTTCGGTTTGACAAGGGTGGCACATGTCTGTTGGTTTTGGCCTTAGATGCCTCCATAATGTACTCAATATATACTTTGTGTATCATTTCAATTCACCAATTTGGAGTTCCACTTCAATTCTGCATTCACCAATCACTACTTAAATGTTGTAACATTGTAACGAGAGGTCAATTATATTTTTTTTCAAAATTTATCAAGGAAAAACTTTAACTCGAACATGGAGAAGACCGTCGTTGAAAAAAACCAACAAAAAAACGTGATATTTATCTTCGACAAAAAAAAATCAATATCTAATTATCCCTTCAGAAATTGAATATGTACATCAACTAAGATGAAGATCGGTAGAAAAACACCAAGTTGGTCGTGTTCACATGTGTGATACGGACGGTCTCAAATTCCCAATTTCGCGTTTGCAAAATGAAGGGAGAAGTCACGAAAACGCGAACAGGTTTAAATAAATGGCCGCATCCGGCCACCACACACATATTTATTTATTGATTTGGTTGATATATATTCTTAAACTATATAGTCGAAACATTATAAAACCGCCAATCCAATATGTTACGTAAGGATAATCATGATGTTTTTGTCTTTGAGACGACCCATCCATTTTACCTATAAACTGTAGGTGTAATTAGTCGGTGTCGAGAGATGTTTCAAAAGGTCTAATAGCAATAGCTTGCATGACTAATATTCGTTTAAGATGATATGTAATTATACTAGGGGAAGCGTTTGTCTCCGAGTCGAAAGTATTTGTTTTACTCCTTAATGCTATATGAACCGCACAGAAGCAAGAACAGACCAATTTCCATGTCTTTGGATTAAAATGTTCGGCATCAAATCAAGGGCATCTCCAACACATGAACTGTAAACAAGGAATTTAAAATTTATCTTTTTATAAATCTACTTACTATTGCAATCATATAAATCATTGATTGTTTTTATATCTGTAAAGCTCAAGTGTGCTCTTTGTCCCATTGCAGCCGTTAGTCTTCTATCGTGTGGTTGCAAAGTATATTTATTGGCGTTGGCATCTTTACTAAAAAACTGAAATAAAGCAAGAGAGTATAATAGAAAAAAACGTATAAAACAATTATTAGATTCTTGAATAACAAATTTTTGAGACGAAATACAAAACTAAAATTAGCGTCTTTGCTTTGAAACAATTGGTTTGACTCTATAGTAGACTAACTGGGCAATTATATTAGTAACGTGTATCTACTCTGCCGTTCAGAATTGTGTATGGAAAATGTATTGCTTTATATCATCTATTTTGTTAATTAAAAGGATTTTATAAATTTCATACACATTCAAAGCAGTTGGTTGTAAATTTTGCTATATTATGCTTTTATATACTTATATCTTCTATGAAGATTAAAACAAAAGACACGTGGAAAAGTTGTTTTACCAATTACGTTTTCAGGTTGCTTGTTTGGAATAAAAATATTGCATAATTTTTACCAATGGGCCGTAGTGCATAACAGATCCAATGTCATATGGTTCATTCGTTCGTTCAGTGTCCGTCCCATGTTTGTTAAAGAATTGTTCATTTCCAGTTTTGACGTTGTCCAAATACACTGTGATGTTTGAATCTCTATCTGGTCGGGAATGTTCGTGAAACATCCCTGCCACGTGACCAAATTCATGAGCCAAGCTGCCAATCTGTAAAATAGTTAATAAATCGTGTGAAGAACTTTTTAGTGTATTTTTAAAATATCAGCTGTATTAGTACGAGGTTAAGAAACAGGAGTAATGCGAGCTTCAATCGAAACGAGTAAAAAGAAATAACAAACATTGTCCAAATTGAGACGAAAGTGTATGATTTGTGATATGCTTCAGAATTTTGAACTGTGTGTGCATTTACTGATTATTGACATGGTTGCATGGTTAATTTTGTGATTTACACATCTAAGATCGGCGCAGTAGAAAATAGAGTTAATCTTGCTGTGTGTCTGTGAGCAGAAAGTGGGTTATGGTTCAGAGACTGGAACATTCATATTCGGAGAAGTACGTCATACGAATGCGATTGCGATACACATTCTGTGGTCACTTAAGTTCATACAACACTCGTCAACAGAAATGCACAACAATAAGTCCGACAGTGTGCGAAGCTTTAAAACGATATCTGTATTATACTTATAAAATTCTGAAACATCCCTTATTACACCAAAATAACAAAAAGTATATTCAGGAACATTTGACTAAAATATTCGAAAATAATTGTAGCTTGGTTATAATAATATCAGTTAAATTATCTTACATATTAGAAAAAGAACAAGTTAAAAATAAAAGTAAATAGAAAACAGATTTCATACCTTGTCTTTACAGTATGGGGCAATTTCTAAGTCTTGGATTCCATATGCACTCCTTCCTATATGTGATTGACATCTGCATAAATAATTTGAGACGATTATACCCTTCCAGAGCCCCCACCTCTAGTTTTTGGTGGGGTTCGTGTTGTTTATTCTTTAGTTTTCTGTGTTTTGTCATGTGTACTATTGTTTATCTGTTGTTTTTTTTCTTCATTTTTAGCCATGGCGTTGTCAGTTTGTTTTAGATTTATGAGTTTGACTGTCCCTTTGGTATCTTTCGTCCCTCTTTTATAGCTTTTCGTGTTTTGAAAACCATATTCCACACACAGAAATTATTCAGAAAAAAAACATTGCTCAAAAGATAATAATTATTCATAATGAGTCAATATGTTTCCAAGCAGGAAAATACAGTGATCAGCAAATGCTATCTGATTTTGTCTCGTGCCCGAAAAATATTTTAGGTCAAGGCAGACAACAAAATGTGATTTAAAGGAAAAAAAACCCAGATTATTTCTTTAAATGTTGAAGAAAATGTTTGCAAAAGTGAATACCACTTTTCTGAATATATGTCATTTATCACTTTAAGTGACATGACATATATATCAATAAGATTAACGGTACCAATTTTCTTGCACCAGATGCGCATTTCGACAATACATGTCTCTTCAGTGATGCTCGTTGCCAAAATATTTGAAATCCAAAGCTTATATAAAAGATGAAGAGCTATAATCCAAAAGGTTTTCAATCAAAAAGAATAAATGGATAAAACAAAGGTACAATCAATGTCCGAATGACCTTAGTCTTTTTGTCGAAATATTGCCTGGCAAGTGCATTATGAAAATTCACAAATGTTATTATTCAATCTTATAATTTGTTTTGTAGTATACATCCTTTCAAAGTCTTTGAACAACTAGATTTAATAGAATTTGAGGTTTACTTTGATGACATTTTCTTTTTGTCTGTGTGTATTCTATGACATTCCACATACACGCACAAAAATAAATATGTTCACGAAAAATATAAATTTTACTTTGCCTTTCAATTAAGAATATTCTTGAAAGATAATAATGATTATACTTTTCGTGGGTTATTTCTATATATGTAACTACAAATATAATAAAGCATGTACTAAAATGTATACAAACTTGTTTCCAAAGAGTATGTTGACACCATGGATACCGATTGGTGTGTTTGGTGTCTGACGAATAAATCTCAGGCATGTAGTGTCCTCCCACATTTTTATGGCCTTTTCTACGTTAGTTTTTATTAGAGTACCAAGTTGGTTATTAGCTGTTGAAAATAAACACACTTATATCAAATTTTGATTTCAAAATTTTCTTGAAAAAGCATTTGAATTAAAATATGTTTTTCACTAGCTGAAAGCGAATTTTATTTTGGATGTTGAATAAAAAAAAAATTAATAAAGGACTGACTGTAATTTTTTTGATGAAATACCAAACAATCTAGTGCGCTCTGAATAAGTTATAAACCTATATGGTAACTTTAACGGTACCAATTGCACGCATTTTGATCATTTCGATAATGAATGTATCTTCAGGTGTATTTGCCACCATTGATTTTGCTCTATTAGTTTAAAAAAAAATGTGCAGAATTTATCTTTCATTGTTTCAAATAAAGAAATACTGTCAAGTACTATAGACAAAATTTCGCATAACATTTCATTGCATAAGAAAATAACCATCACTGGAAATAAACAAACTCCAACGTACAAGATTGAATAACCATGTGTCCTCAAGTTTCTAAACTATTCTTTAGAAACACCAAATAAAAAACTGTCAAGCTTTGAAAAAGCCAAGATAAATGTTAATGAAATTACTGTCTTAGAACAGGTGCAAACAATTGCAACGGGTTTAAACGTGTTAATGGAATCAAATCTTCACCCTCATCTGAAACATCGCAACATAGAAAGACGCACTATAAAATATCAATTGAAATAGCTTAACTCCTTATTACGTTTCTAAAAGGAAATTATGCAGTCTTTCCGAAATACTTGCGAAGCTAAGTTTATCTGATCAATATATTTTTTGCAAAACGAAATAAAGATTTTTCGTAATTATACTTACGCCATTGATCGTCATATCTATATACTATAATACCATTTGGCCAAATTTTGGTAACTTGTTGTACTGTCTGTCTTCGTTTCCTGTTTCCTGTCAGAATCTCTTTAGCTATTTCATTAGCTTGTTCCGGTGACAAAATAATATCAGATTCAAACGCAGTCCCTTCTTCTTCTGGTGGGCGATGTACATTTAGTTCTTTTCTGTGCGGTCGGGGAGAATGTGGCAAGTTCTTCAAATAATCAGACAGTAACGATGGCTGCAAAGTAGTATATTGGTTTCATAACAAATTCTAAAGCAGAACTTTTGAAACACGAAAAAGTTTCATAAACAATCGACTCTAATAAATGTTGACACGAAACTACGTCATTTACAAATACATTTACTTAATTGGTAATTTACAAAATAACACAAAATATCACGTAGGATGTTATCAATGCATTCCTTAGTTTTTGACGAGTCCAGAAAAAACTTGACCAACGCACTGAAATTGGAATCATAATACCTTAAATTTACCGGAGATGTGAATATAGCTTAAGATGCTGGAAGCTGCCACTGTAAAAATTATTGCAGAAAATGTTTATATACATATGAATTTATGTATCAGCTTATTTTTTACTCTCATTATTGTAGTCCTTAAAACAAGGTACTCACCAATGATGTTGTCCACGATAAACACAATAAAAAGACGAGTAACGACAGTAGTGTTTTCATTTTCAAGTTTCAAAGCGTATTGCATTAAAACTGTTTTCCCTTCCTAATTTATATGCCATGAAAATATTTCCTTTTCCTTGTTCAAAATGACTGTAAACAATATCAAACACTAATTTGTAGCTACGGTTACTGAGACACATCTAATATTACATAAGGATACGTTTTACTACAACAGTAATAAGTAAACAGATGGGACATTTTGACTTTTTCAAATTGATAGTTTTTCAATGCAGTCACCCGGGAGGTAAATTAGAAAATTTATGGGCCTTAGATTATGAAGAAGAGACTCCGATATTGTTGCTGGGATTCGTTTATTTAATTAAACTATTAAGGAACCTCCACCTAAATTAATTTTAATATCCACTCTGAAAGCACGTCCTAATATTAAATCACTAGATATCGCTTTCTTTTGTCGAAAATTCAAACTGACATACAGGCTAAGTATCGACAATTTACCCTCCTTATGCAACGGTATTTAAGAAATGTCAGTTACTTTGGTATTTCCCCCAAACATTTACATTTTAAATTCAATTTTATGAAAAATATAAAGTCATGGCAGGTTAAATACGGCGTAAATTCAAAAGTACTTCTGGTGTCAATCGAATCTTTATTTTGGAGAATCAACGCCGACGCAAACATTTTGTAAATTATTGGGTCAAAGTTGATACCGAAAAAGGACAGGAACAATTTCACTTAAGACATCAACAAATTATATTATATTGTACTTTGAATTTTGAATACAAAGAAGACAAGAAGGCGGTAATTCGATTATTTTTTTAATATAAAGCTATCGAAAAATACATTTATGTATAGAAGGTACAGAGGAACAATTAAAATCCGTAAGTCATTATGTCTTTCGGTCTGTGTCTCCGTTCGTCCGTCTGTTGAGTGTTCGTCTGTCTGTTCGTTCGTCTGTCTGTTCGTCCGTCCGCTCGTCCCGCTTCAGGAGTAAAGTTTTTAGTCAGTGTAGTTTTTGATGAAGATGAAATTTCCCTATGATATGATCTTTCTAATTTGAATGCCGAGTTCTGACGGTCTATTGAACATTTAAAATGATATTTCGAGTTGGGAATTCGTGTACCTTGGAGACATTATTTTTGTTGCTCTCATTTAGTTTAAGTATTTTTGAAATACTAAAGCTTTTCTACCTCAGGAGTAAATTACTTTAGCTGTATTTGGCTTAACTTTTAGGAACTTTTGGTTCTCAATTCTCTTCATATTGGTACATTATTCAGCCTTTTAACCCTTTTTTATTCGAGCTTCAATGATGAGTCTTATGTAAACGAAACGTGCGTCTGGCGCAAATGCAAAATTTCAATCCTGATATCTATGAAGAGTTGATTTGCATAACGTTCAGTGACAAATATTTCATCAATTATCTGTATCTGAACATATTAAAATGAGTACAATTGGTATGTTTAGCTCGATAGATCAACAAGAATTTAAGGCGACAAATTCGGACTTCAACAGGAGCAATTAGATTATGTTAAAAAGCGCAGAAACATTGCACTGCAAAAGATGACGGACGGATCCATCAAAGAGTTTTTGAAAGGATTCATTAAATATACAAAATGTTGAATTCACTCAACATGAGGCATTGGATTTGTCTTCCGAATTCCGCAAAGACGTCACTACGTTTTTTTACAGTACACACCACCAAAGAGAACCTCCAAGTTAAGCAAGAATTTTATTACAGGGCTGGAGTAGTCCAATCAGCATCATTGTTAAATAACAGTCCACAAGAAACTTCATTTTGCCATAGCAATCTCGCCCAAATCTGGCGTGCAGAATTTACTGCTTCATAAGTTACACGAACAGCTGTGCAACATCATTCCCACTTGAACCTGGAAATATTTGTAGGTCTCATTATAAGGAGGCCGGGTCATACATTTCCATTCTCAATTTTATATTTTATGATATTATAAAGAAAACGTCGGACGCCATCATGATATGAGTTGAACATTTTGCAGTTCTATGACAAAAATAATCAATTATGGTTCAAACTCATTTTTCTGATTTAATACGGACTCAAAATAAAATTGCTGGGTTTATAAAGCAAAAACATCTAACAAATAAACACAGAATGGAAAACCTTTTTTTCTGTATCATATATTAAAAAATAAACAGAGGTGAGTCAGTTGCTTCGACTAATTTATTTGATGGTCCCTTGGTTATCTTCTCTCCCATGTCACTAGCACTTGGTTTCCACCATCTATCATCGTCGTCAACTTTTAAAATCTACTCCTCTCAAACTATCAGACCAAATACAAGTATAACCAAACTTGGACATGACAATCATAAGAGTATCTTGTTTAAATCAAATGTCCCAGATGACCCCGCCTGCAAACTTTGAACGACGATTTTTTAACTATTTTTTCGAGGTGTTTTTGGTAAAAGCTTAAGAAGATAGAGAAAAATTGTAAACAGAAAAAAAATATCAGTGTTCACAAGATCAATATAAGAGATTTTTGTCGTGTCTGATCTAGTCGACAATGTAAAAAGTAAAAACACAAAAATACTGAACTCAGAGGAAAATTCAAAAGGGAAAGTCATTAATCAAACGGCAAAATCAAAAGTCCAAACACATCAAACGAATGGATAACAACTGTCATATTCCTGACTTGGTACAGGCATTTTCTAATGTAGAAAATGGTGATTGAATCTGGTTTTATAGCTAGCTAAACCTCTCACTTGTATGACAGTCTTATCAAATTCCAAGCGAGTGTCCAATGTTGATGCATATAGACCTATAGAGTCTTTAGTTTCCTCTCAATATGGTGAGACTGTAAAATTTGAAATACCAAGTTAGTTTTATTCTACATTCTGTATTTCAACAACTTACATGCTAGTGCGTAAAGAAAGAAAAATAACACACTACAGATTATTGATAATAATGGTTATTCTGGCATATTTGTTTATGTCTGAAGACCAACTTTATATTAAAATTTTCCATTAAGATTTATATCATTAATATTTTTTGAGAACTTTAAATTATTGTCCCTCTCTCTATATGTTTGATAGTTTAAACAATATCAGAATACTTTCAATTCAATCCTGCACTCGAAGAGATTAAATAAGTTGTTTAACGAGTATTTAATACTGGATTATCTATATCGTTAATCCAACAACAAGTAAATATTATACAAGCGATACAATTAAATACCTATAAAATTTCATTTTAATGTTTGACAAATATTTGATTTTTAAGCAAACAAATCTTGTTCAATACCATCTTTTATTGTGTATATGAAGTGGATTGTCGTAATGGAGTGAATGTTAAACAGTCAGTTTTATCATGGAATCACTACAAGGTAATAGATTCATTTTTCCCCATTTCAGTCTATTATTGATTTTTCGGTTATCATCGAAACCAAACATTTGCAAAGTATTTCCTTAATAACTTTCAGAACAAGACTGATTTAACGACAATATTATCAATCTGATTTATGAATTTGTACCATTATTATTTTGAAGATTTAGTAGTATTGTATACAATTGCACTAATTTTAAACCGGATAAAGGAAATAATAAGACATATTGAATTGACAGGCTTACAGTAACTTATTACCAACAACATGTCCAACAATTCACAGACTGTTGAATACAAGTGCAATTCATCTCTATCATTCATTCACACGATAGATTTGATTTTGCAAGGGGAACTTATGGTGAAAATCAACCTAAATTTCTATAATATTCAATAGAAAAATAAAGTACGAGACGTAGGATAAATCCAAAGTCTACGTCGATGAGACTCCAGCAGACGTCACAAATACTAGATACACCTAAAAAGATAGACCTACAACAAGAAATGTATATATATCTTAAACATTTGTTATTTCGGAGTCTTTTATAGCTCACTATTGGTTTTGTTGATTATTGAAGGTCGCATGTGGCTTATAGTTGATAACTTAGATGTCAATTTGTCTCTGATTGAGAGTTTTCTCACTGGCAATCATACCACATCTTCATATTTTCATATGTATTAATGAACAATTCCTAGGACAAAGGAGTAGGTCCGGTAAGACCTCTTTTTGGTCCCAAATATAACAGTTTTACAAAAATTGTTAAAATGTAAACTTTTAGTTATTTATTGGACAGTTGAATACTTCTGCTTCATAAATATGGGCTGTTTTTGACAATACAATGCACATATATCGGGTTGTAGCACCATATAGTCATGCTAAATTACTGAAATCTTCAAAATTCTATCATTTTAGTTAAATTTTAGACGGTTTTCGTGTAAAACGAAAGGGGCCGTATTCGTGTTCATCCATAATATTGAAATTAAAGTTGTATTTTATGATAATACATAACATATATAAAGGTTGTGGATGAACACGGATGCGGCCACTTTCATTTTTGACAAAAAAACATCTGAAAAGTGACGTTTTTGGCATATTTGAGAAATTTTTCATATTTGAGCTTGAATCGGATCGTTTTTAAAGACTAAATCAGTTAAAATCTTGCACAGAAACTAATCGAATCAAGTAAAATAGACACTAAAGTGTTTAAAAAGTGGTCAAAATCTTTCGTCAGATGAAACTGAAATTTGAGGCCAAAATGAGTCCTTACCGGACCTACCCCTTTAAATCTTCACGAGTCTTTACACGTTTGGGGGAGGGGGGTTCGGCGGTTGAGCAATTTGAATGGGGACATATGGTTGGAACCCACCCTTTGAAAATTGGCGGATCCGCTCCTGTGCTCCTGTCTCAACTGATTTTTTTAAAAGTTTAAAGCAAACGGGGAATGTGTCCAAAGAGACAACAACACAACCAGAGAGAACAAAACAAACCAAGCCCGCATATGAGTCTTCTATACAGCGAGATATTCAGCTGGCCTCTAAATTGTATTGTATACTTGATCAGCAAAAAAGACGCAACTATTAACTTATAAGCTTACAAATTAATTCAAAATAAAAAAAGCAAGACTAACAAAGGCTAGAGTTTCTAGATTTAATAGGCTTCCAGTATGGCTAGCTCTTGATAATGATACGTTTATCCTGGAACTCACTAAATTTAAGAGAAAAAAAGTACTTCCAGCATTGAATGTATCTTTAGCAAATGTGAAAAAAAATCATTCATGTGATATAATGACACATAACCATATGTATGTGCCTGTCCCAAGTCAGGAGCCTGTAATTCAGTGGTTGTCGTTTGTTTATGTATTACATATTTGTTTTTAGTTCATTTTTTGTACATAAATTAGGCCATTAGTTTTTTCGTTTGAATTGTTTTATATTGCCATTTCGGGGACTTTTATAACTGACTATGCTATATGGGCTTTGCTTATTGTTGCAGGTCGTACGGTGACCTATAGCTATTAATTTCTGTGCTATTTGGTCTCTTGTGGAGAGTTGTCTCATTGCAATCATTCCACATCTTCTATTTTTATATATACATATTCGTCATATTCAAATTTTCCAATTCCTTTGAAGTATTAGACTAAGTGTTTAATTTAAAGTAGTTAAGATCAAATGGCACTACCGTGGAAATATGACAAAAGTAATTAACGAATGTCAGTTATCCAAATTTGCTAGATATGAAATTTCAAATCAAATATCTAAAAGTATTTTGCAAATTTTTCTATTGTCTTCATAAAAACTGTCGCTTAATTGATTTGCCTCTATCATATGACAAAAAAATTGACATTTACGTAACGTTAAATAAACCAATCCTTTTGACAGCCCAATATAACGATTTTTAATTATTATTCACCACAAATGGTAAGTGACAATAGGAAATTCCTTTTCCTCGCCTTGTTTCTTTATTATTGAATTTGTCGACAAAAGTGTTGTTACACTGTGTGATAAATGGATCATCTAACTTAATAGCCCGATCTTTATCTGTCGTAAGTTGACAAGTTTTTTATTCTGTAGGGAATATGTTGTTCAAGATTAGCTTTAAGTACTGTCATCTAGTGACTTTTGGGAACAGTTGTTGACATTACGACCAGAACTTTCCGTTAGTATACAGAATAATGACTGGCCACCTCGCAAATTAGTTTGTTATTCAATAAAAAGATAGATTTTCATTGACTAGAATACACCACAGCTGTTAAAATGAGGCTTTTCTTAGAGATAATTAATTGAACGCATCTTCATTCATACTTATTTAGGATTGTATTAATGCATTACGATATGATATATTTCTTGTTTTTGTTTTTGTTTATTAATAACATGTCCAACAATACCTAGACTGTTGAATGAAAGTGCAATTCGTCTCTATTATTCATTATCACGATTCGTGTTTTGAATGGGGAAATTCTGGTACAAGTCTACTTAGATTTCTATAATAACCAATCGGAATTCATAATTGAGATGAAGAGCAAACCTTATTTTAAAGCGTCGATGAGGCAGCAGCAGGCGCACAAATAGCAAATCAAAGATACACCTAGAAGGAAAAGTACATGTTTAACATTTGTCATTTCGGAGCCTTTCAAAACAAACTTTCACAATGTCACATTGTTATTGGATTTGAACCTTAGAATTGTCATGCAAATTCATTTTTTTTCAAATGTTATATATCAAAAAAAAAATTGAAATAGTACCATTTCGAGTTCAACATCCTCAACTTTCTTTTCAAAAGATTCCGAAAACCGGAAACAATGATACACGATTAGGAGCAGGGCTCATCTTGGTACCCTAACATTATATTATTCCAACATGGAAACTGAATTTCAAAAAGCAGGAAGAAGTGCAAACATATAAAACTGTTTTTGAAGGTCTTTGCGTCGGAACTAAACACATTTATTCTAAAAACAGTTGTTGGCATGACACGGGTTATGTTCTTCTCGTTTATGTTATGATGGTATGATACTAAACCCCTAACAGGAAGGATTGTGCCTGATGTTTATATGATGAAATCATAATCTTTCAGTCAGTTTAATTGAAGTCTGGAGCTGGCATGTCAGTTAACTGCTAGTAGTCTGTTGTTATTTATGTATTATTGTCATTTTGTTTATTTTCTTTGGTTACATCTTCTGACATCAGACTCGGACTTCTCTTGAACTGAATTTTAATGTGCGTAGTGTTATGCTTTTACTTTTCTACATTGGTTAGAGGTATAGTGGGAGGGTTGAGATCTCACAAACATGTTTAACCCCGCCGCATTTTTGCGCCTGTCCCAAGTCAGGAGCCTCTGGCCTTTGTTAGTCTTGTATTATTTAAATTTTAGTTTCTTGTGTACAATTTGGAAATTAGTATGGCGTTCATTATCACTGAACTAGAATATATTTGTTTAGGGGCCAGCTGAAGGACGCCTCCGGGTGCGGGAATTTCTCGCTACATTGAAGACCTGTTGGTGACTTTCTGCTGTTGTTTTTTTTATTTGGTCGGGTTGTTGTCTCTTTGACACATTCCCCATTTCCATTCTCAATTTTATATATACAAATTGGTTTTTTTTAACAGGGGTTTTATGATTTCTTTATATCAAAAGAATAGAAATCTTTTCTGAGATGGATGTTCTACCAACAACCAGATTTCCGGAAATTAACACGGTTCGATCAAAACAAAGTTCACCAGAAAATTGTATAGTAAAACTACCAAATGTTGAAGACAAAACAAACTATATTTCATCTGACGACGAACCTGTTTCGTCCCCGTGCTCACGTCCTCGACGACGCCGGAAAAAATCAAACTCTGGTACGTCGTCTGCAAGAAAATCAGCGCGTGCAGATAGCAGAAGTCAACATATACATGTATCACCATTATCAGAGCTGAAGCCTTTGAATTTGCTCGATAACACCCAAATAATCAGTGACGATTTGTATAACGAAAAGAAGGAAAGATTGATAAAATGTTCCAAACTAAAAGATGAATTAAGAGTATATTTTAACATTGATGCTAAACTGGGAATCATCAAGACAGAGGACAGTGAGGATGACGCATATGATACAGATTTAGATCAAGATAGAGGTATATTTGTTTTCTTTACCCCCCCCCTTTTTTTTTTAATGATTTTGAACTCATAAAACAGTTGGGGGCGATATTAAAAACCTGCTTAAATAACAAAAATCCAAAATTCCAAATAAATAGTCAGGATATGTCGGTTTCCAACTCCATTCACAGAAAAATACATGTTTTTTTCTCAATCAAAAATATTTATGTTTATCATACATTATTTCTATATATTTTTGCAGTTGGCTTAGAACTTATTGTGGACGAAAAAACTAAACAAATAAAAGATTTTGGTGAATTTCCTGAATACAAAAAGCGATGCCGGGATCTTAAAGTTGTTCCCAATACATTCCTAATTCGCCATGCTACCGAGGACAATTTCAAAATGAGGCACCGATACATGACGTCAAGTGATTGCAGAACTATTTCAAAGGAAGTGGAGGTATAAAAATTTCTTTACTTAAGTCAAATAGATTATGACAGCAGCACAGCCAGTGTAATATTCGTGCTATGTCATTGTTTTAACGAAGAGAACATTTAGCTTGTCAATAAAAAAGGAGAGGTTGAAATACGAAGTTCAACAAATGAAGACAACAAATTAAGAATGATGAAGTATACCATTGGTTAAGAAAACATGCAAGTAGTGGTTCACAAGCATTAGATAAAAAAGAGTTAAACATAGTGGCATATATATGCAATAGATCTGTGTCCTTGGTTACTTTTAAAATAACGGTTTGTCTATGTGTGTCTACATCAAATTGTAAATTATAGATCCTATAAAATTCTTACTTATCTATTGCATTTCGAAAAAAATGGGACTCTCGATCAAATTGTATTAAAAGAAAATGAACCAATTTCAAAAGTATAGGATATAATTGCTAAATTAGCGAAACAATAAAGAATAAAGAAGTACAAACATAACGATTTGTTTGTTTTCCTATTGTAATTGGTTTGACATATAGACATCAAAAAGGCATTCTCATTCTTCAAATTTGAAATTGTAATAAATGGAAGATTATTTTGTGGAAAAATGAATAACAATCAGACAATGTCTCGACGGCACAACTTTATAAAATCATCTAATCAAGTGTAGAATCTAAGGAAACATATTGCAGAACTTTGAAACATTGAATTTTAAATGTGTCTTTTCTTTTTTGCAGCATAATCTGGCTTTTCAAAGTATTGATTTAGAAGATAATGGAATAACTCACAAACATTTACAGACTATGGCAGACATGTTGCTAAAGAACAACAGCATTATTGAATTCGTATGTCATAAAGATTTTAACAAGTGTTTCATCTATAGCTTCTTTAGCAAATAATCCATTTCAAACGATGTATTTCATGAAATAAATCTACAAATTATCGTATAATGGAGCATTTACATTCTAGTATGCTGTAATGGATATTCCATCAAATGCTATAATCAAAGGCTTAAATTCTTTAAAAAAGATCCGAATACGAATGGTTCGCAATTCAATTATGATTTTTCTAAAGTATTCTAGGCTAAGTTTTCTGTGTTTAGTTCATGATCATATCTGGTGTATCCCTTCTTTCCCCTAAAAACATCATTTATAAAATGTATCCGTCAAACACGCTTTACAGAGTGTTGTGCTGTTGCATTTGTTTTTGCAAACCTGTATTTCATTAGGGAAGGATTGATTGAGCATAAACACTCGCGACTCTCTGTTTGTGACTTTCCAAAGTCAGGCGCCGATATATTTGATAGCATCATAGTATTTTGTTTCCTGGACTGTCGGTCCTCAAGAGTATTGTATACAGACTAAAAAACCAACCAATAGAAATGCTGCACGTATTTTTGTTCTCTGGGTACTTAGTAAATGGCTATGATCGACCGGCTTGGTTTTTGACTGGCTAAATTATCGTTATTTTTGTGTAAGACATGTCAGATCGTAAGAACTTTAAAAAATTTCATATTCTGTATTTTACTCATTTGTATTTTCGGATCTTCATAAGACAATTTCTAACTTTTTCCATTGCTTTGTATTGTTAGTGGAAAATGCTTAGGACAGAAACGCATGCGTTGTTGTTTATTTTTGTTTAAAAATATTTTTCAGAATATATCAAATAATCCTATTGGTCCAGAAGGTGCAAAAATTCTAAAATATATATTGGCTAATAATTATCACGTGGTGAAGGCTGACGTTTCAGGTATGTTGATCCTTCAGATATATATATCACTCAATCAATTTGGCGTAATCTAGCGTGGGTTTTACGACCATGTGATTGAAAGACATCCTTTTGAAGAAAAAAGATAAATAGTTATACTGCTTATTAATTATATTTTAAATATCCTTGCAATAACTTATTATAAGACTAAATCAAAGATTAACTGTAACGAAATCGAACATCATTCGGTAATAAATGTACTTGAGCCACGTCACTACCTTTATAAACAGTTAATGTAACAAGACGCATTGATGTTTTCTCGTGCAAGAAATACACTCGAACACAATATTTGTAACCAAGGTGTAAAAGTGCGGTCTTGGATTTTGGCTGTAATCGACAATTTACCTTCACTGTCAGTTCCAGTCATTCTAAGGTTAGGAAGTACGGTCTTTTGAATATTGCTGTATTCTACACAAACAAAGATTACTGGAATCACAAAACATTTTGGACAACACAATATTATCACATACATCCATGAACCATCACCTGACCTCTGCGAAAAAAAACCACACAACAACAAAAAACACACGTTAAAAGTACGTGTTTTGTCAATCAGCTTTTGTCATTTACACCTTTTAAAAATACAATGCGATGCTAACACTTTTTTTTTTAAATTTTCACGCCTTTATTAACATTGAACGTCATATTTCTTCATAATGACGTTTATATTTTCTGACGTCAGACACGCGAAGCAATGAATGTGTTTTTAATTTGATAGATGCTTTTGTGCTTTTTTGTAAAATTGTTTTAAGATTGAAACACAACCATGACTGCTGTACCCATATTTTGACTAATTTATTTATTATGTCTGTCACGCATCGTTGTAAATATAACGGAATTTGATGAAACTGTCGTACAAGTGAGAGCTAGGTTTAGCGCTATAAAAACAGGTTCAATCCACCATTTTCTGCATTTGAAAATGCCTGTACCAAGTCAGGAATGTGACAGTTGATGTGTTTTGTCATTTGATTTTGTCATGTGATTAGGGACATTCAGATTGAATTTTCCTCGGAGATCAGTATTTTTGTAATTTAACTTTTTAATTATATAATAATTGTAGATTGTGGTCTCGGAGAAAAGTCTGGTCCTTATCTAGCAGAGATCATTGAGGTAAAAGAATTACTTAACAATAAAAAGGACATTAACATCTTCTTTATACCTCATTGTTAATAGATTTTTCATTGGTTGGTAATCACGTTCTACCGACATAGTCTTATTTCATTCTAAATAATATAAATGTACCAATCAGTGTAAGTTCTTAACCCTTTCTATTTTTTCTCAAAGCTTTTATTCCTTGTGCGCTTCACTTAGATCGACTTACTTTAAATTGACCTAAACATGTTAGATATATGTTCTTTTTACAGAATAATGTTTTCCTCCGGGAGTTATATCTAAGACGCAATAACCTTGGTAATGCAGCTGCAAAGTATATTGGAGATGCTTTAGGTTAGATAATAACTATGTTATATTTTATAACAATACCAATTGTAATAAACTAGATGCACATTTTGAATGTTTTTCCAGTGATGATTAAGGTCAAAATACTTAATGAATTTTGGACTTACTTTTAGCATTAAAGAGTTGATATAACCAAAAAGAGTAGCAAATAAACTCATCATAGACACCAGGACTAAATTAAGTATATACGCCAGACGCGCGTTTCGTCTAAAAAAGGCTCATCAGTGACGCTCGAATCCAAAAAAGTTGACAAGGCCAAATAAAGTACGAAGTTGAAGAACATTGAGGACCAAAATTCCTAAAAAATTGCCAAATACAGCTAAGGTTAATTATGCCTGAGGTAGAAAAGCCTATATATATTTCAAAAAATTCAAAAATTTGCAAACAGTAAATTTATAAATATAACCATATCAATGACAATTCATGCCAGCACAAAACGTGTTGACTGCTTGGCTTGTGATACCCTCGGGAAATAAATCTTCACCAGCAGTGGCATCGACCCAGTGGTTGTAAATAAACTCCTCATAGATACCAGGACTAAATTTATAAACTCTGCATGATGAATCAGCTATGCATGAAGGAGATACATTCCTTTATAAATACAGGCAACAGTTAACCGCTGTTCGAAAGTCATAGAGGTAAATCTATTAAGAGAAAACAAATCCGGGTTACAAAATAAAACCGAGGGTTCAACTATAAGAGGAAAACAGGAAAACAAAGAAACAAAACAAACTCTGAAGTGCAACAAAAAAAGACAATGAAACAAATTCAGTACCGAACAATTAGATCGACAATGGCAGTTTTTAACAACTCTGCCTGGCTATACAGCCCTTGCATGCTATGAACTATATGATTACATCTATATACTATACCTTTTTAAAACGTTGAAGAATCGAAATAACAAAACGGAGGACTAAAGTGTTGCAAAAATTACGCACAAGGAATGAACTATGCACGAGGGAGATACATTCTTTAATTAAAAAAAAGATTTTCCAAAGTTTAACAACAGGAAATCCATTAAAAAATATCCACATTCCTATGCTAATACCGATGAATATAGCTACGTTCCGGGGACAATTAAAGGCAACAGAAGCATATCGCAGTTCAAAAGTTTTAAATGGATTGAGAAAAAAATTATTTCCGGGTTACAAACTAAAACCGAGGGAAACACATTAACTATAGGAGGAAAACAAACGAAATAACATTCTTCCGACAATGGTACAATCAATACCTTTCAGTACATGTTTTAAAAATGATAAAATATTCGACATTTGTTAGTTCACATTTACAATGTTAGTACGCATGCGATATTAATCGGATCATGCTGGATGACACGAACAGGTTATCACCTCTATGCACCCTACACGATACAACTCCATTGAAAATAAATTGTTATTAACTCATTTTTTACCATACTTATCTTTTAAAAAGTAAAATGAATGAATTAAGCAGTTCATGCAGTTAACTTCCTTTCTTTGGACTGACATATATTGATAAATAATGAGGACAGTCAAGAAATAAGATCTAGAATAAATATTCATATACAGAACGAAATAAAACATATAACCAATATTAAAACCTGCTTGACGAAGTGATTCATTTTATGATTGGATTGCTTGATTTTCAGGAAGCAATATCACTTTAGAATTGTTAGATATTAGTTGGAATCAAATTGGAAAACAGGGTGCAATTGCCTTAGCTGCTGGTTTAAAGGTACTATGCAATTTTGTAGTATTTTTATTTATATATATTTATAATAAAGATGTTTTCGTTATGTCGTCTTTATCATCAGAAGTCTTTCTAGAGTACAGTTGGTGTACTTTACATCAGTTAAAATGTATAATAACAAATCAATGACCGTGGTTGTCTATGATTATTTATGGTGTCTATCAAGGCTGCATTATATGTGTTGATCGCCTCATGTAATGATTTTAATCAAAATCTAGGAAATATCCATGAAATAGTTGAAGTATAGGAAAAAAGTCAAGTAAGCAGAAATGAAAATCTAAATCGCTTGGAGAATAGACTTTTTTATAGTTACACAAATTTAAAATTTACGGACATTACTTCGGCCGACAAAGTTGGAAAATAAACATCATCAATAGCACTCTTGTGAAATGTTACGTCACAAAATTTCTCTTTTAAACGAATAATGTAACTAGAAAATTATGATTGATGGCGTTCATGGACATCAATTTCTATCTTAAGACAAAACACAGCTGGAATTCCATTAATTGCGGCTTTATCGAAATAAACCGAACTTTAAGTCTGTTCCCAAAAACAAGGCATTAATATATTTATTTTGATTTATGATTAAGAAGACGAATTTCAACAAAGAATTTTGGAAAACATGATCGAGAATACAAAAGAGAAGGAACACAATCTTCATTTTCGGAGAATAAAACTTGTTTGAGTCCCAAAAATGACTAGGAACTAAGAATACAAGTTCTGTTTGTGTTTTACATAGTAATGTATGGTACCTCGAATTATTTATAACTTTTGAAAAGTACTTCGTGCCTCTTGAACCTCTAGATTATTATGAAGAACTTACCTTAGTTTTCCCCTTTTTGAACAGGTTCAAATTGGTTAATGTTTAGTTTTAGGTGTAATTTAAATGTAATTATAAAATAGAAGATGTGGTATGATTGTCAATGAAACAACTCTTCACAAGATACCAAATGACGTAGACGTTGCCAATAATAGACAACCATTCGGCTTCCAACAATGCTGATTTGTTCATTATTTCTATTGCATCTAGGTTAATACTCAGTTAGAAATATTAAATGTTGCTATGAACGGTTTTGGAGAAGATGGAGGAATAGCCTTATTTGAAGCATTAAAGAACCAAGATTCGCTTGAGGAGCTGGACATAACTGCCAATAGGTTAACAGACAAAGTAGCCAGAGTAATATCAACAATAATACCATATAATCGTCATTTGAAGACACTCAAGGTACATTATCGCCATTTAAAAAAAATAATGCATTCTGGGTAATACCTTGAATTCGTTGTGTTTATTTACGGCATCCTAAAATAATTGATAAAAAACAATGGCAAACCGTATAAGTTAACTTGAGGTTGCAAGTCTTCTTTATTGTTTAATATTTAAGTCCGATTTTCTCTTTTTAAAATCTAGTGTGTCCAAATGCTCTATTCTTCATATTTAGTACTCCATAATTCCTTTTTCATTGTTTTCAGTTTATTCTCCTATGTATGTTTTTATAAGTATACTCTAGTCTATTACCCCATCAAGACAATAAACAAAATAAACTCATTATCCTACAGATTCTGAAACGTTGATTTATCAAGCCTTTTCAATTAAATTTTCATTTAGATTGTTGACATGTCTTACATTTAAGCAGAAAGACATTTTCTATATTTTACTCAACAAATCTAAAAAGATCCATTTATCAAATTGTTAGGTTTCTATTATCTTTTTAAGCTTGTGACAAACACATCACACATTTTGATTTCAACTTTCGCAGCATTTGTACTATTTTCGTTAAAAAGAAATGATCTCTTATTGCTTTTTTTTTTTATTATTTCATGGATAAAAAAATCTGACTAAAATATTAAACTTTATTAGTTCGTGATTAACCTGGTATGACTTAAAAGTGTAAACAGGAAGAGAAAAAGCTTATTGTTTCCTTTTTTTTTTAAATTTCAAACTGAATATGATGGAACGGACATTAAAAGTAAATGACAATCATTTAAAGTTACGAGAATATTAAATGAAATCATGAGTGTCTGTACTTATAGATCATTAAGAATTTTTTTCTATATTGTTCAATCTTGTAAGTCCATGTTTCTCTTATAAGTGTGGTTTGTCCATAACTCTTTATTCTTCATATTTTAGTACCCCATAATTCCCTTTTCAGATTTTCGAGTCCATTCGTCTATATGTGTTTTTATAAGTATGCGTTAGTCTGCTACCCCTTTAAGACCCTCATCAAATAAAGCAACAATCCTTTAGATTTTTATCGGTTTTTTTATTCATTTATATTGTTGACGTCTTCAAAAAGCATAAATACATTTTCTATATTTTACTCAACTCAACAAATCTAAAAAGATTCATTTATCATACTGTTAGGTTTCTGTTATCTTTTTAAGCTTGTGACAAACACATTTTGTTATAATTTTCGCAGCACTTGTAGTGTTTTCATTAAAAAGAAATTATTTCTTATTGCTTTTTATCATTTCATGGATAAAATAAATCTTACTAAAATATTTAACTTTATTAGTTCGTGATTAACCTGATCTAGTGTTACTTAAAAGTGTAACCAGGAAGAAAAAAAGCTTATTGTTTCATGTTTTTTTTATTATTCAAAACTGAAATTGATGGAACGGACATTAAAAGTAAATGACAATCATTTATAGTTACGAGAAAATTAAATGAAATCATGAGTGTCTGTACTTATAGATTATTAAGAAAATCATCTTTTCTATATTGTTCAATCTTGCAAGTCCATTTTTCTCTTATAAATCTGTTTCGTTCATAACTCTTTATTCTTCATATTTTAGTACCCCATAATTTCCATTTCAATTTTTCGAGTCCATTCGTCTATGTGTGTTTTTATAGGTAAACGTTAGTCTGCTACCCCTTCAAGACCCTATCAAATAAAGCAACAATCTTTTAGATTTTTAATCGTTATTTTTTCATTTATATTGTTGTCGTCTTCAAAAAGCATAGATACATTTTCTATATTTTCCTCAGCTCAACAAATCTGAAAAGATCCATTTTTCAAATTGTTAGGTTTCTGTTATCTTTTTAAGCTGGTGACAAACACATCACACTATTTGTTTTCCATTTCCGCAGCACTCGTAGTGTTTTCATTAAAAAGAAATGATCTCTGATTTCAATTTTTCTTATCATTTCAAGGATGAAGAAACCTGACTAGAATATTTAACTTTATAAGTTCATGATTAACCTGATCTAGTGTTACTTAAAAGTGTAACCAGGAAGAAAAAAAGCTTATTATTTCATGTTTTTTTAAATGTCAAGATGCTAAGAAATGAAAATGATGGAACTGACATCAAAAGGAAATGACAATCATTTATAGGCTTTATAGTTATGAGAAAGTGAAATAAAATCATAAGTGTCTGTACTTCTAGATTATTAAGAAAATTATGTAACCTTTAAAGCTTTTGACGTCTAAATCTTCATGAATAATATCTTCTTGAGGATAAGATGAGATTACATAACAAGTTAAACTTACTTAATTTTCCAAAGGAAAATAGTAAAAGCTAAGGAAAATGATTGATCTATCACTAACCATCTACTATAACGTTAAAGGGACATTACTCTTCCATAATGACTGACGGTTTATTTGCTCTTTAATGTTCTGCAGGTTAAACGATGTGGTAAAATGCAGTCAAGAAATGATTGATCATTTTCTCGGAAGTAATTTGTACTCTAATTTCCTTGATTTAGAGACATTAAATTGAAAATTAGCTCAACTTCTGAGAAACTGTGCGCGACTTCATTTTTTTTATGGAAACACATTATTATTTGCTTGTTGATTTGTTCATTGTGTAATGTCACGTATGGATACTGTGGATTTATTATTATTCGTGGGTTTCACAGTACAAGTGAACCACGAATTCAAATATCCAACGAATAACAATGTGATTGCAGAGATTGGTAAAACCACGAAATCAAATATCTACGGAAATGCAAGTTTTCCTCAATCCACGAAAATAAAAGAATTCACGATATTCATTTCAAATGCCTGCAAATGTGAAAGAAAATTTATATATTTTATTAACAGAATACTTTTGTTTTTTTTTAGATTTCATACAACCATATATCTTCAGTTGGTGCTCTTACGTTGTTGAAACCATACTCTTCTCGCATGAAAAAGAGACTTGCGACTGTTGAACTTCAGGTGATATGAAGATTTTATAGCTAAGTAACTAAATAGTACATGTAACTAAATAGTACATGGACAATATCTGTAAAATGGGGCAGATGTAAAATTTACATCGAAAAAAAATAATTTATGATTTTTTGTGCGTTTTGCACCAATCTTAACATTATTTGCTATATCGTGGCGTCCAGTCGATTTGTGAAGCAAGCCGCAGTGCTTGGAGAGAACCACCGTCATTCGGTAAAAAGCTGATAAATATAGTCAACTAAGATTGGCACCAAATCACATATATATATTATCAGAATCATCTCAGCTGTAATATTATCATGGGCAGATGGTAAAGTATATTAAAAATCATGAAAAGGTTATAAATAACGATAAATGATCTGTCATTTGATTCTGTTATAATTCTAGTATAGAATGTCATAGAATTATGCATAATCATTGGTTTTATAAACATATTTATATGTTTTACATTTCTGTTATTAATGCGTATTGAAATAAAAATAATTAATAACCTTAGAATATTATCTTTGATAAAGAATGTATCGAGTATCAAAGATGACACACGACTGTATCACGTAACAAAGATGACACACGACTTTATGTGACCTTGTTAGGAAATACGAAACCTGTAAAACCCATGTTTATAAGATCCTACGCTTTCATTAAATAACAATGATTTGTACTTTCAAGCAGCATCGTTGATTTGTACTTTCATGCAGCAACATCTCTGATTTACGTGTATAAAACTTTGTTTAATGATATTGAATATGATGTCGAGATAATAGATGTTTTGATAGCATAAAGGGACAATAAATTTCCCTTGACTGTGTTTACTCATAGGGTCAACATACGCATATATGTAGATTAAAAGTCATCGAAATAAGGATATTATTTTTAAAACAAATCTTAACAATAAAGTGTGTGTGTTTGCTCGTTAATGTTCAACCGGTTTAATTAAACGTTTTTTAAACAATGGTTTGTATATCCATGTGACGACATAAGCATATATGTAAATAAAATCATCATAGATACCAGGACTAAATTTAGTATATACGCCAGACGCGCGTTTCGTCTACAAAAGACTCATCAGTGACGCTCGAATCCAAAAAAGTTTAAAATGCCAAATAAAGTACGAAGTTGAAGAGCATTGAGAACCAACAAAATTCCTAAAAGTTTTGCCAAATACAGCTAAGCTAATCTAAGGTAAATGATTAGTCATCGAAATGAAAATATTATTTTAAAAAAGAACGGCTTGTTAAAACAATGAATTGTATATCCATGTGTCAACATCTCCTTTAAAGTCATGCTAAAATGTGTTTCAGGGAATTGACGTTGATGCCGAGCTGATAGATGCCGTTAACACATTACAGAATAAACGTGGCATGACGGTACTAATATCACGACCTCCATCACGTCGAGAGAAAACTAGTGATCAGTTGACCTACAGTTTAATAAAGATAGTTGAACTAATGAAAGACTTTGAAGTAGACGTCTATGACTTGTTTCCAGGTTATGAAAAAGAAAGAGAAGAAATGATTACCACTGACGAAATCATAGCAGCAATGAAGGTAGAAATCTCAACGTTATCTAACATCGAATTACTTTTTAAAGCAAAACGATGAATAGAGATACATGATTGAATCAATACTTAAATACAACAGTTCTTGTCCATTCGTTTTTGATGCGTTTTGTTTTTTGATTTTGCCATGTGATTATGGACTTTCCAAATTGATTTTCCTCTGAGTTCAGTATTTTTGTGATTTTACTTTATACAACGTTCGTAGTTGTAAACATTGAGCCGTTCTTCACAATAAAAAATAAATTTTAATCTGAAATGGTCATTTTCATTTAAACCAATCTTTTAACATTACAATTGTTTAAATAATAATTAAATTAATTGAATGATTCTGTTAGTAGTTCGTACCATCGTTAACTTGTTATTTTAAAGGGTTGTAAAAGCGTTGATATATTCATACAAAATTAGCTTTGGTCAACGCTTTTACATCCCAATTAAATTAAACAAAAATAAACATTTAAGTCTAAAAGAAATGTTCACATGTTCAACAAAATTTCGGGTCTGTTTACTGCAGTAATTTTGTTGTTTATTAATATTCTTGAATTATATTCCTCAAAGATCCGTCTAGCTATTATCCAGAACTTCGATATATATTTATAAAGAAATAGAAATATACTTTAAGGTGAACAAACGATGCTGTAGTGACTGCGAACAAAATATCAAACATAACTGGAGCAATAGCTTTAAACACATCTGAAAATTGCACAGATTCTTTAGAACTCAAGATGAAAATGACATGTCAGTCTCAAATTCATATCTGGACAGAAGTTTTGATTGGTACATTATTTAATTATGAAATATTTTTGTTTGGTCAATAAATCTGAAGATGTGTAAAAAAAAGTTTTCTACTTTCATTTGAAAATAGAAATGCATGCAATCTTCCTTCAATCGATCAAATAATTTAATAAACGTAGAACAAAACAAACCAAAAGCAATAATAATAAAATTCTTGAAAAGCATAAAATAAAAATTATTAGGTGTGTAATCATATTCAAATGGTATGAATATAGATGTGAAAAGTAACATTACAAAAATACTGAACTCCGACGAAAATTCATAACAGAAAGTCCTAACTCATGCAATGATATTGAAGGTATGGCTAATACAAATGATTTCTAGTTATGACCTACAAACTGGTTTTTGCCAAGTCATTCTATGATTTGTCCTTGATTTAAAGAGTTGAGAAAACGCATTTTTTCCAGATCAGCGATATCGTTTTATTCTCTATCTGACATTATATTAACTACATAAGCTTCAATATGATAAACAAAAATTCATAGAATCATTAATAATTTTAATTAATGTGAACGATTAACCTTTATTCAGATTAATTCTACTTTTTACAGTTTAATCAAAATATCTCTTGTAGTAAATTTCAGTTAGAAAAAAGGGAAAATACTTGTCTATGAACTGCTAAAGAGAGATAAGCCAAAGATTTAAGAATAATGGGGAAAATCTCCAAAGTAATTATGGTCACAAATTTATTTTTCAAGTGGGATACAATTGATGTTTTTTAGGAATGTGAACGGATTCCAGAAAAAAAGAAGATCCAAAGTGTAAAACGGCTGATAAGAGATACCAGAAACAGGAATTTCCAGTTAAAGTACGTATCTAGAGGAACTTTAAAATGATAACTGATCATTGGATTTCCAGATATATATTCTGCAAATCTACAAACCTGGCTGGTATTTAGACGAATTATATATGTATACATGTAACTTAAGGTACATGTTTCAATCGTTAGTCAGCACCTCAGCAGGTGGGATACTTGATTGTCCAACGTTTGGAGTGATACTTGTAAAAATTCATAATTAGCATTGCCATTAAAGCGGGAGGTTTGGCATGCCACAAAACAAGGTTCAACCCACCAATTTTTTTAATAAAATGCCCTGTACCGAGTCAGGAAAATGGTCATTGTTACATTATAGTTCGTTTCTGTGTGTGTTACATTTCGGTGTTGTGTCTCTATTGTGTCGTAGTTTTCTTATATTTGATTCTTCCCCCTCAGTTTTAGTTTGTAACCTAGATTTTTTTTTCCTCTATCGATTTATGAATTTTGAACAGCGGTATACTACTTTTGCCTTTATTTATGCATTTTTATATGAGAAGGTAGTTTGAATACAAGATACATCATAAAAATGAAAAAATTGACATGGTTTTTTTTTAAACACTGAAATAGTTGCGGGACGCAGGCAAGGTGCGCGAATGATATATGGTACAAGAATTTTCCGAAGTTTGTTGTTCGCAATGCTATTTTATTTTTTCTATCTTCGATGAATTTATCTTTGTTTCAATTATTCTTATTTGAACTTTACACATTTTTGATTTAATTTTAACATCATAAAAGCACAAAAGTTACACTAGACAAAGATATTCTGAAATATTCAAACTTAAGATCTAAAAAAAAGCCTTATACCTATGTTATGACGGTGTTTGTTTTGCTATAAAATACAAATATTGATAAGGTTACCTTACTATTTCAGAGAATTTGCTGTTCTTTACACACAAGTAAATCGAGGAAGTGATCCAAGTATAGAAGAACCATTAAGGAGTGTATTTGCAGGTCGTAAAAGGGCACTAACTCCTGCATCGGTTCAAAAGAAAAAAGAGGAAACGAAATCATCGGGTGTTAGATTTTTCTGAATACTTTTAAAAACTAGCCATCTGTATTAGACCGTTTCTATTATTGTTATTTATATATATGTCACGTCTTTTTAACTGACTCTGCAGCTGAAGTTACGTTTGAATAAAATGACCATACATGGTTAATCAACCATTTGTATTTTTAAGTTTCATATTCATGTTAAGCAAGTTGTTTCCATTTTTCTGTTCGTTCATCCATTCGTCCGCATTTTACCCTAAATTTCTCCTTTAGGTGTCATACCACCAATTACTCCCACAAATTTAGAACGTATGTGAAAGTAGGCCTACTCGGACAAAAAATAGTGCATTTGATGTCATTGTTTACTTAAACTAACCAACAAATTGGCAGAAATGAAACTTTTGGTGAAAGAGAAATATGTTAAGACCATTTTGAGCTAAAATTTACTTGTTTATGAGTTTGCATTCAAAATTGAGGATTAATGCACTCCATAGTATACTAATTTAAGATTTCCAGAAAACCAGGGGTTATTTTTAGCGGTACCTCTTTTCGGAAGACCTTTTCTATTTTATATGATTTTAAACACCTGTTGAAAATTGGCATGTAGAAAGCTGATACATGTGTGATTCAGGATATACCTGGTTTCTATGAAGTTAAACTTAAGGTAAAATATTTAGAAAGCTATGAAAATTGTAAAATTTGGTTGAACAGATAGGGACTTTTAATTGGTGGTATGACACCTACACGAGTAACTTCATTTCAATCAAAGATCAAGAAAATCTTAAGTACAAATGGATGCTATGACTCTAACAACCCTTTGGGGGTTTAGATAGCAAAATATTTACTTTGTCATTATACAAAAGATGGAACGTATCATCAACACCTTCTGTCATGACATAGTATGCAAGAGCAGGACATTGGTGTTAAACTGTAGAACAGATCGTGCTTTCAAGCTACATAAAATTGTAGCAATTCAAAATCTGACATATATTAGAAGATATGGTATGAGTGCTAATGAGACAACTCTCCATCCAAGTTACAATTTGTAAAAGAGAAACCTTTATGGGTCAATTCACGGTTTTCAAAATGTTTGATTTAGTTTTAGGTTCAATAAATTGGAAAACTAGCTGCCATATATTTCTACTGTTTAGTAAAGGTGAGGTGAATGATACCAAAGGGACATTAAAACTCATCAATAGAATGTAAACTGACAACGCCATGTCTAAAAACGAAAAAGACCATCACACGAACAAAAATAAACTAAACACAACTTCGAAAACTTAAAACTGAGCAGAAATTAGCCAGTCTGATAAAAAAAAATAACCTTTGGCATTTTCTAGCTTCCGCTTACATTTTGACCTTTCCAATAAACCAACACCGTTGTAAATTCAGAATGAATGTGCCACATTCTATTTGTGTTTTCTTTTTCTCAAAATTACTTCAGATATATACTAGACCAAATTCGAGTTATATCTTTTTTTGGTATTTTAACAAAACTTGACATGCATGACAACTCACGTCTTCAAAACAGCGTGATCGGTAAAAAATATATAAAATATCAAAATTCTGGTAAAAAAACAAAAAGAGAAAAACATGACTTTTAAACAGATATTTTTTCTTGCATTGTCAATCAAGTTATGATTTTCTATTTATTGAAAATACATATAAAATTGACACAATGCACGAATCATTTATTATAAGAAATTGACACACTTTTAAAGTTTATATCTAGACAAAATAGTTCTGTAAGTATTCATACACACTTTCTGAAGCGTCATATATATGTATTGTGACTGGGGAATCTGATCATTCGCAATGTATTCGATCCACCTGTCTTACTTTTTGTATCTTGACATACATTACTTACATGGTGTACTTTGGAACCACTTAAATCATTTCTTGTTGTAATTGGTTTTGGAAGGCGGCTTCCTTATGTAGTAATTGCGCCTTAAACTCGTATAACATAAATATCATGTATATATAATACTTTCAGTCTTTAATTTTTTTTTAGTATTACGTTTTGGCGAGTAATTATATGAAACTTTGACGAACATGGTTGAATGAATTACTAGGAAATATATATTTTGAGAGACAAAAAAAAAAACACATATCAGAATTAAGCTACATGTACTATGAAAATGAAAAAAAAAACAAGAGTAAATGAAAGTCCCTAATGAAATGTATATTAATAATTGATAAATCATTTCTTCATCTAAATTACTATTGGTGTCAGTCCCTGTCAAATAAACACACTACAATGAACATTTGTATATGCTACTTTTCTTAAACTTTTAATCTAAATTTAATGACATTTTCCAATTGATTAACTATATATTCCTTTACTTAGTTGCCTTTTCCCTAATTTTGAACCGAATTTTCTTTCAGTTTCCGTACGGAAATGATTAACTACCTTTTTATGTGAGGCATCTATTATAGATAATTTACCCACTACTTTTCGGTGGACACAACTCTTCTATAGCAACTTATGTATTTGTATGGATATTTATATTCTGATATACATGTATGTACCATAATAATGCATCTTCTATTACGTTTATGATCCATTAGTTCTTGGATTTTCCCTTTGCAAATCATGGTTTTGTTTTTTCTGAAAAATAGTATACACGTTATGAATTCGTAAACTTACCTTCGTAGAACTTTAAAAATGTATTTTAGACAATTAATTTTTTCCTGATTCATCTCAAAAGTTATTTGAATTTGCACTGTTTGGTAATAACCGAAGATACTATATGCCTTGCTCGAAGGACGATCATTTGGCTTTGCAAGAAGTCTAATTATACACAGCGACGTTTAAATAGAATTTAAACCCTAACATTTTATACCAATATATGGTATGTAGAGAGAGTGTAAGCTATATGCACGTAAAACAAATTTGGCTTTTTAAAGTGGTTAAACGTGGTATTCCGAGGTCCAGTCCAATATGCCGCCTTTCCCAAGTGGCTTTCTTGTTCTGCTTCCATGTCAGCTTCATCGTCATCAAATCGTTATTAAAGGCGGATCCAGGATTTTCAAAAAAGGGTATTCGGGGATTTAGGTGTGAGTGTGATGGTCTGATGATATTCATGAGTTTCTATTTGCATCGCTCTGGAAGTCGAAAAAGCTGATAAGTATTAAAAACAAATAAGATGTGGTATGATTGCCAATCAGACAACTCTTCAGAAGAAATCAAATGACACAGAAACTGACAACTATAGGTCACAGTATAGCCTTCATTAATAAGCAATGCCCATACAATACTGTACCACTCAATGGTCCTCAATTATTTAAGCACAAAGGAGAAGGTGCGGTAAAAAACCTTTTTTGGCCCCAAAACATAGCAGTTTTACAAAATTGTTAAAATGTAAACTTTTAGCTATTTATTGGAAAGAAGAATACTTCCGCTACATAACTATGAACTGTTTTTTGAAAATACAATGCACATATATTTATATATTTATATATTTGTATCATTAAGTCATTCGAAATAACTGAAATCCTCACAATTTTAGCATTTGGGTTACTTTTTAGACGGTTTCCGTCTTAAATGGAAGTGGCCGCAATCGTGTTAATTCTTAATATATTTAAATGTTGTATTTGATGATAATACATAAAATATATAAAGGTTGAGAGTGAACACGGATGTGACCACTTTCATTTTTGACAAAAACAATCTGAAATTGCCATAGTATGGCATATTTGATAGATTTTTCATATCTAAGCTTGAATTTGAGCGTCTGAAATGACTGAATCAGTTCAAATCTTTCACAGAAACTCATTGAATCGACTGAAGTAGACACTTAAGTGGTCAAATAATTTCCCAAATCTTTTATCAGATGAACCTGAAATTTGAGTCCAAAATCGGTCCTTACCCGGACCTACTCCTTTTAAAGATATCATATTTTTTAAAGTATGCAGTTGTGCTGAAATAAATTAAGTTACAAGATTTCACAGGAAATTATCGGATACCTATAAAGCAAAGGATTACAAATGTGTGAATATTTTTTTTCTCTTTAAACACGTCCCTTTTATTTATTACTTATGTATAAATGACGCATGCCGTCTAGCAACACCTAGTCTTTTCAAGACATCTCAAGACACATGGGATACTTTTTTTTATTAGACAGGCACGAAAATGAGTTCCAACATTGCGAAATGCATAGACTTGCCAGTTTGCGAGAAAGAATTAAATGAAAGTTTCTTGGCAAAACTAAAATTAAGCAAATAAAGTTCAAACAAAAATGTATATACTAAGTTGATAGAAATCTATTGCTAATTGAAATACTAGTAGCAGCCAACTGTAACATCATTTATCTACTTACACATGTTTCACATGACATGTGTAATATGTGTAAGTAGAGAATCTATTGGTTGTCAGGACAAAAAAAACAACAAAAAAACAAATCATATTTATTTAGTATGTTCTGTCTAATGTGTAAACGGTGAGAAATTACATACTTTTCTTGGCAAAAAGTTGTGTATCATACATTAATTGTAATTATGATTCAACACATTTTTTATAGAACTTACTGATGACTGCGAAAGCTCATTAGATTAACTGTCACACTATTCGGATGTTTAAGTGAAGTTTGCGAGTTAGTGGCTCGGTTTACACACCAATTACTTCCAAAAATAAATGTGTTTATCTTTTTTAACTCTCAATCCATTTTTAGCTCACCTGGCCCGAAGGGCCAAGTGAGCTTTTCTCATCACTTGGCGTCCGTCGTCCGTCGTCGTCCGTCGTCGTCCGTCGTCGTTAACTTTTACAAAAATCTTCTCCTCTGAAACTACTGGGCCAAATCAAACCAAACTTGGCCACAATCATCATTGGGGTATCTAGTTTAAAAAATGTGTGGCGTGACCCGGTCAACCAACCAAGATGGCCGCCACGGCTAAAAATAGAACATAGGGGTAAAATGCAGTTTTTGGCTTAAAACTCAAAAACAAAAGCATTTAGAGCAAATCTGACATGGGGGTAAAAATGTTTATCAGGTCAAGATCTATCTGCCCTGAAATTTTCAGATGAATCGGTCAATCGGTTGTTGGGTTGCTGCCCCTGAATTGGTAATTTTGAAGAAATTTTGCTGTTTTTGGTTATTATCTTGAATATTATTATAGTTAGAGATAAACTGTAAACAGCAATAATGTTCAGCAAAGTAAGATCTACAAATAAGTCAACATGACCAAAATGGTCAGTTGATCCGTTTAGGAGTTATTGCCCTTTATAGTCAATTTTTAACCATTTTTCGTTAATTAAAGTAATCTTTTACAAAAATCTTCTCCTCTGAAACTACTTGGCCAAATTAATCCAAACTTGGCCACAATCATCTTTGGGGTATCTAGTTTAAAAAATGTGTGGCGTGACCTGGTCAACCAACCAAGATGGCCGCCACGGCTAAAAATTGAACAAAGGGGTAAAATGCAGTTTTTGGCTTATAACTCAAAAACCAAAGCATTTTGAGGAAATCTGACATGGGATAAAAATGTTTATCAGGTCAAGATCTATCTGCCCTAAAATTTTCAGATGAATCGGTCAATCGGTTGTTGGGTTGCTGCCCCTGAATTGGTAATTTTGAGGAAATTTTGCTGTTTTTGGTTATTATCTTGAATATTATTATAGATAGAGATAAACTGTAAACAGCAATAATGTTCAGCAATGTAAGATCTACAAATAAGTCAACATGACCAAAATGGTCAGTTGACCCGTTTAGGAGTTATTGCCCTTTATAGTCAATTTTTAACCATTTTTCGTAAATTAAAGTAATCTTTTACAAAAATCTTCTCCTCTGAAACTACTTGGCCAAATTAATCCAAACTTGGCCACAATCATCTTTGGGGTATCTAGTTTAAAAAATGTGTGGCGTGACCTGGTCAACCAACCAAGATGGCCGCCACCGCTAAAAATAGAACATAGGGGTAAAATGCAGTTTTTGGCTTATAACTCAAAAACCAAAGCATTTTGAGGAAATCTGACATGTGATAAAAATGTTTATCAGGTCAAGAACTATCTGCCCTGAAATTTTGAGATGAATCGGTCAATCGGTTGTTGGGTTGCTGCCCCTGAATTGGTAATTTTGAGGAAATTTTGCTGTTTTTGGTTATTATCTTGAATATTATTATAGATAGAGATAAATTGTAAACAGCAATAATGTTCAGCAAAGTAAGATCTACAAATAAGTCAACATGACCAAAATGGTCAGTTGACCCCTTTAGGAGTTATTGCCCTTTATAGTCAATCTTTAACCATTTTTCATAAATCTAGGTAATCTTTTACAAAATCTCCACTGAAACTACTAGGCCACAATCATCTTTGGGGTATCTAGTTTGAAAAATGTGTCCGATGACCTGGCCATTCAACCAAGATGGCCGCCACGGCTAAAAATAGAACATAGGGGTAAAATGCAGTTTTTTGCTTATAACTATGAAACCAAAGCATCTAGAGCAAATCTGACAAGAAGTTAAATTGTTAATCAAGTCAATATCTATCTGCCCTGAATTTTTCAGATGAATTGGACAACTGGTTGTTGGGTTGCTGCCCTCCAATTGGTAATTTTTAAAGAAATTTTGCCGTTTTTGGTTATCTTGAATACTATTATAGATAGCGATAAACTGTAAACAGCAATAATGTTCAGCAAAGTAAGATCTACAAATAAGTCAACATGACCTAAATGGTCAATTGACCCCTTAAGGAGTTATTGCCCTTTATAGTCAATTTTTAACAATTTTCATTAATTTGGTAAATTTATGTAAATTTTTACCAAATATAGTTCTCTGTTACTAATGGGCAAAGTTCATGATAGATATAATTGTAAGAAGCAAAATCGTTCAGTAAAGTAAGAACTTCAAACACATCACCATCACCAAAATACAATTTTGTCATGAATCCATTTGTGTCCTTTGTTTAATATGCACATAGACCAAGGTGAGCGACACAGGCTCTTTAGAGCCTCTAGTTTTTTGTTTATTTTGTTTTGCTATTTCAAAGTCCTTGGAGCCAAATGCATCCTTTCAAGTGTTGCGCGCATGCATATATCACAGATAAATTTACATAGGTTTTATTTTGTCTGTTTACGCTGTACTATATTGAGAGTGTACTGCTTGATATTTTAGTCTTTATATTTTTTTTATTAATTTGTTTTTGGCTTTGAACTAGCATTCAGTAACAGGGAGTACTCATTACTTTTTGTCTTGAGTCTTTTCAGTGTAAGTTGCTTTTTGGGTCCTTTGCGTCTATCGAGCAGTCAAGCCGTTTTCAACTGATTTGTATAGTCTGTTCTTGTTTTGTGCTGTTACATCACTTTCGAAAATATGTTTAACATGGCCGCATTCTGTATTTGTCTGTGCAAAGTTAAGAGCCTGCAAATCAGTGGTAGTCGTATCTTGCGATTTATTATATTTGTTTATTTTTTTGTTTATTTTTTTTAACATAAAGCCGGCATTCCGTTAGTTTTCTCGTTTTAATTGCTTTTAAAAGAGGGACGAAAGATACCAAAGGGACAGTCAAACTCGTAAATCTAAAACAAACTGACAATAGATTTAATCTATGTTACAGCATCAGTATTATTATAGTTTTATTATAGGTTACGAAATTCAATGTAGTTTAGGCATATGGTCTGACCAATCACATTTAGTAATTTAAGATATTAACATCACATCAAAAATATCTTGCAACAGGTCCCCTATGTGTTCCAAAATGAATCTTATCACGTGACAAGCGTTCTTTAAAATTGTATCCTCTATCAATATTGCCGCAGTGAGCCGTTATGTTAGGTTTCATCATTGTCTTTTCACTTGGCTTGTTTGTAAATGGCGTTTCGAACGCTATCCGGTATAACCAAACAAGCCCTTGTGACCAAACTATTGAACTATTTAGTGGTAGATTCACTGATGAAAATCAATGCTTTTGAATGGGAACATATGGTTGGCCCCCTCCCCCTTTTTATTTTTAAATGTCTGATTCCGTCTTTTTCCTTGGTAGCATGTGGCATATGCATACTCATTGGTGTTGATGAAGTATCATTTTCAAATATGCAACCAGAAAAACAACGACGTCACTCAAACCTTTACTTTATGTATTTTCTAAACTTCTTATAGCCCAAATAACGGAAATAATGCGGAATCACGCCTGAATAGATTCTAAAATTAACGTACTTTCATACTTTTCCGGTGAATATTTCCAAGATCATTTTCCCGATTGATCCCAAAAAACTATATTTTAGAGGTAAAATAGTTTCTATTGAATTAGAAACAGTTATAATAATTTCTGGGTTTATATTTCTTCGAGCTTTTTAATTTAACAGCAGGTCTAGCCAAGAACAAACATACCGAGAAATTCGATGCAGCAAAGACAGTTACAAATTGTCATTTTTCTGCCAAACTAAAATGTATACATGCTATATATAAAAGACTGGAACAAATTACCTGAACCAATAGCCTGCAGCACCACTACTGAGTGCTTCAAGGAGAAACTCACTAGAGAGATGCTCCTTGATACTTACAAACACCTACATGTTTAATATGTACAATGTATCTTGTTTAAAAATTAGAAAATATAAATTGAAAAATATTACTTACAAGTTACACATTTGTATTACATGTATATAAAAATTGAAAAATTATTACAAAATCAAAAACATATTTTTAATCATAAAAAATATTGTTAAACCAGGCATGCGCCGGAAAGTAATCCTCAACCAGTTGATGTTTTTCTGTAGATTTTTGTCGGATAATAGCCTCCTTTAACAAACTGAAGATTCTGCTATTTATAGAAGAAGAACAGGTTGAGACCAGTTAGTTTTCCAGGCGCTTTGTAAAAATGTACTGTGCAAACAACTTAACATGATTATTTTTTATAAATACATGTATCTATACAGGGAAAAATAATTTTTAATCTCGAAAATATAATAGACATTTGACAATATTAATTTGCACATACAAAATGTACACAAATGGTTATGGCATACAGAATACATGTAGAACAATTGAGGAAATAAACTCACTCAAAATACGTTATGGTTACTTTTTTAAATCATTTACAATTTGATTTTTTTGCCCCATTTATGGTCATTATGTTTTCTGGTCTGTACATGTACTTCCGTGTGTTCGTCTGTCTATTTGTCTGTTCCGCTTCAGGTGAAAGTTTTTGGACGAGGTAGTTTTTAATGAAGTCCAACCCCTGGACACCAATTTTGATCCCAATTTCACGTTCCACTGAACATAGAAAATGATAGTGCAAAGTTCAAGTTAAAGTTTTGGTTCAACAATGTTCAAGTTTTTGGTCAAGGTAGTTTTTGATGAAGTTGAAGTCCAATCAACTTGAAACTTAGTAAACATGTTCCCTTTGATATGACCGTTCTAATTTTAATGCCAAATTAGAGATTTTATCCCATTTTCAAGGTCCACTGAACATAGAAAATGATAGTGCTGATGGGGCATCTGTGTACTATGGACATATTCTTGTTTTAAAATTTATTAGATTCCTTATACATGTAAGCTAGTGTTTTACAGATGGGTAAATCTAGCACTTTGTTCATTTTCTTTAAAATTGCTTCAGTCATGTCAGTGTATAATTTGATCTGGGCTAAAGACGTATATATCATGTATATTTCTTTTTTCATTATTTCAATGTTTTTGTGAAAATAAGTTGTAAGGCCTTTTTTTTTTAATTAGTTGGTTTACGGACAACTAGTGTCAAAGGTTAGGGTCGGAGGAGGTAAAAAAAATAAAAATAAAATAGCAATCTTAGATTTTTTTTTTGTTCACGTATAACTGTTCTGAAAAATTTGAGTCGGAGGGAAAAAAAAAAATGCTGTTCATTCATGACATTACAGGGGTTGAGGAGGAGAAATAGTTTAGCTCTTATCTTGATGTGCTTTGCATTTGATGGATGGATGGTCAATTGTTGTTTAATGTCTAGTGGCTAATCAGATGCATAATTAGGATGAGAATATGATAATGAGAAATGAAATGCTAAACTGACACACTGAGCCAGAATTTAAATGTGCTAGCTCACAAGGTAACAGTTCCCCCAAAGATATGTTACCTTACCCAAACACATTATTCTGACTCCTTTAATAATTGCAATTGCAGCATGCTTGGCGAAGAAGCAGCAGATACCAATTTTTAAGTCTTTGATTTGACCGGGTCAAGGTTCAAACCCAAGATCTCTCACTCTCCAGGTGAACACAATACCATCACATTTAAGGTGCATGTGGTCTTCACGTATGAATATATGTGCATGTTTGACCCAAAAATCTTTTGAGGACAATATACTTGACATAAACAAATTTCTTTGATTTATGAAATGTTTGATAATCAACTGTGTTCATGATCCTATCATGCTGAAGAAGAAATAGCAATGTACCAAAGTTTGACTAAAACACATATTTTGTACAGACAAGAAATTTGTTAGCATCTAAATTATGCATGAATCCCGTTCGCTGAAAAGTGGAAATGGTGGCAAAGAAATAAAAAGTTGAGATCAATGTTTTATTTTCAACAGGTAACTGCAGATAGTTCTTTAGATTTTCCTCTTCCCATGAACCTTTGAAGGTTTGCATTTGATAAAAGTGCTCTCAGTACGTTGACCATCAAAGTTAATATTCAACTGAAAGTAGATGAAGCCGTCAGACTCCATGGTCCTCCCTCGTTGGGTTTTTGAATTCGTCTGCGTCATTTCGAAGCTTTTCAAAATACGCTGTTCACTACAAACGCTTTATTGACACAGACAAAACGTTTTGGAACGCCTCGGATTTTTTTATTCACAGCACTCGAAAAATCGGGTCGGCGGAATAAAAAACAACACGAAATCAAAATTTTAATTTTATTTCACTTTTAAACAAAATCGGGTCGGCGGATCCGTAAACCAACTAATTAAAAAAAAAAGGCCTAAAAGACAAAAAATAGCCATTGTATATTTATTATTATTTGATTGATCAATGTTGCAAAACATGTGAAATTGATAAAACTATTATGTGACAGAACCCAAATTGCACCAAGTACCTCAATTGCACCAATTTTGCCAAAATAGCAACAGAAATCTTTAAAGTTTACTTAGAATGTTAGATTATAGAGATTATTCTCTTATAATTTCAATGCCATAATATATTAAAGCATGTCTTTCAATAAAGAGCTAAATATACATGTATTTAAATACTTATTTGCACAACATGATCAAATTCTACATCAAAAGATGAAGTATCATAAAATCTTGGCTTGCAACATCATCAAAAGGTCAGCTTTTAAAAATGAACAATTAAACTATGTCTGTGGCATAGATCTACATGTTTATTTTGCATTTCTTACAAATTGAAAAGCAAGCACTGACAACTGTGAAATTGTTTATAAAATGTTGGGAAATTAAATAAAACATCATTTATTTTATTTTTACAGACGTGAATTTAAACATTGTTGCAATTTAGGAAATCCTCATTACAGATATATATTTGTGTTGTTTGGAGTTCAAACCCTTTTTATAAGCCTTTTTACAGGATGTAAAATGTATAATGGTATACCATTGTCTGTATGTCTGTTGTGATAATGTTGGACATTTACTCCAAAACGCTTCAACCAACTTGCATAAAACTTTGGTTAATTGTTAATATATATTGACATGAGCTCTCTTTCGATTTTTAAAAATTTTAGATTTCATGTTTGCAAGTTACAGGGTTTTATTCATTAAAAAAGGGGGATTTTCCAGATTTTGGACAATAACTAAAACACACTGTCAGCAATTCTCATGAAACTTTGGTGAATGATTTATTTCTTTTGATGTAAATAAAGGCAACAGTAGTATACCGCTGTTCAAAACTCATAAATCCATGGACAAAAAACAAAATCGGGCTAAAACCAAGGGAAACGCATTAAATATACAATGTACATTTTATGTAAGAGGAGAACAACGACACAACACTGAAATGTAACACACACAGAAACGGACCAAGTATCAGACAAAATCCCACGAAAATAACAAATATAACATCAAAACCATATACATGAATTTGGGATAGACAAGTACAAAAATGTACCGTGACACATCTTATCGCAATGTGAATTTACACTCAAAATTAAGAGAAAACAAACGACGCAACGTCAAAATGTAACACACACACAGAAACGAACAATAATATAACAATGGCCATCTTCCTGACTTGGTACAGGACATTTTTAAAGGGGAAAAAAATGGTGGGTTGAACCTGGTTTTGTGGCATGCCAAACCTCACACTTTAATGGCCATGTTAAATATAACATTGAAATGACAACATAATATTACAGGACTACAATACAAATAAATAGGAGAACATATTTGACAAAGAAACACATGATTAATAGATGTATTTAATGTAAGCTCCCTTTTGATTTTAATAAACTTCTAATATGACATTGAGAATTAATTGAACTTTAAATGTTTATAGTCTGACAACAGATAGAAAACTAAGTATTGTGCAATAGCACCATGTATTGCACAACAGCAAGAAATCTATATTTCAAGTTCTTTGACTACATTTATTCAGAAACCTATAATTTCTCAAATGTAATTACAATCCAAATTCAGACCTGAATCAAGCTTGAATATTGTGTCCATTTTTGCACCAACTGTTCAGGGTTGGACATCTGCGATTGTATTCAGCTGCACTCAAAAAAGCAAATTATTTTTATTTATCAACTGTATGTAATGTATGTACAATGCATGTTCTGTAATATACACAATTGTCTTATTGATGTGCTATCATGTTTTAAGTATCCTAACTCCTACCCTTAATTCAATGACTAAATTCAAATATTGTTTTGTATTGTTTATTTGATAAAGTTAGGATGTAATTACTGATGGCTACATTTTTTTTGTACATGTATGTTTAAATTTAATATCATTTTTATTTTCAGAAGAGGAACCATGTTTCCTGTAAGCAGTACTTGTATGAATATAGCAAACAGATTAACCAAGCTAACATGTCTGACCTCAACATTCAGTCATAATAAATTATTCAGGTTTGTTTACTCTCTGTGAAAATAAAACTCTAATTTACACAAGTAACCATTCAAAGGCAGATAATTCAGTTGAACCCAGAGCCATCATAATGACATTCTTCAATACTAAAGTTGTCCAACTGATCTTTAATACACATACGACCGCAACATTTATGATTATTACATGTACATGTATGTTATGATTATGTCAGCATTGCAATCTTGAGTCAAGAGACATTTGGTTTTCAGACAGTTACTTGAGTATAAATCTCTTTGAATTTGCACCACAAGGTTTCACACTCCAAAAGAAAGGTTAGGATTTAATTTGGGGGTAATTGTCATTACTGTTTAGATGTAAAGGCCTAAATGAGACAAAGACTAGCAATATTATAGTTTCAGGACAATAACATGTGTACATTATTATATTTACAGTGTATAGATCTCTATGAAATTGTACCTCAAAGTTGCAAAATTCAAAAGGAATGTTGAGATTGCTTTTGAGGGTTATGGCACAATTGTTTAGGAATTAAGTGCCAAAAACAAGGATAATATGGCTTCTGAATTATAACTTGAGTTAAAGACTAAGGATCTCTATAAAATTGTATCAAAAGGTTTAATAAAGGAAAACATTTTGCTAGTTTATTTTGATTTATTAGTTTGAATTTCCTTTGGTATCTTTAACCTCTCTTTTCTAATTAATGAATGGCAAAATCTGATTTCTATTTTAGTACATCACAGTGCCTTATGGAATTAAGGCTTCGAGCAAGAGTAAGAGTCATAGATAACAGTCCAATAGGAAAAGCCGCTGCAACAGCAGGAAAACCAGGAAAAATCATGCACGTTTATAACGTAGCTGCAGTAGGAAGGATTGGCGACAAAGTCATGATAAATATAATGGGACAAAAAAAGAAAGGATATATTGTGGGATGTAGACAAAAACAAAAAACAAATGTACCACGGTTTGACACAAACAATGTAGTATTAGTAGAGGATAGCGGCACTCCGACAGGAACCAGAATACGACATCCATTACCTTCTTGCTTGCGACACAAGAGATATGGAGAAAAGCATAGCGGAGAATTTACTAAAATCTTATCTATAGCCACTAAGTTTGTATGATTTAGTGTAATACAAGTCTTGTATCTATCAAATTGTGAATTATTTTTGTCTTACACATATTAAAAAATATTGACTTAACTGGTGATTAGGCATATATTATTTTAACCATTTGTCCTTGCTAAGGATCATTCTTTCATTTTTGTCTAAAAGTCTTATTTTCATCTCAAAATAAGCATTTTTGTAGTGTCTGGACAATAACTTGTGTGTAAGTTTATGGATCTCTCTGACATTGCACTACAAGATTCAATATCATAAAAGGAAGGCTGGGATTGAGTTTGGTGGTAATTGTTCAATTCATGCAGGAATAAGGGACAAAATAAGGTAAAAAAAACAAGCATTTTTCTAGTTTCCAGACAATAACATGAGTATGGATCTCTCTGAAATTGTACTACAAGGTTCATACTACAAAGGAAAGACTGGGATTCAGTATGGGGGTAATTGCTCCAAGGGGGGGATTCAAAAGTTTAGGGGGGTTCTAATTTTTAGCTCACCTAACTAAAAGGACTAAGTGATTCTGATCACTTGTCGTCCTTCAGCCTCCGTTGTCGTTATCTTTTACAAAAATCTTCACCTCTGAAACTACTTGGTCAAATAAACTTAACTTAATCACAATCATTATTTGGGTATCTTGTTTGAAAAATGTGTGCGGTGACCCAGCCAACCAATCAAGATGGCTGCTATGGCTAAAAATAGAACACAGGGGTAAAATGTAGATTTTGGCTTATAACTCTGAAACCAAAGCATTTAGAGCAAATCTGATAAGAAGTTAAGTTGTTAATCAAGTCAATACCTATCTGCCCTGAAATTTTCAGGTTAATTGGACAACTGGTTGTTGGGTTGCTGCCCCCAAATTTGTAATTTTTAAAGAAATTTTGCTGGTTTTGGTTATTATCTTCAATAATTTTATAGATAGAGATAAACTGTAAACAGCAATAATGTTCAGCAAATTTAAGATTTAAAATAAGTTAACATGACCGAAATGGTCAGTTTACCCCTTACAGGAGTTATTGCCCTTTATAGTAATTTTTTACCTATTTTTATTAATTTTGTAAATTTTTGTACATTTTTACAAAATATTTTCATCAGTATCTAAAATGCCAAGTTTATTGGGCCATAATAAATAATAGGTTTGTTTGCCCAAACGCTACCTTGTCAGAAAAAAGCTGCCTACTCAAATTCTTTTATTGTCCTGATTTGAAGAAGTTTTTTTTAATCAAATAGGCATGAAGACTAATAAACATCTGATACTTCAATTTCTTTTTTTGAAAAAAGAAAAAGAAAATGCCTACCTACCTACCCACTGTCTCAACCTTTGGGTAGGGGTTGGGCAAACCAAAATATTTTTAAGCGTGGCCTTATAGATAGAGCAAATTGTAAGTATCAAGAATGTTCAGTCAAGTAAGATCTACAAACATCACCATCAACAAAACACAATTTTGTCATGAATCCATCTGTATCCTTTGTTTAATATGCATATAGACCAAGATGAGCTACACAGGCTCTTTAGAGCCTCTAGTTTTAAGGAGTTCAAATCTTTTTTTCAAAACTTTTCAAAAAGTTTAAAGTTTTTTTTTTTTTTTAAAAAGAATCTTAAATTGCACAGTATTGCACAATAGATTTGTAAGATCTTGACATTTATTTTGTGTCAGAAACCTATACTATGTCGAAAATTTGATCTCAATCCAAATTCAGACAATATATCAAGCTTGAATATTGTGTTCAAATTTGCCCCAACTGTTCAGGGTTTAACATCTGGTGTCGCACAAGGCTGCACTTGGTGAAGCAATTTTTGTCCATTTAAAAAAAAGAATCCAGTAATAAAGGATCACCAAAAATTGTTTTGGTGTCTTACCTTTATTTGTATTTTTTTTTAGTGATCACTATGGGAAATTAGTCTTTTATTGTTGTATTTGACACAGAAAGAGCATTACTGATATTAAGATCACCTCAAGTGATATAGGTTGTTGGTTAAATCACTGGCAAAGTCAAACCAAAGACTTATAAGTTGGTATTTGCAAAGTTCTCGTCCAAGCCCCATTTTGGTTTAAAGCAAAGACTAGTAAGCTTAGAGTCAGTAAATTATGTGTTTGGCTTCCCGTGAACTGTTACCTTATGAATGAGAATGTAAAAAAAACCCAATCTAGTACAAAACAATAATTAAAATCATTTCACATCACAATGGTCTCTACCAGATATCCAAGTAATATTTGCCAATGGACTTCAAACACTAAACCATATATGGCATGACACGGGTTATGTTCTTCTCATATATGTTATGATGGTATGATACTAAACCCCTAACGGGAAGGATTGTGCCTGATGTTCATATGATGAAATCAGTCAGTTTAATTGAAGTCTGGAGCTGGCATGTCAGTTAACTGCTAGTAGTCCGTTGTTATTTATGTATTTTTGTCATTTTGTTTATTTTCTTTGGTTACATCTTCTAACATCAGACTCTGACTTCTCTTGAACTGAATTTTAATGTGCGTATTGTTATGCGTTTACTTTTCTACATTGGTTAGAGGTATGGGGGGGGGGGATCTCACAAACATGTTTAACCCTGCCGCATTTTTGCACCTGTCCCAAGTCAGGAGCCTCTGGCCTTTGTTAGGCTTGTATTATTTTAATTTTAGTTTCTTGTGTACAATTTGGAAATTAGTATGGCGTTCATTATCACTGGACTAGTATATATTTGTTTAGGGGCCAGCTGAAGGACACCTCCGGGTGCGGGAATTTCTCGCTACATTGAAGACCTGTTGGTGACCTTCTGCTGTTGTTTTTTTATTTGGTCGGATTGTTGTCTCTTTGACACATTCCCCATTTCCATTCTCAATTTTATGATATCTATCAACTTTGAATACACTTATACCTTAAGAAGTTAGGTATTGAATTATACAAATCATTGCAAACAGTTTTCAGAAGATTTACACGAGTAAGCTTGACTTTCTCATGTCTGGAATTGTTTGGCAGATATAATATCAAGCTCACTTTTTCATGTAGCACAGGTAAATAAAATGCATGGTAATAAAATTCATCAAGCTAACCATTATCATTTTAATATTAAAAATACTTTATACTAGAAAGACATTATGATGGAATTCCAATTGTTTTTTAAGTTATTTGTACAGTAATACACAAAATGCAAACAGTCTAATTATTGTAATGAGGTCACCATACAAACTTCAACAATGAACAAGTGGCTAAATCATAGAAATACTTTTATAACAAACAAACCCCTGACATGGAACAGAATATTGCAGAATCATGACAGAACTTCAGATTCCTTTCTGCAAAAATATAATACTCTTAAGGAGAAATCAAAACGAAACGTGTGTAGCTCAAACACATCAAACGACTGGATAACAACTTCATATTCCTGACTTGGTACAGGCATTTTCTTATGAGAAAAATGGTGGATTAAATCTTATTTTAAAGCTTGCTTAACCTCTCACTTGTATGACAGTCGAATAAAATTCCGAGATATTGACAATGATTTGTGAACAAAACAAACAGACATAATTGGTTATAATTTCAAAAATAGGAGTACAGCAGTCAACATTGCAATAGACCACTTTCGAGTCTATCCGTCACCGAAAAAAAATTCGTCAATTAGACGCGCCTTTGTGACGTCATTTACCAGATAGAGGGGTCGCCTGTATCTCTGTACTATCAACATTCATCAAGCGTCATAGTTATCGTCATTCTGCAGGTTGAACTAGAAATAATTTTTGTTTTGTAAGTACTTAATAACAATTCCCTAATGACAGCAGTGCTGATTGTCTTTTATGAGAATTTAGGTTGCCGAATAAATCGTGCAATAAAGTATTATAATTTCCAACCACTCGCTTAACATTGGAATGGAAGTGACGATGCCCCATAACGCATGAATGATGTTCACTAAAACAAAAGTTTATGACGGAAATGCACCGAACTCGAAAGTTGTCTACTGATTTTGACTGTCTGTTATGTTGTGCTGTTTCACAACTGTGCCAAGTACCAATGTTTCAGAGCTCACAAACATATTAAACCATGCCACAGTTTGTGTTTGTCCCAACTATGTTGCAGTGTTTGCATGGCTGTCATCACTCTAAAATCTTAACTCTTCGTGTTGGTTTCATAAAAAGCAGGTTATGTTCAAAGCATATTTGACATACATATTTTGTCATAATTATGCAATTGATATTTACAGCGGGCCTTGAAAGTGCCTATAACTGTCAAAACTAAGTAGCTGCAACCCCGTCAATCATATATACATTGTGAGACAAACATTCAAGATTTTGAGGAATGAAATTAAGCCAAACAACCGACGTTTAATTTCTGTTAAGTTCCACTTTGTAAATACAGCTGTGTCACAAACAACTACTCTTTTCGGGAGTGACATAATATTCATAGATATTTTGTTTGTTTATGTACATGTACTGGTTCCCAGATATCGTCAATATCTTTCCTCTCATAGAGTCATAACTCTAAATGTTACCAGTATAAATACACATGGTTGCAACGGAAATACAATTACAGGAAGACCAAAAGTTAACAAAATTTTAGTACTTAGTATAACTCTTAGCAGCTCGGGGCATATATATGTTGAAATTATGCCGTCCTATGTTTTGACCTTTGAATAAAGTAGAAGGGCATATCAACATCTCATTTTAGGATATATTTTCTTAAACTTTAAAATGAAAGCGGCACAGTGTTAGACTTAAAGGGAGTTCCTATGGGAAACAGAAGTGCAAACTATAGAGATATGCTTAACATATGACTTACTAGATAAAGGAAGATGTGGTGTGAGTGCCAATGAGACAACTCTCCATCCAAATAACAATTTAAAAAGTAAACCATTATAGGTTAAAGTACGGCCTTCAACACGGAGCCTTGGCTCACACCGAACAAGCTATAAAGGGCCCCAAAATTACTAGTGTAAAACCATTCCAACGGGAAAACCAACGGTGTAATCTATATAAACAAAACGAGAAACGAGAAACACGTATATATTACATAAACAAACGACAACTACTGTACATCAGGTTCCTGACTTAGGACAGGTGCAAACATTTGCAGCGGGATTAAACGTTTTAGTTTACAATTTGGAATTATTCTTTGCTGTAAAATTTCTGTCATTCAAAAAAGGAAGTAAGAGCCTTGAAGAAAAACCCTATGCTGTAATAGAAAAATAACAAGATAGCAATATCTAGATCCCTGTTTCCCTTTTTGTTTTTTCGATCAAAGACAGCTGACCAGTTTTAGGAAAATTGTCGTTGTTTAACAACTGAGTACGAAGTGACAAGAAATGGTCCCGAACCAAGTCGGAAACATGAACCTTTTACTAGCTTTTTACCTGTAGTATGCATGGAATAGTATATTAATCGCCAAACAGATCCTTTCAAATCAAACCCGGCCTATTTGGGATCTGCTGAATAGGTCTTCATGGCAAAACAGATTGTAAATGGTTTTGATCGGGTATAGTCTTTGTAACGGATTAAAGATGAATATGTCTGTCTGACAGGATTCACTTGACCTTAGTTACATGACTCATTGGTCAATGTTTGGCTTATGTGCCTTGTTAAGACCTTGTTATTTCAAATTAAAATTTGAGACATTTCAGCATGTGTACTCTTGTTTAGCTAATAACAATGGTTTTAACCACGGATGCAAATTTGACTCCATGAGGGCTTTGCTATTTCTGTTTAAAGTTTATCGTTTAAAAATCTAGTGTATATATATGTATATATCTGGCAATCCAAATTAAAAAAAAGCTATTCTAAGCTTTTTCGATGGCGAAGCTCCAATTTCGTCTCACTTATTGATGTACACCCACATCAATAAGTGAGACGAAATTGGAGCTTCGCCATCGAAAAAGCTTAGAATAGCTTTTTTTTTTAATTTGGATTGCCAGATATATATATATATATATAACTCGTCTAAACATCAACCCAACAATGTTAGATTTGTAAATTTGCTTTCGCAAATTTTTGGTTCTACCCTCGCCGGGATTCGAACCCATGCTACTGCTATATATATACGAGTCTAAATTGAAAACTACGTTCAAACCTATGACTGCGTTGGATAAAAACCGCAATTTTTATACGTGTGCATGTCAAACAAATTTCGTTGTAGAAGGGTCTAAAAACAGCACAAACAACATTTTCCAAAAGACCAAAAGAGTGAAAAGTATATTTAAACAAAACGCATTTGACTAACAGGTCGAACAACTGATGTTCTTTAACCCTGCTGACTGCCATTGGCGATTGCCAAATAAAATTTATCACATATATATACACTAGATTTTTAAACGATAAACTTAAACAGAAATAGCAAAGCCCTCATGGAGTATCAATAGTTAGAGAACTTAAAATTCCTACTGACAACCTTCGAAGACAAGAATTGCGTTGCATATTCTCATTGGACTTGTTTACTGTTGGTCTCCATTGCATATCATAAAAGAAATCCAAATTAATCATATTAAATCTAATCGGGGTTTTAAATTGCAAAACAACTGTTGTTTTAAAACCTTTGAAAATATTTTTAGTTATCATGGTTTGTCGATTTCTGGGTTGAATGGATTTCTGTATTCTGTAACTTACCAATTTTGCTCCCACACTATATGTACAAATAAGTTTTAAGATTTTATAAATTTATTTTCCAAATCAAAGGCAAATTTGCAAAAAGATAAGTCGACAGTTTTTCTTGTAGATGTTATAGATGAGTTCTTATACTTGTACGAGGCGCAAATCTTCCAAATCTTTTTGTACCATGATATAATGTTCTATGTTTTCCATAATCCTTTCATGACATTTAAAGTAAGGACTGCTGCTAAAGATTGCTTTTCTGATATAAGCTGGCATAATCGGGTCAATTGATTCATAAACACTTGATAAATTTCGTATGACTGTCATGCCCTTTTCTTTAACGCCTTTCCTAAAACTATGTCCAAGGACTATTCCGAAAACGCTGATGACACTTTGATCCGATACGTATAGGACTGGTGCTCCTCTATTGGATGAAGCGGATTCAAACTTGATTATCATTTCATCTGCAGGATTCTCTGGTACGGACGGCCAATCGCCAATTTCCATCAACGATTTTGCGTTATTTATGTTTCTGAACGTAAACACTTTCTGTGTAACATCTTGATTTTGAAGGGAAAGACTTCCTGGTAAATACGACCCTTCGTTTACTTCTAGTTCCAAAATAGCAATATCTAGATCCCTGTTTGTCCAAACTGGGTTCTTGGGTTTCAATACGGCTTTTTTGTTTTTTCGACCAACATGACCAAAGAAAGCACACCAGTTTTGAGGAAATTGTCTTCGTTTTACAACTGAGTACGAAGTGACAAGAAATGGTCCTGAACCAAGTCGAAAGCATGAACCTTTTACTAGCTTTTTACCTGTAGAATGCATGTATATTAATCGCCCAACAGATCCTTTTAAATCAAAGCCTGACCTATTTGGGATCTGCTGAATAGGAGTTTCATCGGTAAATGTCTCCTCTTTATCAAACAAGGACATTTTCTCAATAACTTCTTCAAGTCCCATGCGCATGTTAGGGTCATGTTGAAGAAGTCCTACGATTATATCCTTTACAATCTGTGGTTCAAAAAAATCTGGAACCACAATCGCCGGGGATTTAATACCTTCAAAGATTTTACATCTTTCCATTTCAGTCTGAAACGTGAACCACATTTCAAATATAATTAGCCCTAAACTGTACAGATCTATGCGTTTATCATATTTTTTGTTACATATAAGTACCTCTGGTCCACAATAAAGTTTGGTTCCTATATAACTGGTAAGGTTCTCGTCTTTGCTGGACATGATTTTGCTTCCTTCGGTTAAATTCTCAGGTCGAGCTATACCGAAGTCGCCAATTTTCACTGTTCCAGATTTGCTGAGGAAGATATTTCTAGGATTTAAATCTCGATGCATAATGTTTTCGTCATGAATATACTTGATTCCATCAACAATTTCGCATAATATTCGTCTTTGCTCAAGTTCCCTGTCACATTTATCATATACGTTCATATTTTCGATGAAATCCCTTAATGTTTGGTTACAGTACTCCATTTGTATACATAAATATTGGACATTTGTAGCCAGGGAATCATTACTTGCACCCTCATTTTTAATATGCCAAGATGTATGATATCGGACTATATTGGCATGCTGTAATTGAGACAGGACTTCTACTTCTCTATTCATCCTTTCTTCGTCTTGGTCTGTTCGAAGAGGAACAAATTTCAGTGCATATTCCTTTTTGTCAGTTTTACTTTTAATTTTATAAACACTTCCATAAGCTCCTTCACCAATTTTCTTGACAATTTCAAAGTGCTTAAGCATGTCTGATGATAGAACTGCCTCTAATCTGCTATCAGTCGAACTAAATGAGCCGCTGCTGCTTTCACAGTTCTCCTCGTCATAAGAGCCCGAGCCATTGGTCCACATAATGTTAAATACGTTAACGATCTACAATGTAAAATTAAAATATCAACTACATCAATTTAGTTCCGAAATATGAGGTTCTAGGTTGTGTTTAGAAATGAAGATCCCCTATCCAGAACCCACAAATATAGTAACCACGTGACAATCTTAATAAAGGCAACAGTATTATACCACTTTCCAATAGTCATAAAACAGTTTAACTGAAACAAATCAGGGTCACAAACCAAAACTTAGGGAAACGCATCAACTATAAGAGGAAAACCAACAGAAACACAGAACTGCAACAAAAATAAACGCCAACATACATAACCAGATGCTCCGCAGGGCGTAGCTTTATACGACCGCAGAGGTTGAACCCTGAACGGTTGGGGCAAGTATGGACACAACATTCAAGCTGGATTCTTCTCTAAATTTGGATTGTGATTAAATAGTTGACACAGCATAGGTTTCTGACACAGAATGAATGTATTCAAATGAACTTAAAATTTTTGTTTTCTCTTAGAGCAATTCACTATGCTGTTGAATATTAATCCTCTCAAAAAAATGTTTGAAGAAATTTTCTTTTTATTTATGAAATTTCAAATGAGAAAAATTGAACCCAATTTTTTAATCACATCCCCCTTTCCCTTATTCCAAAACTAATTTCAATTAAAATATTCTAATGGAGTTTGCAACAATTACTACTCATTATAATACATCATAAAATATTAAGATGTAAAAAAAACTGCTTGTTATCACTGAATGGTAAAGATTATTTAAATTTATCAGTTGGTAGTAAAAAGTGAATACACATTGTATATTGTATATAACAAAGATTTAAGTTGATTCTGGACAAAGAAAGATAACTCCAATTAAAAAAAATTATTGCAGATATTTCTTGCTTACTATACTGGACAAAGAAAGATAACTCTTAATTAAAAAAAAAATTGCTATTTCACAATATTGTGAAATTAGATATTTCTTGCCATTGCACAATACTGTGCAATTGAAAAGACTTGCTATTGCACAATACTTAATATAATAATTTTAGATCCTGATTTGGACCAACTTGAAAACTGGGCCCATAATCAAAAATCTAAGTACATGTTTAGATTCAGCATATCAAAGAGGCCCAAGAATTTAATTTTTGTTAAAATCAAACTTAGTTTAATTTTGGACCCTTTGCACTTTAATTTAGACCAATTTTAAAACTGGACCAAAAATTAAGAATCTACATACACAGTTTGATTTGGCATATCAAAGAACCCCAATTATTCAATTTTTGATGAAATCAAACAATGTTTAATTTTGGACCTCAATTTGGGCCAACTTGAAAACTGGGCCAATAATCAAAAATCTAAGTACATTTTTAGATTCAGCATATCAAAGAACCCCAAGGTTTCAATTTTTGTTAAAATCAAACTAAGTTTAATTTTGGACCCTTTGGACCTTAATGTAGACCAATTTGAAAACGGGACCAAAAATTAAGAATCTACTTACACAGTTAGATTCGGCATATTAAAGAACCCCAATTATTCAATTTTGATGAAATCAAACAAAGTTTAATTTTGGACCCTTTGGGCCCATTTTTCCTTAACTGTTGGGACCAAAACTCCCAAAATCAATACCAACCTTCCTTTCATAGTCATAAACCTTGTGTTTAAATTTCATAGATTTCTATTTACTTATACTAACGCTATGGTGCGAAAACCAAGAAAAATGCTTATTTGGGTCCCTTTTTGGCCCCTAATTCCTAAACTGTTGGGACCGAAACTCCCAAAATCTAAACCAACCTTCCTTTTAAGGTCATAAACATTGTGTTTAAATTTCATTGATTTCTATTTACTTTAACTAAAGTTATTGTGCGAAAACCAAGAATAATGCTTATTTGGGCCCTTTTTTGGCCCCTAATTCCTAAACTGTTGAAACCAAAACTCCCAAAATCAATCCCAACCTTTCTTTTGTGGTCATAAACTTTGTGTCAAAATTTCATAGATTTCTATTAGCTTAAACTAAAGTTATAGTGCGAAAACCAAGAAAATGCTTATTTGGGCCCTTTTTGGCCCCTATTTCCTAAAATGTTGGGACCAAAACTCCCAAAATCAATACCAGCCTTCCTTTTATGGTCATAAACCTTGTGTTAAAATTTCATAGATTTCTATTCACTTTTACTAAAGTTAGAGTGCGAAAACTAAAAGTATTCGGACGACGACGACGACGACGACGACGACGACGCCAACGTGATAGCAATATACGACGAAATTTTTTTCAAAATTTGCGGTCGTATAAAAACTGACTGTTTGATAACAACTGCCATATACATGACTTGGTGCATTACATTTTAAAAGAACAAATGGTGGGTTGAATTTGGTTTAATGGCTAGTCAAACCTCTCGCTTATATGCTATTTTAAAAATGTCGCTAAAATGACAACATTACGGGACAGGGATACCGTACAAACAAATGATGGAACACTCAGGACAAAAAAATACATAGATAAACAAGCATTATGTGAATATTGTATAGCAATACATCTGATTAATAGTCCACTACCGGTTAACAAATCATTTTATTGAAACAAAATTTATCTTGATCTATAAATTGTCATGGTGTAAGCTATATAAGTCCAGGTACCATAACTCTGCACAAAATCATCAGAGTGGTCAAAATTTGAACTTGATCTGTAACTTGTCATGATAAAACTATATACCAATTTTCAAATCAATATCTTCACGCATGACAAAAAAAAGTGCGGAAACTGATTATTTGAGAAAATTGGACTATAACTCTGCTCAAAATCAGCAAACCAGAACAAAATTTAACTGAAACTGTTACTTTTCAAGATAAACCATTAACCAAGTATCAAATTAATATTTTCAACATTAATTGACAAAAAAAAGTGCGGACAACTGATTATTTTAGTGAATTTTCTAAGTCAAAGGACCATAACTCTGTCCAAAATCATCAGACTGTAACAAAATTCGACCTTGATCTGTGACTTGTCATGATAAAACAATGCACGAAATATCAAATCAATTTCTTTACGCATGATCAAAATTAAATGCTCCACAGGGCGCGGCTTAATACGACCGCAGAGGTCGAACCCTGAACAGTACCGTTAGGGTGATATCTCAATCCGCCGCCGCCTATAGGTGTCAGACCACCAGTTACTCCTTCCAATTTAGAACGTGTGTAAAAAGTAGCCCTACTCTGACACAAAATAGTGATGTTTTTAATGTCATTGTTTACTTAAACTTACCAACAAATTTGCAGAAATGACACTTTTGGTGAAAGAGAAATATACTTAGACCATTTTTAGCCAATATTCACTTGTCTATGAGTTTGCATAAAATATCAGGATTAATCAATGCGCTCCATAGAATAATAATTAAAGATTTCCAGAAAACCGGGGGTTATTTTTGGAGTACCTCTGTTCGAAGGTCATTTTTTTTTTCTAAATTCTAAGGCTTTAAAGGTACTATGGTACTATATTAAAAATTGGCATGTAAAAAGCTGATACATGTACAATTCAGGAATTACCTGGTTTCTATGAAGTTGAACTTTATTTATAAAGATGTGAAATTTGGTTGAACAGATAGGGATTTTCATTGGTGGTTTGACACCTATACCCCTAGTACCACTGGGGGGGGGGTCTTCTACGGAAGCCGCTTAGTATCAGGGTGGAGTTTTATTTTTAAGACGTTATAACGACTTAGCTAACTTGTTATAACGACTAAGCATATTATTTATCTTGTTATAACAACTTAACTTACTTGTTTTAACGACTTAGCTAACTTGTTTAAACATAAACGACTGAGCAAACTTGTTATAACGACTTAGCTAATCTAACTCGTTATAACAACTTAGCTAATCTAACTCGTTATAACAACTTAGCTTACTCGTTATAACAACTAAGCTTACTCGTGATAACGACTTAGCTAACTCGTTTAAACAACGTAGTTTAAGCATATTTATTCATAGTGGATTCGAAAACAAGTTTTGCAACTTTAATATAATATTAATCCCTTTCCACTTGTGGGTGCGAGTGCTGCCTTGTAGCGCTCGGCTATAGCTGCTCTTTTTCGAAATCTACAAAGGTGTATTTTACATGCAAGAGATATGTCTCTCTCTTAACACGGGTCAGCCATTTATCGTTCCCTTTCGACGGACTATCTTAGCTAACTTGTTATAACGAGTTAGATTCGCTAAGTTGTTAAAACAATTTAGCTAAGTCGTTATAACGACTTAAAAATAAAACTCCACACTGACATTAACCGGCTTCCTTAGGCTCTTTCTATATGAAGCCATTGAAGGTGTAATAGTAATAAAATATTCAATTGGCAAGGGGACGCAGTGGCGGATCAAGACATTTTCATAGGTCAAGTGGGGTCCCACTGACTGCCGAAGAGGGGGCCTTCTCCAGTCATGCTTCAGTGATCCCCTATATAATCGACCATTTTTTTTAAATCCGGCTCTGGGAAGAATATGAACACTACTATTCCAATTGCCAATATCTTATCATTATTGACACAACGTCTAGTGTCTGTGCAATGGGGTGCAATTTTACAGAGGATATATATCAGTAGGTAGTAATTGACCAAATGTGATATATCAATGGGTCATAATTTTTCAGATTGTTGTGCAACGATCTTATGTATGTGAAGTTAGCAGCCGGTTGGTTATTCGATATTCGATATTCAATATCCAACCGGCTACTAGCAGTCGGTTTGATATTCAAAATTTTGTTCAAAAATCATATAAAAAAGAAATACTTAATAACATTAAAGCATGATTTTCATACTCAAGAGGACTGACAAGATACGTAGGAAATCGTTTCTTGACATCTTCTAACTGCCGTAAATTCTCGTTGATCTCGAATATAAACCCTTTTCTAACTGGCATAATTTTGTCTTTATGTAACATAGATTTTTGTCAGTAAATGAACTTCAAAGATGTACTTTTATATGTGATATTTCTTCAAACAAAAAGTAAAACCGATCAAGCTAGAAAGATTTTGGAATATAAATAGATTTTTTTTGGAAAGCCCAAAAAAGAAATATATAGTGAAAATCTACCTGAGAGCGCTTAAATGAGGGTGAGACCCCCCTGGTCTTTCAATGTCCATAAAATTCAACCAAATCATGTATATATAAAGGTTTTATCAGAAGGATTTCCCAGATTAATGTCATCTTCGATATCTGCGGAGGGCTTAGATTGTCACTTTTTAGCTAAAAATTGTCCAAATTTTAGGACAAAGGGCACAGGGCAATGATGAGAGCCCCCTGATCTCTCAATCTTTCTAATATAATGCAGACATTTAGTTAATAGGTAGGTACAAACGTGACTAAAAGGAATTCTGGTATACTTCCTGTCTTCCATATATACGGAGCGCCCAAAGTGCCAGTTGGATATTCAAATTATATAGTGAAAACCTACCTGAGACCGCTTAAATGAGGGTTAAACCCCCTGGTCTTTCAAAATCCATCAAATTCAATTAAATCATTGACTCTGTACATATAAAGGTTGCATCAAAAGGATTTCTAAGAATAATTTCATCTTCTATATCTACGGAGGGCTTAGATTGTCAATTTTGACAATTTTTAGCTAAAAATTATCTAAGCCCTATATAATTTGAATATCCAGCTGGCACCCTTCGGCGCTCCGCAATTATGGAAGACAGGAAGTGTACCCAAATTCCTGTAAGTCACGTTTGTATCTACCTATTATCTAAATGTCTGCATAATATTAGAAAGATTGAGAGATCAGGGGGCACTCACCATTGCCCTGTGCCCTTTGTCCTGAAATTTTGACAATTTTTAGCTGAAAAGTGACAATCTAAGCCCTCCGTAGATCTCGAAGAAGACATTAATATGGGAAATCCTTTTTATAAAAACCTTTATATGTACAGAGTCTTTGATTTAATTGAATTTTATGGATTTTGAAAGACCAGGGGGGTTTAACCCTAATTTAAGCGGTCTCAGGTAGGTTTTCACTATATAATTTGAATATCCAACAGACATTTTGGGCGCTCCGTATATATGGAAGACAGGAAGTATACCCAAATTCCTTTTAGTCACGTTTGTATCTACCTATTAACTAAATGTTTGCATTATATTAGAAAGATCGAGATCAGGGGGCTCTAACCATTGCCCTGTGCCCTTATGCTGAAATTTTGACAATGCTGAAATTTTGACAATTTTTAGCTGAAAAGTGACAATCCAAGCGTTCCGTAGATATCGAAGATGACATTAATCTGGGAAATCCTTTTGATACAAACCTTTATATGTACAGAGTCTATGATTTAATTGAATTTTATGGATTTTGAAAGAGCAGGGGGGGATTAACCCTCATTTAAGCGGTATCAGGTAGGTTTTCACTATATAATTTTGAATATCCAACTGGCATTTTTGGCGCTCCGTAAACATGGAAGACAGGAAGTGTTCCCAAATTCCTGTTAGTCACGTTTGTATCTACCTATTCTCTAAATGTCTGCATAATATTAGAAAGATTGAGAGATCAGGGGGCTGAGCGGGCTCTCACCATTGCCCTGTGCCCTTTGTCCTGAAATTTTGACAATTTTTAGCTAAAAAGTGACAATCTAAGCTCTCCGTAGATATCGAAGATGACATTAATCTAGGAAATCCTTTTGATACAAACCTTTATATGTACAGAGTCTATGATTTAATTGAATTTTATGAATTTTGAAAGGTCAGGGGGTTTAAGCCTCATTTAAGCGGTCTCAGGTAGGTTTTCACTATATAATTTGAATATCCAACTGGCACTTTTGGCGCTCCGTAAACATGGAAGACAGGAAGTGTACCTAAATTCCTGTTGGTCACGTTTGTATCTACCTATTGACTAAATGTCTGCATAATATTAGAAAGATTGAGAGATCAGGGAGCTCTCACCATTGCCCTGTGCCCTTTGTCCGAAAACTTTGACATTTTTTGGTTGAAAATTTGTTTATTTGGCTTTCCATATATATATTTCTATTATAATTATTAATATTTCTACAGTAAATTTAGTAATCGGTTTTTATTTTTGTCTTAAGAAATATTATAAACAAAAGTACATCTTTGAAGTCGTTTTATTGACAAAAATCTATATTACATAAATACAAATATGTAACTTAGAAAAGGTTTTTTTCTTATAATTTTCAACTACATACTGACTGCTAGCAGCCGGTTGGATATTGAATATCGAATAACGAATATCGAACCGGCTGCTAACTTCACATACATAACGATCTTCACTAAATTTCACAAACTCTTAGTCAGTAAAATTTCCACATCTGATGAAACAGAAGTTTTGTTATTGATCAAATATATGAATGGGTTTTGATTTCGCTGTGAAATATATGCAATTAGGGATAAATCACAATTATTAAAAATATGAATGGGGTGTTTTTTAAATCCCGTCTGCACCACTGTACTCAAAATCCGAAGTTGAGACCCCGTCCCACCCTCATGTACTAGTAGCACATAAACACGTTAATATATAATATTATACACATAGTCATTATGAGTAAAACTCAGTTTAAAACTTATAAAAGTTTAAAAGAAGTATTCTGTTTCTAGAACTAATCTGACATTTAAACTAACAAAAGTTTAAAAAAAGTATTCTGTTTCTAGAACTAATCTGACATTTAAACTAATGAAAGTTTAAACATGTTAAAAGAAGTATTCTGTTTATAGAACTAATCTGACAAACTGAACAGCTGAATACACATATGCTCACATATAGGTGAGGAACTGTATATATGATCATATATAATACAAAACAATCATTACATAACCACTAACCTGTAATAGTCTTGAGGAAATGCACTTAACATACTAGTGACGTAGTTATACACTTTATCGACGCATCAAATCACGCACATCAAGTACACAACTTCATTTACAGTTTTTATCTTATTTTTACCTTTTCGTTGTGTTTTATATATTTATCTTATCTTAATACTTCGTAAATGTCATATGACACTAATTTCAAGCACGTTGTGACTAAGAAAATAAGACTTTTATATATAGTCTTAGTCATTGTGAATGTGCAGATAGACTGGGGTCACTGGGATCCCGCTATATATAATCACCTTGTTCTATAATATGCACATTTATCCAGACAGGCGAACCAGTCTAGTAAAGTTAACAGAATAGAAAATAAAGGGGGGAAATAATATAGAATACATTTCACTGGCAACAATAATACAAAGACGAGAGAATGATAGGCCAAGAGAAAGAAAAAAAACCACTAAATTTAATACAGAAATGAACTACCCCCTTTTTCCGCCAAGTCCATTTCATGTTGGTTAAGACTTTTTCTATGAATAAAATAAAATGAGCACTTCGCTGAGCGTTGCATGATATGACCGCAGTGGCCGAACTCTGAATAGTTGGGGCAAATTAAGACACAATATTCAAGCTTGATTCTATCTGAATTTGGATTGTGACCAAATTTGTGCCGTAATATATAGGTTTCTGACACAAAATTCATGTGATCAAAGATTTGACAAATTTAATGCACAATACTGTGCAATTGAAGATTTCTTCTTGAAACTTTTCAAAAATTTGACTAGAATAATGATGAAAAAAAAATATGAACCGTTTAAAAATTATTGGACCCCCCCACCCTTTCCCCCTTATTTCTAACTTTTAGCCGGAATCCCCCTCGGAGCATTAACCATCAAACTCCATACCAGTCTTTCCTTTGTAATATGAAACCTTGTAGTTCAATTTTAGAGAGATCCATACGCTTTCACATAATATAATATATATCTTTATTTGCAAAACATACAATAACCAAATTTGGTTGTGGCAAATACATTGACAAACAAACATAATGAAACATAATGAAAACTCGACAATATTATAAGAAATATGATAAAAACAGTAACTGTTCTCCTTTTCTCAGTTCTAATGACTCTTTAATAAAAGAAACAACTGCTTTTACATCATTTGTTGTTGATGGATTAAGTATTATCACGAGTTTATCAGTAAAATTAAGTGTATTAAAATTTACATATTTTTGTATATAATATTCTAGAAAGATTTCTCTTTTATTTTTATTTATTTTACAGTTGAAGAAAAAATGAAATTCATTGTCTAAGATATTACATATTTTACATTTTCTTTCATTTCGTGGTATTTTGGTATATCGTCCAGTTTCTATGAAGAGACATAACATGCTTTAACATCGGTTGTTTGTAATTTTTGGTTGTTGAAGTTTTACAGCGATAACATTTTTGTGTCTTTTCAAAATTTTAATATACTGCATTCAAAGTCGAAAATTAAATAACCTGACAACGCAATGGCTAATAATAAAAGACAAACGCACAAACAAAAGTACACAAACACAACATAGAAAACAAAAGACTGAGCAACACGAACCTCACAAAAACTGATCTAAGATACTCAGGGAGGGTAAAAAAATCCTACTCCATTTGTGGCACTCGTCGTGTTGCTCATGTTAGCATAAACCCGGCAATAAGTCTAATTCGGCAGGTAACATTCGGGAAAAAGGGACAGGATTGAAGGTGCAACATTGAAAACATATTCGCTATAATCTATGAAATGCATTGTCTATTAGAACCAACGTTCGCTTTGATGGAATGTTGTGTGCAATTATAATGAGGAAAAATGGACAAAAATTAAATCAGGTTTTGTTTTTTAGGACGAGGATGGAAATGGAATGTCTGATCATGGAAGTAATAACAGAGATACAAGATGAAGTCGATGCTATAATGTTTGAGGGTCACGATTCTTCTGCTAGTACCGTATCGTGGTGATCGACTTTATAACCTAGCTAAACATCCAGAATATCAAGTGAGACGTAGAGAGGAAATAAAAGAAAAATGGGGAAATAAAGAAGACATCACATGGTAATCATGTTAAACGTCTCAATTTATGCATACGAGAAATACATAGATAGTTTGACTGAAATCAAATCATTTCTACATAACGAAATGCCTGTACCAAGTCAGGAATACGCTAGTTTTTTCTCTCATTCGTTTGATGTGATTAAGCTTATGATTTTGTTATTTGATAAGAGACTTTCCCGTATTTTCCTTAGAGTTCTGTATTTTGTTTTTTTATTTTTCCATGTTGTAATTTTTGCTGTTGGAATTGTATTGGTTTTTTTTCGACACAATATAAAGACTTTTTAATCTCGTTCGCTGCGCTCACTCGACAATAAGCTTCATAATATGACTCGAAGCTGATATTTTACAATATCAAAATGCAGACAACCTGATAATCAGTACTTGTTCCAATTGATAATTTGATGCTTAATTAATACAGAGACAAATGCTGTATTAAAAATAAAACACAGAAAACTTTTCTTTCAGTGAAGATGTAAACAAACTGGAGTACACAGTTATGTGTTGGAAAGAAAGCTTGAGAATATTTGCACCGGTATCAAATATAGCTCGATGTACAGAGAAAGATATATTGCTACCTGATGGTCGACTGATCCCAGCAGGTAATCAGTTTTTATAAATTTAACTTCTAAATGCATGCAGATTGAGAGTTGGTTGGCTTGTTTGCCTTGCATTGCTCTCTTTGTATTAATGTTTGCACAATGATTATTGATTAGGATTGACAGTTAACCACATCCGGTCTTATATCGGTGCATTTCGTTTATATATATTGTATGTGAAACTGTTCTTTTGTCACAGGTAAAATAACATGAAATTACTTTCTTTTTCTTGTCACATTTATTGCCATCGCATTTATTTCTGTTGACATATATGCCATTATCTTACTGACTATCAGCAATCTCGAGTTTTATTCAGCATTTTTTTTTATTATTCAAGGAACCAGGATGGGAGTATCCATATCCGCTCTTCAAAGAAACCCAGATGTTTTCAAAGATCCAGAGGTATAGTTTAGAAATTACAATTTTCTTATAAAATTTAGTTTTACCGGCAAATAAAATTGAGAATGGAGTCGGGAATATGCCGAGGAGACAACAACCCGATTAAAGAGCAGAAAACAGTCAAAGCCACCGGTTGGTCTTCAAAACGCAGCGAGAAATTCCCCGCGCATCCGGAGAGAGTCTTATCCAAATATTCATTTTATAAAGTTATCCATATGCACATTACTTTCATGATTGTTATTGATTTACTTTAAAAAAAAAATCAGATATATGACCCCTCAAGATTTTACCAGGAAATAAAGTTTCGCCTTTGAAATTCTTGGTATTTTCATTTGGTCCTAGGTAAGAATCAATTAAAAAGGAATGTCATCTGATAGACTTTAAATGTCGTCTGCTTTAGATTTCGGCGAATTAGAATTGATATTGTCGAAAGGTTCTATAAAACTGCAGCAGAAAAATTATACAAAATTGGCACAGTAAAAAGCATTAAAAAAAGAGGGACGAAAGATACCAAAGGGACAGTCACACTCATAAATCTAAAACAAACTGACAACGCCATGGCTAAAAAATGAAAAAGAGAAACAGAAAAACAATAGAACACGTGAAACAACATAGAAAATTAAAGAATAAACAACACGAACCCCACCAAAAACTAGGGGTGATCTCAGGTGCTCCGGAACTTGTTGTTAAATTTTAGATCATGTAGTCAAAACATAGACACAATCTAGATATAGATAAATGGTAAACCAACTGTAATGAACAAAGTAAATATTAATGTACATTATGTATTATGCATATAAATTAGTTTTCAATTAGATCCTTTCATAATGTTTCCAAAAATAGTTATTCAATATCGTAAGTTATAGAAATAAGAAGATGTGGTATGATTTGCAATGAGACAACTCTCCATCGGAGACCAATTGGCATATAAGTGTTGCGGGGTCAAACATGTTTGAATTAGTCGACTGTGTGAGTTAAAACATATCAAATAACTTTTTTTTAACATTTTATGGTCTATTGTATTGCAATCCTATTCTATTCATAAAAGGCATTTTCTTTAAAATACAAGGGCGGACACCAGGGTTTCCCCTGGGTCAATTATTTTTTTCGCCACCTCTTTCGCCAAAACAACATATTTTTCGCCACTTTATTATTTTTTTCGCCAAGTAACATAAATATATTTTTCGTTTAACATTTTCCTTTTTTCTACGTCAAAAGTTTGCTTCAAACACGTGCGTCGCAAAGCTGTAAATAAATTCTGTATGTGACAGTTAATGGAAGCCATTTAACCATAACATTTTGTCAAACAATTCAATCAACACTATACAATATTTTATTAACATCTCACCTTTTACAAAGCAATACATAACACTTTGTCAGTTTGTTTTAGATTTACGAGTTTGACTGTCCCTTAGGTATCTTTCGTCCCTCCTTGATTAAAACGAATTACACATATGTAAAAGCCATTCATATAGAATTATGAGAGACGATTATTTACAAATTCGAAACAAATTTCACACCGCTTAAAACATTAAATATATATATACTAAAAATATAATTTAAAAATTAAAAAAATTAAAAAAAAAAAAAAAAAATTAAGAATATAAAAAAATTAAAAATTAAAAAAAACAAGCAAATACAAAACTATCTACATGTTTATAAAAATCTACGTCTCCTATCTAAAATGTCTCTGCAGGTTTTGGCACACAAACGTATATTGTTAACACCACCTAGAATCACCGATAGCTTATCTTGACTAGAAAAATTATCAAAACCATCACAATTTAAAGTATTAAAACAACTGTCCCTAATATCATCATACAGTGGGCAAAATAAAAGTACATGTTCTTCGTTTTCAATGGAGTCAGGACAGCAAAAGCAAGTTCGTTCTAGCAATCTTAGGTTCTCGTATCTCCCGGTCTCGACGCGGATTGGCGCTACTCCACACCTAAACTTAGCGTAAGCACTTCTGTACGATGTTGGCATGTTCACTTTAAGGTATGACTCAGTCTCAAAAGTGTTTTTGAACTGTCTGTAGATTCGTAGCTTGTTTTGTCCGTTTCCTCTAACAGCGGCAATTCTGTTTAAATCTTCCTGCCATTTGGAAATATGTTCATTTAAAACAGAATGACAAATAGTGTCTTTTATTTCGCAAAATTGTACGTTTTCATCATGTATATTATAACGCTCTAAAATTCCACACGTTTTAAATTTGTCTCTTATTTTAAAGTTCCAGTTTTTGGCGTTTGAAAAGGCTTGACTGTCAGCCCATACAAAGACCCTTTTATTCAATCGTCCACTATCAAAATTTCGAAGTCTATTCCACTGATTTAGCACAGATTTCCATTGTTTTACTATAACCGGAGTCCAACCAATATCCCCATGTACGGCTGTATTGGGCGTATATCGTCCTACACACATAAAGTACAGTACAGTGTGACTCTTGCAATTCATGGTACCACAATGACTGTCAACAGTTATCATTACAAGACGTCGATTTCTTGGTAACATCCAGCTGTTCTACGTTCTGTTGTTTGACCTGTTTGAAAGAAGAAGTAGGGTCAACCTACTCTTATTCATCTGGCTTACCTCGTCTTAATTTGGTAATTTTATGTTTTAATATTAAAAAAAATATTGCAATTTTGCACAATTTTTGTAAATTTTTTTTTCATACGCTAAATTTCTTAATCTGTTGAATCGGTATAATCTTTTTATTACTTACGCGTGTCAGGATTTGTTAATTCAAAATGTATATAGCACAATTGTTAATTGCGATTTATGATAATTAAGTGATTGAATATCACATTTAACATATTTATCACCGGCGCGTGTCAAATTTGTTAATTCATCTTTCTTATTAAGTTACGGAATATAATATGTTTATGAAATTAACAATTTGTTAATTTTATATTTTAAATATTTGACATTGAATTTGTTTTCTATTTATCACCGAGGACGGCTTTATTTATGATAAGTGATTGATTATCACATTTAACATATTTATTAACGACGCGTGTCAAGTTTTATTAATTCATCTTTCTTATTAAGTTACGACATATTGTATGTTCATGAAGTTTATAATTTGGTAATTTTATATATTATATGTTCAAAAAATACAGAGCCTTCTTTTCAAACATTTCTGCCACAGTTGAACTACCCATTAATGATGTAGAACTTCGTCTCCACGAAAATATAGAGTTTGGCAGTGATGACGAAAAAGCTATGACCAAGGCGATAGAAAATGCATTTCCAACTGCCAAACGAAGATTGTGCACAAAACATTTAAAGGACAATGTACAACATTACCTTCAAGATCGTGTTGGTGTTAGCACCCAAGAAAGAAAAACTATCATCAACACAATTTTTGGAGATCAAGGAATTGCAAGCGCAGACGACACATTGCAATTTGCAAGGGCAGATTCGGAGCTCAAGGACTTGTGTGCAAATCATCCTCAGTTCCTGAAATATTACGAACAAAGTTTTAAGCCACGAGTTGAAGAATTCGTTAATGCACACAATAGACGTTTGGGCACTAAGCAAATGTGGACGAACAACAATGCAGAATCCATGAACCGGGTGATGAAAGTGGCAGTCAACTGGAAGCCCCAACATGCACCAGATTTGGTTGATAAATTATTTGACATGGTGGACTTCCAGTTCATTAATCTACGGTCAGTCCTTCGTCATTCTGGGTACTACATGCTGGTCAACTCATACAAACAGTACACCATAGCAGATGCCATCTGGAAAACAAAATTAGACGAGGAAAAACGAAAACTCTTTAATAATTTCCTGAAGGACAATAAAAAAATAAAACACGAAAATATCATAACTTCATACGATGGACTCTACTCTGTTGTGAACAAGGCTAAGTCAATAGCCAAGAAACCTATGCAGAGAAAGAGACCAAGAACAGAAAGAGCCGAAAAAAGACATTAATCACCTTGACCATGTATTTATTGAATTGTTTTGTTATTGATGTTATCAAATTAAAATTTTCAACTTAATTTTATATCTCTTTGTTATTATTGAAATTTGACCACAGACAAGACTTATAGATCTAAACTAGAATTTTTTCACTTGAAATTTGAGGAAGACACTAACACACACACACACACACACACAAACGTAAATCAGTCTTTGACCTTCAATTTTCAACAATTAAATACAAATACATGTAAACTTTAATGTATAGGTATTTAAAAAATTATATTGGTACAATTCTATGTGGTTTTCTCGATAATTAGTCTTGCATTAATTTTAAGTCTGGTCCCAATTAAAGGCCAAGTCGATTGGGGGCGTAATGACAATGAGTCGACACTAGATTGAAATTTTTAATTTGTTTGACTAATAAAGTCATATTATAGACATAATTAGCAATAACAGCAACTGCAATGTCTGAATTGTTACTATTTAGAAGTTCTGTGGCATATTATATGTGTTCTGTGGTATATTTTTAGTGTTCTGTGGTATTCTGTGGTGTTCTGTGGTATTCTGTGCTAAAAAGACGCTCCCCTTTATTAATTAGTCCTTTGTTGTCGATAGCTATAAAATGCAATCAGCTGATTAATAATTTTCTGTCTGAATCTTAATGAGGTCAAGGTGAATTCCGAGTATTGTCTGATCGGGTAAAGTCCGAGAAACTCGAAAAAAAATTAAATAAACAAGATGGAGGAAAATAAATCGTTGTATATATATCTTTCGCCAAATTCTTTCGCAAATGACGAATTTTTATCGCCACAATTATTATTTTTTCGCAAATTGCGAAAATGGGACCGCCAGCGGAAACCCTGGCGGACACAGATCAGTATACTTTAGATAGACAATAATAGTGCATTGACTTGACATATCAACGATATAAGGATATGGCTTAGAAACGGGGAAATTCGAGACTCTGACGTTGATATGTCAAGTAAATGCACTATTATTGTCATTATACTGCAATCTAAAAAACATTTTCAATCGTTGTTTCAGTACTGTGTTAATTTTATCATTTAATTTAATTATTGGGAAACTTCCTCCTTTTATAAAAAGGCCTCATATCATGCAGGCGGAGAAATAGCCAACACGATGAAATGTACATTATCTGTTGAAAATCGCAATCGATGGTGAACGAATTTGTTTGAAAGAGAACTAAATTATCAACATTAAGCATAAAACATAATGATTTATAGTTTGCAGACCAAAAATATTAACAAGTGAAATATGTTTTTTATATGTATGAAATAGGTTTAAAGTCATATGTTATATATCAGTATGTATGGTCAGATTATGTTTCTGTTTGTGAGAGAGAGTTGTTCCCCTTTTGTCAGTATTTTGTAATTATGTTTGTGACATCATCTTTGTCTGATTAAAATGTAGAAATGGAAGCTGATGTTGTCTATGTGTCCGTATATAATCGCCTCCATCCATGCTACCAGAGCTATTCCCCTAGTCTGTAATATGGTGGATTGACCTAAACGATCGTGAATATGATTTATACATATTTTGGATTTTGTTTTTAATGGATTTTGGATATTTTTACTTGTGAAATTGACCGACTGTTCCTGATGGATCCTGCCATTGCCGCCATGAAGCTGAACACTTTTATTGATTTTAAATTTTTATACCCGAACTTTTATTATAATTCCAACATTTAAGTTTATTTTTGGAATAAAGAAGAACAGACCATGTCTCGTCTTGTATACGTACTGTCTTTGTGATTTGTGATGAATGTCAACTACCTGTATCCCGTTTTAACCTGAAGCACGTGAGATTTACTCGTTGCATCATGCATTTTATTTCTGTAATATTTGGATCCTGTTTATACATTTATTATATGCTATTTTCATTTGACATTATTTAAATAATTTGTATCGGTGATAATTGTATCGCCATGCATACTCAAGTTCCGATTTCACCAGAAGCGCCAGTTTTACTGTTTATTGATGTTGACCCAGATTAACCCGGTGAACTACACGTGTGATGTGTATTGCGTAATGTTGACTGTATTGCTGTTGTGTCCATTCCGCCGTTACCTATATTTATAGATTATTGTTGATTATCTCAACGAGATTGATTTTCTCGCTTGAGCTGGAACAGCGAAAGTGAGAAAAGCAATCGAGTTGAGATGACCAATGATAATCTGTTTATCGCTATTTTACCTATGACGACGTTGTCAATTTCAATGTCAATTTCGTTAGCAACGCACGTGGTCTCCTTAGTTTCTAGCTATAATTTTTCCATCTCAAGCGAGAAGCATGATATGAAAATTATCACAAAAAAAGACTAAAGGAAAAATGCACAAAATAGCGATAATAACTGTTATATTTACCGTATTTTGGTGATAACTGCATCGCCATGGTTTTGAAGAGTTCCAAGAAGACCTATTTTAAAGAAATTCTGTCCGAGAACATTTTATTTTTAACTATGTTGATTTTATGAATCCAGATACTTTTCATGCTAATTTTGTTTACTTTGAATTTAAGCTGATGTGAATGGGTTTATCATTTAGCGATGTGATATTTATTATAAATAAAACCTTATTAAATTTAAGAGTTTAAGGTCTCTGGTGATATTATCAAATGTGTATTCAGCTTTTTATAATGATATCAGTTTGTCTAGTAGGAAATGCCATTAATATGTGTGTATCACTGTAATTGTTTGTGTGAGAGTAATGCGTGCATAAGGTCATCCGAGGGAGGAGTCCGAGATGCCAGACTTTCGGTTTTGCAGCGTTGATACGTTTGTTTTAAAATGGTTACTAGAGTGTGAGAGATCAACTTAATTCATATAAACTTTTAATTTTGATTTGAAATGATTATAAATTGTATTTTTTTATAACACATAAACATATTGACCATTGTAAAAATTTAGTAAATTTTTGTTTTGGGGGCGGGATGTTATATATCAGTATGTATGGTCAGATTATGTTTCTGTTTGTGAGAGAGAGTTGTTACCCTTTTGTCAGTATTTTGTAATTATGTTTGTGACGTCATCTTTGTCTGATTAATATGTAGAAATGGAAGCTGATGTTGTTTTATGTGTCCGTATATAATCGCCTCCATCCATGCTACCAGAGCTATTCCCCTAGTCTGTAATACATATGAAACGAGTGAGTGGTGAAAAATAATGTTTATCCAATTCTTAAACCAATGCATGTATATATCATAAACTTAGTCCTCTGTGCATGATTTTATCATTATTTTCGCAAATATATCATATAATCGTCAATTTTTTTTTCTCTCAGTTTGTTATGATTTAACAAATATGGCTGCTCATTAAATGCCGAGTTTTACCGATTGTCACCTTATAGTAAACAAATCACAAAAAGCATGGGTATTGAGCACGTGTTTAACATGTATAATCAGATATTTGTTTATTTCAATGACAGACCCATGCGTATTGCGATCACCGGATATGTCGGCGAATTGCTTCCTGGAAGCAAGCAATTAAAAATAAGCAAACTTCTTCTAAATATGGACAAATTAAAGAATTTTCCTCAGAAAAAAGTATATGTACATAAGTTGTATAGTGAAAACTATCCATTTAGTTATAAAAAAACATATTTATTTTTTTTTAATTTGAGGTTTCTTATGACTTTAATTAAGTCGTTGTAACATTGAAAAAAGGTTGAATAGGTCGTATGAATAATTAATTATAATTTCGGCATTTTCTATTTAAAAATGCATAAGGAAAAGTGATATCATGTCAGTGACTGTATATGACATAGAAATATACGGTCAACGCATTTTGACTGCTCAAATAGAACGAGTGCAGTATAAATCCGAATATGACTGTTTCGATCTTATTAATAGTATCGTGACGTGTACTTTAATTAAAACAATTCATTTATTTGGCTTTTTAACTATTTTGATCTGAGCGTCACTGATGAGTCTTATGTAGACGAAACGCGCGTCTGGCGTATTAAATTATAATCCTGGTACTTTTGATAACTATTTACACCACTGGGTCGATGCCACTGCTGGTGGACGTTTCGTCCCCGAGGGTATCACCAGCCCAGTAGTCAACACTTCGGTTTTGACATGGATATCAATTATATGGTCATTTTTATAAATTTTCTGTTTTAAAAAATATGATTTTTTCGAAAAACTAAGGATTTTCTTACCACAGGAGTAAATTACCTTAGCCGTATTTGGCACAACTTTTTGGAATTTCGGATCCTCAATGCTCTTCAACTTCGTATTTATTTGGCTTTTTAACTATTTTGATCTGAGCGTCACTGATGAGTCTTATGTAGACGAAACGCGCGTCTGGCGTATTAAATTATAATCCTGGTACTTTTGATAACTATTTACACCACTGGGTCGATGCCACTGCTGGTGGACGTTTCGTCCCCGAGGGTATCACCAGCCCAGTAGTCAACGCTTCGGTGTTGACATGAATATCAATTATATGGTCATTTTTATAAATTTTCTGTTTTCAAAACTTTGAATTTTTCGAAAAACTAAGGATTTTCTTACCCCAGGAGTAGATTACCTTAGCCGTATTTGGCACAACTTTTTGGAATTTCGGATCCTCAATGCTCTTCAACTTCGTATTTATTTGGCTTTCTAACTATTTTGATCTGAGCGTCACTAATGAGTCTTATGTAGACGAAACGCGCGTCTGGCGTATTAAATTATAATCCTGGTACTTTTGATAACTATTTACACCACTGGGTCGATGCCACTGCTGGTGGACGTTTCGTCCCCGAGGGTATCACCAGCCCAGTAGTCAACACTTCGGTTTTGACATGGATATCAATTATATGGTCATTTTTATAAATTTTCTGTTTTAAAAAATATGATTTTTTCGAAAAACTAAGGATTTTCTTACCACAGGAGTAAATTACCTTAGCCGTATTTGGCACAACTTTTTGGAATTTCGGATCCTCAATGCTCTTCAACTTCGTATTTATTTGGCTTTTTAACTATTTTGATCTGAGCGTCACTGATGAGTCTTATGTAGACGAAACGCGCGTCTGGCGTATTAAATTATAATCCTGGTACTTTTGATAACTATTTACACCACTGGGTCGATGCCACTGCTGGTGGACGTTTCGTCCCCGAGGGTATCACCAGCCCAGTAGTCAACGCTTCGGTGTTGACATGAATATCAATTATATGGTCATTTTTATAAATTTTCTGTTTTCAAAACTTTGAATTTTTCGAAAAACTAAGGATTTTCTTACCCCAGGAGTAGATTACCTTAGCCGTATTTGGCACAACTTTTTGGAATTTCGGATCCTCAATGCTCTTCAACTTCGTATTTATTTGGCTTTCTAACTATTTTGATCTGAGCGTCACTGATAAGTCTAATGTAGACGAAACGCGCGTCTGGCGTGTTAAATTATTATCCTGGTACTTTTGATAACTATTTACACCACTGGGTCGATGCCACTGCTGGTGGACGTTTCGTCCCTGAGGGTATCACCAGCCCAGTAGTCAACACTTCGGTGTTGACATGAATATTAATTATATGGTCATTTTAATAAATTGTCTGTTTTCAAAACTTTGAATTTTTCGAAAAACTAAGGATTTTCTTACCCAGGAGTAGATTACCGTAGCCGTATTTGGCACAACTTTTTGGAATTTCGGATCCTCAATGCTCTTCAACTTCGTATTTATTTGGCTTTTTAACTATTTTGATCTGAGCGTCACTGATGAGTCTTATGTAGACGAAACGCGCGTCTGGCGTGTTAAATTATAATCCTGGTACTTTTGATAACTATTTACACCAATGGGCCGATGCCACTGCTGGTGGACGTTTCGTCCCCGAGGGTATCACCAGCCCAGTAGTCAACACTTCGGTGTTGACATGAATATCAATTATATGGTCATTTTAATAAATTGTCTGTTTTCAAAACTTTGAATTTTTCGAAAAACTAAGGATTTTCTTACCCCAGGAGTAGATTACCTTAGCCGTATTTGGCACAACTTTTTGGAATTTCGGATCCTCCATGCTCTTCAACTTCGTATTTATTTGGCTTTTTAACTATTTTCATCTGAGCGTCACTGATGAGTCTTATGTAGACGAAACGCGCGTCTGGTGTATTAAATTATAATCCTGGTACTTTTGATAACTTTTATTACAGAAACTTTATTGGAATGCGTTTTGCATTGACTCAAGTAAAATCAATCATTCCAATGATAATTCGCAAATTCCATCTTGAATTGGATTCTACAAGACCAGCAAAACCCGAAAGTATGCTGATACAAAGGAGTAAAAATTGTCTGTATCTTAAAGTGACACCAATATAAATCTTGGAACTGACAAAAAACTTGTCGTCTTTGCTACTGGAAGATTGCTTCGTAAGGTCATGATCCAGTCGAGGAAAACATGGAGCAGCAGTATTAAAGTTGTAAATCCCATCTTATAAAAAAGAAGATGTGGTATGATTGCCAATGAGACAACTATCCACAAAAGACCAAAATGACACAGACATTAACAACTATAGGTCACCGTACGGTCTTCAACAATGAGCAACGCCCATACCGCATAGTAAGCTATAAAATGCCCCGATAAGACAATGTAAAACAATTCAAACGAGAAAACTAACGGCCTTATTTATGTAAATAAAATGAACGAAAAACAAATATGTAACACATAAGTCTGAGCTGGCACATTTAATATGAATTAAATAAAATCTTTAAAAAAATAAAATATTTTTTCTTTAAAAATACCAAACTACACCCAAGTCTTTGGAAGAGAAATTGTAGAAAAGCTTTGGTTAGCTATAATAAATAAATGACTATGAATTAAGAAACAAGCATGTTCATAACAGCGTGGACAGCGCTCAGGTTATCAATTGGCTGGGTCAGATTAGGTGAACGTTCGTCTGTAATACCTACTTGTCATATGATACGCTTTATAGACATTTAAACTGTGGTGTCGTGAAAGGTTCTAAGCGCCTAAATCAAATAATACGAATAACTAGCAGAGAACTAAACCTTGTGTGTTGATTAAATGTTGAATACTTAAAACAAAATCTTCTCGTGCACCTGCATGTTCTTTTCTGTTTTATTCTATTTTAATCCCCACTGGAAGGCCTCTAGCAGACAGTTTGAGCCTAAAATCACTGTTATCGATAGCCGATGACAAACAAGTTAAAGGTAAACGATTCAGTATTATTAACAACATATTAGTATTCATTTGTCCACAACATTTTGAAAATAATTCTATCCATATAATGATATATTCAAATGCTCCTTCAATCGCATTACAGCACATGTATATACCACTCATCCTTGACTTCCCATACGTGTTGCCTGTTTGACTAATCTACATAAACAGTGGTGTGATCAAATTTCATAGGCGGAGGAAGCCAGAGAGAACCTCCAACCATCGGTTGGAAGACTGACAATCCTTGTCAATAAATATTATATTATGAGTAAAAAATTGTTATTTAAAAAAGATATCTTTAACAAATTGTTAACGTCATTGGAAAACATTTTTTGTACCTTAGTAAATCTTTGGAGACTCTGTAGCAGCAAGACAAAGCACGAGATACTTACATTGTCGACGACACGATCTTGCTTCGTTTTTGTGTTCATTTATTCACTTCATGTTGGTTTGTATTCGGAATTGATTTCCAAATTAAGAGCATCGGTATGCATTTGTTGCTTCATATTTCGTACTGCAGAACATGTTGTTTAGTTAAATCAGATGTACGTTGTACATATTCTCTGTCAAGTATGATAAAAAGTAAAACTCAGCTACTAACAGGATGAACAGTTTTTACTGAACAGACCAACTTTACTGCATATAACTGGATTTAAAGTGTCCATTCTTCAGGAATCTACCTATGTTTTTGGTAGATTAGATTTATTTTTAGATTAAATATATTTAAACAAAATATAAACATTCAATCAAACAAGTCATGCAGTCTATGCTCTGAACGCTTCGTTGTAATAGAGGTAACCGGTGAGATCACGAACCGACGAATAATGACGAACGAACGTATTAGGAGCATTGATTTTCATATTGGTTAAAGTTTATTAAAATCGAATAATGTCCTAAAATACCACTGACACCTCACAAAGTTCCCTTTATTAGAAAACAACGATACAATACGAGCTTTCAAGTATAAGGATGGATATATAAGACTAAGTATTTTATATACCGGAAGTGCCTAAGTACGGATCAAAACGAAGCAGTACGTATAAATGTATACCTGTGGTGATCACCTTCTACACTTTTAATAGTCACGTGGAATGATAGCATGGTTTAATCATGGGGACAATCTATTAATTAACCACGGCGCATTTGTTTGAAAGAAAAAAATATAGAAGATATTGAATATATATTTGTTCTAAATTAAACATTTTAACTAGTAGGAACCGACCATTTAACTTGAAAAAAAATATGCGGCGCGACAATTTTTTTTTTTTTTTTTTTTAATTTAACACTATTTTTTGGTGGTTATTTGCCAAGATAAGATTTTTTCTTAAGAATTTAAAATCAAATATATTATTTCCTTCCGTCTTTTTACTTTATATTATTTTATATATCAGTTAAAGCGGGTATCGATCATATTTCTTTGAGGAGGATTGTTTATTACACATGTATCATTTTACCGTATAATAGAGTTTGGAAGCCAGTTTATTTTAGGTGGGAGCCAGCATATTTATTACTATTATTTTCCTGACCAACAAATTTATTTACTTGACCTGCCAGCTCCGATCCTAGAATCAAAGGGTCGTCTACTAACCCCCATTTAGTATGCGGTGTTGCTGGTATTATTTAGTATATTTTGTCCAGAATAGAACGCCGAAAAAAATTTGGAATTGATACGCTGGAATTATAAAATTATATTATTATATCTAAATTGGTTATAATTCATTGGTCATTCTGCGAAAGAACACATAGTATATTTATATGAAGTTTTCGGTTAAGTATTTGGTATTCTATTTTTTTTTCTTTTTCCCTAAGTACAAAAAGTAGAAGGAATCTCCGCCTTTTTGTTATTTAGCTCATTTTAAACAATGATTCGAATTAATACAAATTTCCAGTTTATTTTTTCTAAAGCTTTTCAGCTTTTCAAACGAGGGGTCAATTCATATTTTAAAAGTATAAATATATAGCATTCCGCAAGAATTAATAATTTTTCAACTCGTCAAATACATGACTGGGTATGAAATTTAAAACCTTATTATATGACTTGGTCGTTAATTTCAGCCCTAAGAATTGACCAGGCGAAACTTATCAGGCAAATCTAAGATTGGGACAGAAATTTTAAACTAAGAGACCAGTATGGGGAAAGGGCATGTTCAAGGAAGGACATGTCCAATCTTGTCGTCAGAAATTATTTTTGTCTCTGCCATTTCTAGCCATTCTTTTTTCGTTCAGTTTCTAAGAATTTAGAATCAAGTTATTTATTTCAGAAAAATACCCCCCTTTTTCCCTGCAAGTTAAATGCAAGTTAAATGTTAAACTCATGTTCTGGTCACAATTTCAACGCGAGATGTGTGGTTTGGGAGAGTTTAGACCTGCATCCAATGAAAGTTGTTACTTGTTTTTAAAAGCTTCAAATTTGCAATAATGAAAAATAAGCGAGCCTAGCTTTTTATCTTTTTATGATTTCCTTATGGCCGGTCCTGCCTTTTTATTTCAGCCCCCCTTTTCCCCTACAAATTAAACGGTCGTGCTCTACTCTTTGTGCTGGCCAGAATTAATTCTTTTACCGAAATCAGAATCAAAATATTTTCTTTTAAAAAATATATCCCCCCTCCACTCCCACCAGAAAATGTTTCGTGACTGACGACGACATACAAAATAAAAAGAATGAAATAGGCAGTACGCGTATCAATCAATAAAAAAATGCACTTATAATCAAAGCGAGATACTCATGAACAGTTACACATCCTTACTTAAAATTAATGATCCCGCTTCGTGTCATACGGCAAATTAGGTGATACGTTCGTGATTCGTACGTGATTCGTGATCTCACCGGTTACCTCTAATAGGCCGAGACACAATCAGATAGGCTGGTAATATCGAGAAAAGTCATTTTATTGGAAATCTCTATTAAGAGTAAACTATTGTCACCATGTGAAATTTGGCGTAAATATAAATTTTCAATCCTGGTATCTATGATGAGTTTATTGATATTTTCCTAGTTGCAAAACTGGTTTGAGAATTCATTCGTTCGTTCATATCAGCTTTTCTCTCGATGTTTTAAAGATCTTTAAAGTCTTTAACTGATCAGTTCTTCTCTTATTATAAACACTTTTTTATCTTTCTGTAAATAATATTTCCGGTGGAATTTATATGTTTGTGCATATAAAAGACTTTATTTCTTTACCATAGTCTACTATTTTTGGAAAAAGTTGTCTTTAATTCAAACAATTACAAATATTGAAGATCCATACTTTGATATGAGTATAAAGATAAAATAAGATAAGATTTTATAGAAAAAACATGTTTACCCTGTATAAGATGCAAACAAACCTTAATAATGCATCTATTTTAAACTTGTAAAGCCATAAAAGGGAATGTAAACAATACACATACTAGTATACCAACTTTGCCATTTTTACTTTCTCTGATAAAGAGTTCCATTTTTTTTCGTTTAATATCAACTGCATATCAGCCTGATTTTTACCGATACTAAATGACAAACACTATAAATAAACCTTATCTCAACAACATATGGGGTACGCATATTTTAGTTGTTATTTTGTGAACTTAATTGTATATATTGTATTATTGATGTTATCTGTCACAAGCTTTAAATTTGCAAGATTTGTTAAATGCTCAGTGTTATGTAATCAACATTTCAAGTAACTACGCAACTTACATATTGCTCATAACAACTTAAAAAGAAGGAAGTATCTTATTGAAATGGCGTTCTCTATGTCACTTAAAAAAGGCCAAGTTCCTGTTAAATGTAAATTATGTGAAACAGATAGACCAATACAGTGTAAATGCATGGACTGCAGTATTCTTATGTGTGTTCATTGTAAGAACAAGGTACATTCTCAATTTAAAAACGCACAGGATCATAAAATCATTAGCATAGAAGAGATCGGACAGCACAGAGAAGAATTGGATTTTACCAATATCAAATGTCATGAACACACAGGACAATCATCATGCCTTTACTGCAATACATGCGAAATGCTTGTGTGTCCAACCTGTATTGCAAAAGTTCATAAGAAGCACGATTTAATTGAAATTAACGATGCATACAACAAAAAGGTAAAAAGACTGAATAAAGAACTAGGTAAAATGCAGAAGAGTAATCAAAATATGAATGCAGCGAAAGGCAAGCTCAACAAACTTATGTCAGTGGAAAATTCTAAATATTCAAAGGCAAGACTAACTTTTCTTATTCATGAGAAAAATGTTAAAGAACGAGTAGAAAAATATTTTAAAGAACTCAAATCTAAATTGAGTCAGAGTCATGAAACGGTTTTAACAATATTCACATCTGATCTCAATTCTATATCATTATTCGCAAACAAGATAGAGGAGAGAATCAACCAAGTCCAGGATTCAATCGCGATTTCCAATGCTACTGACTTCTTTGCACATATCAAGACATTGGAGAAATTTACATCAATTAAAGAACCACAAACCAAGTTTAGCTATAGTTCTTCACTCAGATTCGTTCCAGGTAGTTTTAACCAATCACACATTGGTTATTTCCAAGATGATGGAGTTTTGGAAGTAGAAAAAGATATTTCCCTAGAGATTGAAAGTGAATATCAGACAAACTTCCCTATTATAGCATTTATAAGTACATGCACGGATCATTCAATTTGGTTAAGTGCTAGTCAATATAAATTATTACAGAGAGTTAAACCTGAAGGAAACAATCTGAATGTTATATCTACATTTAACATTAAAGTTTGTGGAATGGTAGTTACCCCATCTCATCAACTCCTTCTGTGTATTGAAGGGAAATCAAGGTTACAACAAATCAGTAGTACTGGTGAACTGACTGATTCTGTTTATGATGTAACTCCTTTCCTTCCCTCGGCTATCCACGTTGTCAGTGAAAATAAACTTATAGTAGGAGCTTATAATGATCACCTCTGTAAAAGTGCTGTGATTATAATGAACGAGAAGGGAAACAAGGAGACTATGTATGAACATGATGAACATAACCGACCTTTATTTGCCTATCCCAAACGTATTACCACAACAAGTAATGGTCATATACATGTCGTGGATAAGATTTCAGGTGACCTCAGCGGTAAACTCTTGGTAATAAGTCCCGATGGACATATAGCAAACGAATATACAGGTCATTCGGCCATCAATAAGAGTAAATCTTTTAAACCAGTGAATATTGTGACATCACCAAATGACAATGTTGTTGTGATAGATAAGGCTACACATATTTTGCACATCCTCAATAACAATGGTCATTTGGTTTCATATTTCAATACTAATGATATAGGAATCTTATTTCCATGGTCTCTTGGTTTCAACACCACTGGACAACTCTATATAGGATGCACAAAGACTGCGGATAGTCAAATTATGGAAGCAAAGTTATATGTAATTGATATTGTAGGATTCTAACTATTCCAAAGTTTTTGGGAACATAAACATGACTTTGGTGAAATATTGGTGATAACTCAACTTAAGTATACAAAATCAACATATCAGATCTGTCAAGAATGGTATCTTTTTGAACTATAAATGCTAAGACAAGATTGTCAATAGTAACTATGGTAATAGCATTTAACTGTTTTCGGGATAAATAAACATTTAGAAATGGTATATAGAACTGAAATTTTACATTTATGATGAATGTTCAAATTTTTTGAAAAAAATATGCGCAGAAAGAAACCAAAATTCTGTCTCATTCCATCTTTTTAAAGAAATAGTCTTAAATGCATTGACCATGTCCAAACCTAAATTATGTCCACATCATTGTGTCCACACTCGTTGATTCAACACTGGCCCATTTTTACCGCGATTTCAAGTGTTATGATAATACGGAAGTCTGTTGATATGAGGGTATAGTTTTTACGCCTGTACAATTTCGTAATAAACGACTTAATAAAAGAGCGAATTTATCAAAGGACATTTTTAGGCATAAGTCGAAAATAAACTTACACCAGCATGACAAAAAGACAAACAACAGTACACAATATAGAAAACTAACGACTAAGCAACACGAACCCCAACAAAAGATGGAGGTGATTTCAGATGCTCCTGATAATTCTTTGAACTAGTTAGCTAATATAAAAAAGAAGATGTGGTATGATTGCCAATTAGACAACTATCCACAAAAGACCAAAATAAACAACATTAACACCTATAGGTCACCGTACGGCCTTCAACAATGAGCAAAGCCCATACCGCATAGTCAGCTATAATAGGCCCCGATAAGACAATGTAAAACAATTCAAACGAGAAAACTATTGGCCTTATTTATGTAAAAAAATGTATTTATTTATGACTTGTAAGAAAAAATAAAAAAACATTCTTCCCAATGACACATTACGGCTTCCGTAAACATAATATTTATAAATAAGTCGGGGTCTTACATTAATTTGTAGGATCCTTTACAATAGATAAATCAGCTGATCTGTATCAATTTCCATCGTCATGTCTTTTATAGCATGTACTGGTGTTACGACGATAGATTAAAAGTGACGAGGTAAGGTAACACCCACGGCCAACGACCGCTCTATTTTAAAGAGCCTAGTTGGTCGGGCATAGTGCAATGCGATTTGGTGCCACAGTATCTCAGTTCGAATCTCGGTGAGGGAATAACAAAAAATGTGCTAACGCTAACGCAAATATTTAGATCCAAAATTGTTTTGCAGATGTTTACACGATTGATATATACAGAATATATTTTCAGCCTTGTATCGCCATCACTGCTGGTGATCTAAAGGATAAAATCTGTTGTAGAGTCGTCACTGGTTCAGATGTACTTATATATTAATATATATATAATTCGTCTAAATAACAGCCCATCAATGCTAGATGTGTGTTTTTATTATTTTTCCTGGCCGGGATTCGAATTTATGTTACTGAGATATCGTGTTACCAAATCAAATTGCAATATCCCTGGCGAACTATACCACTTGACCATTTAGTTTTGACCGTAAACATATACCTCTGAAGCACCTCTCGGTGAATTCGATTATGTTATCTTCACGTAGTTCTTTTTGATTATTAATGTTCTTGAAGGCAAACATTTTTGGTTGGTACCATGATTTATGGACGTCACTGGTGGGTCTGATGTAGACGAAGCGCGCGTATGGTGTATAAAACTGTAGGCCTGGTACCTTTGATAATAATTAGCATGTCGAAATGTCATATTTTATTGTTTATTTGTGTATTTCTCTGTCCGTAATGTTCTTGCATTTATTTGTACTGTAGTCCTGTACTGTAAATTTATCTATATATAGTTATGTTAAAAAGTCATAAAAGCGGGAAGTTTGCCTAGCCGAAAACCCAGGTTCAATCAACCTTTTTTCTTTTTATTAAAATATCATGTACCAAATCAGGAAATGGCAGTTGTTATCTTATAGTTCGTTTCTGTGTGTGTTGTATTGTCGTTTTGATTTTTGTTGCACTTCAGTGTTTCTGTTGTTTCGTTGTTTTCGCCTTGTATTTGATGTGTTTATCTCAGTTTTAGTTTGTTACCCAGATTTTTTTTCTCTCAATCGATTTATGACTTTCGAACAGCGGTATACTACTGTTGCCTTTTTTGCAAGTTGAAGGCCTTCTGGAAACAATGTACCTGATTTACATCAAGTTCTAAAATAGCTATTATATTTAATTCAACAATTGACCAAATTGAGTTGTGAGGCCTTTGCATGGTTCGTTCTCTTTTTGGAAGATGACAGACCAGTTCCTATGAAACTGTTTCCGTTTTTCAATTGAATATGAAGTTATCAAAAATGAATTTAGAACCAATTTGAAACAACAACCTTTCACGTATTTATCATATACTTGTAAGAATTAGTATCATTAATTTTCCAACTGACTTTCTGATATCTATTTCAAGTTTTTTGAAAGGTTGAATAAGACATTCATCAGCTAATGGTTCGTCCTTTTCAAATAAAACCATTTTCCTAACAGCTTCATCAAATATCATTTTATCAAATGAATTGCGTTGAAGAAGGCCTATAAGCGTTTCCTGATTCAAAATAGTCTGTCTAATGATTTGATATTATCAAAAGCCTTGCATCGTTTCATTTGAGTTTGAAAAGGATACAACATCTCGAATATAATCAAACCTTAACTTAAAAGATCAACTCGCCTTTAGAACAATGGAGCACCTCTGGTACACAGTAAAGTTTTGTTCCAAGTTAACTGGTAAGGTATTCGTGACGGATACTAATGTGTTGCCGTCAGTTTAATACACGGTTCGGGCGGTCCCATAGTCACCAATTTTGACTGTACCCGACTTGCTTAAACGACGACGAGTGTCGTTTTTAGCAACCTTGACTGCCAGCGAGGGTCTTGCACGTCGGCCCTGGCTTGTGCCATTTTGGGCATTTATCATGAATAGTGTTGTTAATGGGACAACTTGAAGATTTCGCCATATTATGATGATTGTTTTTATATAAACTGCTGCTGCTAATGATGAAACTGTGTATCATCATACGATTGATGGACCAATACGTTTTACATCTAGTGGTACATATAACATAGGAGACAGGATGAGATCACTTCAAGGAGATATAAATATGAACTATGCTTTGTAAGATCGACACGCTGTGCTGGAGTTTAGCAGTAATTCACAAGGTTTAATACAGTTCACAGGAAGAAATGTTACCCAACTCGGATATATCAGTGGGATTCAAGTCGACAAGTCTTTACACCAACTCCTTAATATTATTCTTGTAAAAAGGGTGTAGATTGATTCTAATATCTATATATTTTTTTTATTTTTAAAGAGAACAAATCTTTTGGGAATTTCAGATCTATTAAGCAGCTAAGTTAGTTTTACTTTCAGCTCTTATTTTAAATCTATGTTTTCCTGCATAGCGACTACGACATTAAACACACCCCAATTACTGCCAGTTACCGTTCACCAATTATTTAGCACATACTTACAACTTCTCGTCCAATCAAATTGCTTGAATTTGCCTTCTAATTTTCATAGTACATACTTTTTCCGTGTACTAAGTAACTACGCATGAATGAACACAAGGGTAAGATTTCATTGTATTGTAATCAAGATATTAGAACAAAAATTGCTACTGGCTATTTTGAAATAAATTCTGAGTTCCAAATTAACTAAATAGTTTGTAATAAGTTTTCAAACAGATTTTAAACATCCTACTAATCAATCTTTTGATCTTCTAAAATTTGTAATCCTTTATCTTCCATGCAATTACTTTGTACACAAAAAGAGTCAACCATGAATCTTTTGAAGGGAAATTATTAATAAAGCAATTTGATATATTTAGTCATAAATTGGTCGATAATTGGTTGCCTAATGTCTAGTGACAAATATTTCATGCATATAAACTATTCACTAGACTACCTATGGGAGTATGGGTACATACCAGGGGCAGATACAGCCATTTTTAAAAGGTGTTTCATCCAAAGATGTGGGAGAGGGGTCCAACTGTTTGTACTCATTCAAACGCATTTTCAAGATAGTTTTAGGTTTTATGTGAAATTAGAAAATGTTTTCAAGAATGTAAAGCTTTCACTGCAATTTAAAAATGTCTGCTCTTGGTCAATTCATTTTGTCATCTTTCCATGTAAATAAGTACATGTAAAGTAAAACAACGCTTTATATCAATAAACATACTTACACCAGCAGCTACCTTCTTTACATTCTAAAGTCAAGCGCCTTTTGAAATCCCATTTTTACAATGATATTATAGTGAGTAGATTTACAAAACTATGTAAATGAGCTACATCCAGTCAGCCAAAACATATCAATAGACTAATTACAGGATTACTCAAGTTGTAAATATGTGCTAAATTGGATATTGTATAGAAAGGTATATACTATGAAAATAAGAGCTTTGGGCAAAGCCCCGCGCTCTAATTTTCATAGTATATACCTTTCTATACAATAACCGAGACGTATGTTATGGTTGCTCACCCAATTTGGTCAATACAATTTAAAACTGCATAAATATCTTCTCTCCTTATGCTGCTCAAACTTTGATAGTGAAATATTCAATTAGATTAATTAGAAAATATGCATCGAAGTGAAGAAGACGAAAAATGCGAAAATGCATGATGTAATGATCCTAAATAGTTATCAAAGGTACCAGGATTATAGTTCAATACGCCAGACGGTCGTCTACACAAGACTCATTAGTGACGTTCAGATCTAAACAGTAAAAAAGCCAAACAAGTACAAAGTTGAAGAGCATTGAGAACCTAAAATTTCTAAAAGTTGTGCCAAATACGGCTAAGGTAATCTACTCCTGGGATAAGAAAATCCTTAGTGTTTCGAAAAATTCAAAGTTTTGTAAGCAGGAAATTTATAAAAATGACAATATTATTGATATTCATGTCAACACCGAAGTGCTGACTACTGGGCTGGTGATACCCTCGGGGACGAAACGTCCACTAGCAGTGGCATCGACCCAGCGGTGTAAATATCAGGCTTATAATTTAATACGCCAGATTAAGATTTTTTTATGGGTACACGTTAGATGTTGATTTTCAAAAGCTTAATTTGCAGCGCGTCATCCATACATTAGCTGGCGTAACGGGGAGATACAAAATCCAAAAGTTTAGTGTGCCATTATATAATTAAATTTTACAATCCACTATAAAATTGGACAGCCGAATTTGAAATAATTTAAATTTAGTTCTTGAGTTATGCCTCTTTGAAAGTAAAAATAAAATAAGCGAATTTACGGTTTAAACCCATCTTTATTTAAAAACTTCATCAATCGTTTTCCCCATTTTGTTTAATCAAAAATATTTGACATGTCAACTGGGAGGTGGGAAAATTTCATGATGCTATTTATTTTATTCTGTTTTGTTCTTTTTTACATGTTTGTTTGTTTGTTTGTGTGTTTGTTTGTGTGTTTGTTTTGTTTTTTTGGTTATAGGTTGGATTTGTATCATCAACAGCAGAACTTTTTTAAAGTTTTATTACATTTTGCTTTTACAATAATTTCTATATTTACTCAATACTTTTTTTGTATTTAAGCTTTTTCTGTAGTTTTATCACAGTGTAATAGTGTTGACTTGAACAACAGAAGTATTTTGTTTTAAGTACGTTATTATATTTTAATGCTATCCCAGGACATTTCTAATTAAACCAATCTTTTCGTTTGTTTTGTTTTAAATGTCACACTGTGGCGTTGTGATCAAGAGTAAATGGTTTCTTTGATGTTGCGTAAAATTAGGGGGCAAATATAACTTAAAAAAACTTGTGGCAGTTGACTGACTTTCGAAATTATGGAATCCTTACCTTATGAGAAAAATTAAAACAATGCGTCCGAAGCGCTTTTCTGTATTTTCAGAAAGTCCCAAAGTCGAAAAATCTATATATATATTGTTTAAATATTAGCTACTAGTAACTAAAAGTCATCAAAGACAATAAGAATTCTTATATTATATCAAAAACATGTAGTTGTAATTCGTTAAGTAGTTTATAAATTATTTACATATAAGTTTTATATTTATTCAATTCGTAGACCCAACTATAATACAGATTCACAAATAGGGATGGCAGAAAACCAATTGAAGAATGTCCTCAGATTTGTATATAATGTATAAAAGAAGGTTTTTAGGAGAGTAGTATTCATTTGGTTACACAAATAATACATGATGGTCCTGGTGTATAGATTCTGCGTACTAACGTTGATTATCATCTTAATACCGTGTTATATTGTTCTTTTATTTGTATTTGTTAGCTCACCTTGGCGTCCGTCGTCCGTCGTCCGTCGTCGTCATCCGGCGTCGTCTGTTAACTTTTACAAAAATCTTCTTCTCTGAAACTACTGGGCTAAATTTAACCAAACTTGGCCACAATCATTATTGTGGTATCTAGTTTGAAAATGTGTCGGTGACCCGGCCAGCCAACCAAGATGGTCGCCATGGCTAAAAATGGAACATAGGGGGTAAAATGTAGATTTTGGCTTATAACTCTGAAACCAAAGCATTTAGAGCAAATCTGACATGGGATAAAATTGATAATTCAGTCAACATATATCTGCCTTGAAATTTTCAGATGAATCGGACAATCGGTTGTTAGGTTGCTACCCCTAAATTGGTAGTTTTAAGGAAATTTTACCGTTTTTTGTTATTATCTTTAATATTATTATAGAAAGCGATAAACAGTAAACAGCAATACTGTTCAGCAAAGTAAGATCTACAAATTGGTCAGTTGACCCCTTAAGGAGTTATTGCCCTTTATAGTCAATTAACTAATTTTCCTAAATTTTTGTAATCTTTTACAGAAATCTTCTTCTCTGAAACTATTCGACCAAATTTTACCAAACTTGGCCATAATCATCATTGGGGTGTCTAGTTTAAACAATGTGTCCAGTGACCCGTCGAAGATGGCCGTTTTGGCTAAAATTAGAACATGAGCCCCCAGGGTAAAATGTAGATTTTGGCTTATTACTCTGAAACCAAAGTATTTAAAGCAAATCTGATGGCTGGGTAAAATTGTTTATTCAGTAAAGATCTATCTTCCCTGAAATTTTCAGATGAATCAGACATGGGGTAAAATTGTTTATCAAGCCAAGATATATCTGCCCTGAAATTTTTAGATGAATCAGACAATCTGTTGTTGGGTGCTGCCCCTGAATTGGTCATTTTAAGGAAATTTTGGTGTTTTTGGTTATTATCTTGAATATTATTATAGATAGAGATAAACTGTAAACTGTAAACTTTGAAACTACAAGGACAAATGTAACCAAATTGTCCACAATCATCATAAGACAACCTAGTGTGTGTTAGCCGACCCTGCCAACGAACCAAGTTGGCAGACATGGCTAAAAATCGTACATAGGGTAAAATGCAGTTTTTGGTTTATATCTCTGAAACTGAAGTATTTAGAGCAAATCTAACTGGTGGCAAAATTGTTCATCAGATTTAGATATATCTGCCCTGAAATTTTCAGACAAATCCAACAACCAGTTGTTGGGTTGCTATCCCTGAGTTAGTAATTTTACGGAAATATTGCATTGTTTGCTATTATCTTAGATATTCGCTATTATCTTAGATATTATTATAGTGTCTAATAATATCTAAAGCATCAGTAAATACAGGTGAGAGACACAGACTCTTAAGAGCCTCTATTTCTATTATTAATATTACTTTTACAGTTTGGTCTGTTTTCGGTGATATGCATTTGACAAGGCTCGGTACTTATACATTCCGTCAATGTGTTGTTTGAATTATCTTTCATTTTAGCAGGTGTATTTTATACGTGTGACTTTTTGTGTTTCTTTGGTACATATGACGTTGCTCTGTATTTTTAAACATCCCGCCATTACATGTACTTATTGTATTATAGTGCCATTATGTTATTGTTCTATTATAATTTTAAAAATACTTTGAACGACAAAATTATTTGATATATCTTCCTGTGTGACGTTTACATTCTGACGTCAAACACGCGACTCTACACTGAACCTTGCCATTCAGTCACAGGACTTCAAATATTTTAATCCTTTATGGGTTGATTTAAAATACATATATAAGTAAGCAATGAAAGCGGTTGTTAGATTGATAGATGTTTTTTGTGCTTTGTTTAATATTTGTTTGTTTTTGTTCTAATTGAGATTGTGACTTGGTGATGACTGCCATGCCCCTAATTTGACAATTTTACTTTTAACGTCTGTTTTGTTCACGCATCGTTGTAAATATAATTGAATTTGACGCGACTATCATACAAGTTAGAGGTTTGGCGCTATAAAAGCAGCAGGTTCAATCCACCATTTTCTACATTTGAAAATGTACCAAGTCAGGAACATGACAGTTGTTGTCCATTCGTTTGATGTGTTTTATCATTTGATTTTCCATTTGATTAGGGACTTTCCGTTTTGAATTTTGCTCGGAGTTCAGTAATTTTACTATGAAGATGCTTATAATAATAGAAATACCCGGAGAAATAAACTTAGTTCAGTTCAACAGCGCATGTATAACAATACTTTCTGTTCACTCACTGAAAAATTAGAGGCATATCTGCCGCGGAAATCTTGATCAGGACTATGTTATGTATACGAATTTATAGTAAAGTTATGAGAGTTGCGTTCCTTTGTATATTGATGCATAGAGAATTTGTCAATTTGAAATAAACATGTCATAACAATAGATGTGTTTTTTTTTATTGCTCTTAATTAGTAAAGATAACTTTAGAGGCATGGGGAGACAAGTATATTTATGTCCCCCGTGTACGTAATTACATTCGAATAATAACGTTTTTGCAGATTTCATATATTTATCTCCATTTTCATTCAAGTAACTTAAGGTCAATCAGAAATTATAGAATAGTTGGCCCAGTCTGTAGTTTTATTATATTCTGCGTGGGCGATATAAAAATCAATTGAATGTATCTATAGATCAGGTTCAGAGTATTGAAGATACAAAAAGGTCGAAATTGTTACATATTTTATAGGTGAAAACGAAAGAGATGTCAGCATATTTTATAAATTACAAACCCCTCCTAAAGCTTTTTCTACCTTCAATTGTGCCCAATAATGGCATATTATTAAAATACCACAGGTTGAATTAATTACAGGACGCTATTTACAATAAAATTGACAATTACAGTGGGAAAGCCAGTGACATTGAAGAGCTACTTCCGGTAGTCCCGCGGGAAAGGGGACATAATCTAAAAAATTTTAGGTGGCGCTGTAACCAGCGTGTAAACAAAAACGTAGCCTGTGCTTCAGACAATAAATCTATTAAAACAACTTATCATCCATCAGTATTTGAGTTTTATTTTTCATTAGAATAGATTTTGTCACACGACTGCCAAATTCGGTATTCAAATAAGTGCTCCGTTATTGAAATATGATAATCCAAAAGACTACCTCCGTTGATTTCCAAAAAACCGCGGGTAATCCCCACGACTACAAACAACTGACACAAATGCATCCTAAAGCTTTTCATTGGTCGAGATATAAATAAATGTGACCTAGAAACATATGGGCACATGACTATGTACAGGATTCCCCGTCACTCTGAGTCTTGTTTACATAATAAATACTTCAACCGGAGGTCAAAATCACAGGCACTTGTTTCTATCCATTGGAAGAACCACTATCAACGTATATTTACTTGTTTCTATCCATTGGAAGAACCACTTTCAACATATATTTACGAGAAGGTACCCAACTACTTTTTTCACCTCTCCGCTTAAAACCCTTATTTCTCTGTCAATTCAGTCTCAATTTTTTTGTAACATACACCATTCGATTTATGAAAAGTTTATCTTTCAGATGATATGCATTGTATTTACCCTTAGAGTACCCCTTACCCCCAGTACACAAGATTTGTCAATAAATTTTCATGTGATCGTTTTTAGTCCTCCTACAAAATACAACTATTTCCGTTTTAGATAATTTGCATAAAACAGTAAAGGATAAATCTAAAGAGTCACAAATGATTAATGTAAAGTCTAGAGAGTGAATGACCCTATGAACTATGAATCGACCAATCACAAGCGGTTTTAAATCTTTCTGCTTCAAACCGGTTGTTGTTGTATTTTGTAGGAGGACTAAAATGAGAATATGAAAATTTATTGACAAATCTTGTGTACCGGGGGTAAGGGGTACTCAAAGGGTGAATACAATGCATATCATCTGAAAGATAAACTTTTCATGAATCGAATGGTGTATGTTACAAAAAAATTGAGACTGAATTGACAGAGAAATAAAGGTTTTAAGCGGAGAGGTGAAAAAAGTAGTTGGGTACCTTCTCGTAAATATACGTTGATAGTGGTTCTTCCAATGGATAGAAACAAGTGCTCGTAAATATACGTTGATAGTGGTTCTTCCAATGGATAGAAACAAGTGCTCGTAAATATACGTTGATAGTGGTTCTTCCAATGGATAGAAACAAGTGCCTGTGGTCAAAATTCAACATTTTTCAGACGTTTTGGAAGTTATTTCGGTGCAAAATCAAGCAAATTATGTCATATTTTACAGATTTTAAGCACAAAATTGATTGAGACAACGAAGGGTGATGATGTTTTCAGGATTTTAAATATATTTTTCTTAAAACGTTGAGTGGTTGAAGGCTTTACAACGTCATTTGTTGATGTTTACAATTTGCTCAAACTCCTCGTATCACATTTTCTGTAGTTATTTAATTATGCTGCTGATGTATAACAGATTTATGGGCGAGATTTATGTATTACATTGAAACTGATTTAATCTATGAACGAATTTGTCCATATAAATAACTTCCATTGTCTGGAAGTAGACCTACCCCCCTTTTTTCAACAACAAAAAATTCAGTTAGTCAAAGTTGTTGTCTGAATAAGCATGCAAAAGTGCAAAGTGTAAGCACTCAGCTAGTCTTTGTTTTAAGCCAATTTTTAGGGTAATGGTTACAGTCATTCTTTGATTCTGTAAATTATTATAAATCTGAAATGTTTCAACTTGTCAATTTTAAAAAGTACATGTACCAATCAACAAGAATTGCCTGCCTAAACACTCACACATGTTTATAAATGTCTGTCCTTATTATGCGTATCAAGCAACCTGATGTACACTGTGACTAACTATTCATGTTTGAGTTTTTCTGGGCCCTGGGGCATATTTAACTCTTGAGAACTTGAGATTAACATTCAATAGGAATGCCCAATGCCTAGTACATCAAATTCTTAATACATGTTAGAGCTACATGTATATGACCATTTAAAGCATTAACAAAATGCTATATCACTTCCAAGGTCTGGTATATGAATGTCTCACTCTGATTTTGGTGATCCGGTTTTGTTGCATTGATATAACTGCTTGACCCATATTTTTATTTTACACCAGTTTACAAGAAAACAAATCTTGGACACAGGATATATTCTTTATTAAGAATCATACCATTCCTATATCTGTGTGCTGATTTTTCTGCAATAGAATACCTTTTCACACATTTTACTCCATTCTAAAAGCACACAATTGCAATAATTTGCAAAATCATGTGTATACATATCTAGGAAAAGGGTACATAGACATCTCATTCATAATACTACACAAGGAGCAGGATCTGCTTATTCTTCCAGAGCACATGAGATCAATTATATGTTGTGGGTTCAAGTTGATCAGTTTTCTTTTTTCTAATTTGTATATTAGTTTAAACTTTTCATCAAAAAGTCTGAAAAAAGAGATATGTATCTACTGAAAATGATTTATTTAGGTGCAGGGGTTGCCACACTTTGAAATCTACATGGAAGCAAAACAGTGAAAAGTCATGTCATGATAGGCTACTTGAGAGACCTCACTATGTCTAGGAGAAGTGAACAATTCTAGAAACTTTCCATTTAAGTCATTCAAACCTTATAAAGAATAAAAGACCATCATTTTGACTTTTTATATCTTTTTTTTCCTTATGTCTCAAATACTACAGTACATACATGTATATTTCTGATACCAGTGACCGATCCAGAACTTTTTCTATTTTTTTTGGGGGGGGGGGGGGGTAAGGGGTTGCTGCTGCCGACTAACTTAGGAGGGACCCGCTCCAGTGATTCCCTATTTAATCAACCAATTTTTTCCTATGAAAGGGGGGCCCTATGAGAATGCTAGCTTTGCATCAATGAATCTCAGGTTTTTCCATGACATTAAGTAATATTGTATTGCAACAGTATAGTGTCTCATGTACATTTACCCCACGTTATCAATATAAAATGGTGGAGTGTTTCACATTGTATGTATATTTGAAAATATAAAAATGTTTAGAAATAAAAGTTTATTAAATGATGAATAAATACAAAGTCATAAAAATAATGTTAAAATGAAAAATATGTAAAAAGTATTTTAAACATTTAAGGAGAACTATTGTTAAAATTAAAAAGTTTTTTTAAAGTAAAATCAAGTCAAATAGTCCTCTGTCCCATACATGTAAATCCTCAATATAGAAATCCTGCTCTTCTTATTCCTATTGTTATCTGAAAATATATAATTTATGCAGATGATATTATCAAATGAATATAATTGCAAACTTCTCTAGATTTTCTATATGATCGGTAAATTATTATATATTTTAATTGTCTACTGACAAAAACATGATCTTCTGAGGTCCCAATTAAAAAAAAAATGTTGAAAGGAAATACTGGAATCCGAAGGATCAATCTCGAAATCCTGAGCTATAAAATTACCAAATCCAGACGTCCCGAAAAAGGTTCTCTAGAAAAGGTAATACTTATACACACCAACAGATGTTTGGAAAAAATTTCTACTTATAAATTCATTTACTTAGTATTTAAAATTCATCACCATAATAACATATCAACCTTTTTAAAAGATATAAATAATGTTTTAATAAAGTATAACGAAATATGCAACATTAAATTATCTTACAGGTATCTGTTATTTAAAAGATAACTTTTCATTCAATCATTCATATCTTTAATTCTTCATACCAGTAATTGATAATAAATGTATCCAACGCCAATAAAACCTGGCCACAACACCAAGCCAATACTGAAGGTGGCAATAAAATTCAACAATAAATAACATAATTTTTTTAATTTTTTTTAGCATGGAAGGAGGAACAGAATTTATACTTTCCTACTGGTGAATATTTCATATACCTGAAACCTTTTAAAAGATATTTTACTTGCCGATATGCACTATTCAGCAAAAATAATAGTACTGTTGTTCACATAGACTAGGGTCTGGATGGGGTGTTCTGCATTTCTTTATCATTTAATCTTTTAGGTCATTGGTCTCTATTTTTTTATACTTTTTGTCCATAATTTCTCTTTCCTCAATATATAAATTAGCACATCAATACTGTAAATTCAGAAATTATTGCGAGGTTTTTATTATTGCGAAAAATGCGACAGAGTTGTAAACGCAATAATTAAAACTTGCATTTTGTAATATTTTAACTGAATTAAGCATGACTTTTCTCAAAATCGTAAAAATTAAAATTGCATTCAAGTTTAAAATGACAAAATCGCAATAATAAGTGCACGCAATAATTTCTGAATTTACAGTAGTTCAAAATGATTATGACCAGACCTAAGGCTTGCTGCTAAGAATATTAAGATTTTTTTCTGGGATGCATAGGAAGTCGTCCCAGAAAAAAAGTAGTCTTGTCAGACTTCATAATAATTTGGACTAGCATGTCATTTGCTCTATTTTTTACTTATTTTATGGTAAATTTTCTCTATTCTTGTTCCTATAGTAATAATTCTCTAATTCTTTATACCTTTTAATAATCATAGTTCCCAGTAACAGATCCAGGGATAGGGTTCCAGGGATTGGAATCTCCCTTTTTGGGGATGATCAATGCATTTGAATGGGGGCATATAGTTGGAACCCCCCTTTGTCCTGGGGTAGTTATTTTTTTCATATATTTTTATTTTGTTTGTTTTTTGTGTTTTTTGTCACACTTTTTGGGTTCAAAAATAAAAATATTCACCTTTTTACTATTCGAGACAACCAAACAAATCAGCACATATGCAGTACACAACTGCAAAACTTTAATTAAAATTTAAATGCTAACATTGACCTGCCAAAATTGAAGTTTTATTCAAATTGAGGTCTCACGCTGGAAAAGGGGCATTTATTTACATGTGGTCTACGGAAATTTACTGGATTTAAGATTCGAAAAGAGGCAAACATGTAGCCATAACCCGATCAGATCAATAAATTATGTTATGGATAGTATTAATATCTTTCTACTAACCATTAAAAGTAATAATACTAGGATTTCGTGAGCTCAGAAACCTTAATCTGTTAAAAAATGGCGTCGATTTGTGTGCTTCCTCAGGCCTTCCTAACTTCCGGATAGGCGCCATATTGGAAAAAACTGGACATACTCAGAGAGGTAGGTCGTCAATTTGAAATGTTGAATTAAGAAAATCTAGCAAACCAATTTTGTATTGGATAAGTGCATATTGTACTGTGAGTTAAAAATTTATAAGTTATCATATTTTTATAAACAAAATTATTATGGTTATTGAGAAAAAGTTCAGGATTGCCAAGAATGTTGCGAAAACACATGTCTGATAAAACCAAGTCTTGGTTTTATGAATTTTTGACAATTGTTCGTTTTTGGATAAGAAATTTCTTTAAATTAAAGGTCCGATAAAAGTTTAATATGTTTTTGAATGTTTATATGGCAACAACATTGCAAATCGGATGTAAATTATGCATTTTGACGCACATGTTATGCCGCTTCATTGTTATGCAAATGAGCGACTATAACCGGTTGTTTGTGTACTTTAACACACATGATGTATCATTGAAAACTTGCAGGCATTGTATGGTATGAATATTTCAATATATCTGTAATTTAAACTTTAATTGCTCAATTCAATACATTAATTAATTGTTACATGTACTTTGACAGAGAGTTGTCTCATTGACAATCAATCGTATGTGCCATCCTTTTCTTCTTATTTATCTGTATATATTTTTAATACACACACATTTATATTATATGTATAATAATTTGAATTCAAACAAGTATCAGATTTTGTTCAGTTTCATTTCATTTTGTTCAGTTTCATTTCATTGGACTAGGGAGGACGCAATTTAGAACAATTACTCTCAACTCAAAAGGGGGGGCACTACCTATACAGAAGGTGAAATATGCTGCTGGAAAACATGAATGTCATCTTTTCAAGCTTGAAAAATATGTGTGGATAGGTCTGGAAAACTATCAGAAATATATGATTACATCATTAAAGTTATAATAATTTCTTCGTCTCTCATCCTTCTTGGTGTTACAAGCTGTTTTTTCAATCTCTTTTTACACATTGGTATTCTACTTTTTTATTGCAGAGAAAAAATATTGACAGGAAACCCAAACAATATAGGAAAAGCTTACATTTTCACCTATATCTGTATTCATCATGTTGCAAAACAATATATATCCATGTCAGATTGGTGAAGTTATTTCACTCAAGTATGGGTCCTTTAGCTATCCTACACTATGATATTTATTTATTCTTTGATTGATCCAGTACTTTATAGTCATGTCCATATTCATATTTTGTCTTCGTATAATTTCAGTCAGTGGAAATACTAGACATAACATCCTAGCTGGTTTTCCAATTTGTCCTACAGACTATGAAAACACTGCTGTAGTTCTTTGTTTCTTTGATAACTTGTACATGTTGTTGTGATGTAACAAATCACTTTTCATAAACTACATGTACAAAATGAAAGAAAGAAGGTAAGTTATTAAAGTTATACTCAAATAGTTCTTCATTTTTTGGGTCAAAGGCGACAGGACACCCTGCCACTTTTTAAGAACACCAACGATTATTTCAATTTAATTTTTTAGATTGAAATGATTTTGTAAAATTTATATATTTATGATAATTTGATAAAGCTTAGAAAAATGTAAGGGTTTTGTTTTAAACTTTTTTTTTATATCTACAATAAAATGAGAAGTGTTATTGTCTTAAAGACTTTAGACATTTATATATAGTTCACATTTAAATTGTTCTTTTAAATTGCATATTGTTATTTTTTTCTTTAAAATAGATTTGCTTTTTGCTTCATGTACACTATTATATTTCAGGTTAGAATGCAGAACTGGTGAAGATGAAGGTTATAATTGTGATCTACATATTGATTAATTTGAAGCAGAATTTGTTCTTTAGAGTGAAATAAAAAAAAACAGTGTGTTTTAGAAAGATGTTCCACTATTACCAAAACAACAAAAATATTCGGGCATAGGACATTTGAGCGAAAAAGAAAAAAGCACATAGGGTCATTTGAGCGCCGAATTCATAGGACATTTGAGCGCCGGGATATTAACCTTACCTGAGTTTTCAGACAGGACATTTGAGCGAAATTTTCCCTGATAATTTTACACGAATTAAGATTTTTTTTTAAAAGTAAGAAAAAAAAGTAAGATTTAGTTATAAATATTTTTTATTTTATTTCACACCCGAGTAATTCGACCGGTTCTGGCTGGTTTATGTAAGTGAAATCCTAAGTTGATCTCTATTTACCAATCAATTCTACTATAATTCATTGGCTATGCAAATTTTCTTTGTTCTAAAATTCTTATATATATATCTATTAAGTGAAATGTCCCTTGGCACTTGAAATCTTAATACTAATAATACATGTACGTGTTAAAATGGATATTATTTTGACCGAGACTAATAAGGGAAAAAGAAGCCTTGTTTGTGACAGTTTCCGATATAGAGTGGACAAAACACTAAAAGGAGAAGAAATATCCTGGAGATGTACAGTAAGTACCTTTTTTTACAAATTTAATGGCAAAAGGTTGCAAAGCAAGACTGAGGACGGATTGTACCGGAACCGTTATAATTCAACAGAAAAATACTCATAACCATGATACCAGTGATCGTGACAATGAACGTCACTTGCTGCGGGTACGATCAAAAAGAAAAGCGGATGATGATATTGCTCAACGTCCTTCAAAAATTATCCGTACAGAGTTACAGAACATGGATGAAGCAAATCTAAAGTCTGAAGACATTGGCAGCGTTTCAAAGGCTATATATAGAAAGAGGCGTAAATCTCACCCTGCACTTCCTAAATCTAGAGAGGAAACACACCAATCATTAAAGAAGATTAATATTCAGTCAAATAAATTTGAAAATTTTGTGCAGTTTAATGATGAACAAACTGGTATAATTATTCTTACGTGTCCAACCAATCTTGAATGTTTATGCAGTGTGCCGGAAATTTTTATGGATGGTACTTACAAATATTGCCCAAAGTTCTTTAAACAGTTATATACTATTCATGGCTATAACAAAGGAAATTATGTCCCTCTTGTATTCTGCTTACTTCCTGGAAAGTCTGAAGAAATTTACGTGAATTGCTTTTCCTCAATTGTCAAGCTATGTTCCGATCAAGGTCACACACTTCAACCGAAAGCAGTACACGTCGATTTTGAAGAACGGGTAATGAAAGTTATGAAGGATTTTTTCCCGTCTATAGAGATCAAATGCTGTAGGTTTCACTTAGGCCAAGCCTGGTGGCGAAAAATCCAGAAAGTTGGACTTAGTCAACAATACAAAGAGCTTCATTCAGACATTAGAAAATGGCTTAAAGGGATTTTTGGGATAGCCTTTTTAGCTCCAGACGAAGTAGCCGACTATTTCGTAGAAGATTTTATGGCCGTTGTACCTAACGACAAGCCTTGTATAGAATTTGCAGATTACCTGACTGATACTTATATAACAGATGAATCGTTATTTCCCCCTCATCTCTGGGCCGAAGTTCCATCCTCGTTAAAACGTACTAACAATGGGCCCGAATCATTTCATGCCCATTATAACGAGCAGTTCTATCACAGTCATCCATCAATTTATACTTTCCTTGACACTATTATCAAATTGCAATCTGTGACTTACATAAAAATTCGGAGTTTGAACATTGATGCACCGCAGAGCCGAACAGAAAAGGAGAAGGAACAGAATCTCCGGGATTTGCATTCGAAATACTGCCAGCAGGAAATTACGAGGGATTTTTATGTCAGAAGCCTGGGATATAAGTTCCAAGCCCGAACAGACTTGTAAATAATGCCGTTGCCGAGTTTTATGTTTTATGACAGTGCTTTGTTTTTAGTGCTTTGTTTACAATTAAAAGATGTTTTAATCTTTTTGTTGGTAAACTCCTGTTTTATGACTGTGCTTTGTTTTTAGTGCTTTGTTTTTTACAATTAAAATATGTTTTAATCTTTTTGTTGGTAAACTCCTCATTTAATGAACTATATTCGTAAGAAAATGTGGTATGATTGCCAATAAGACAATTCTCTATCCAAGACTTGTTTTCGCTCAAATGTCCTACGCTTATTCTTATTTTCGCTCAAATGTCCTAAAATTTAGGCGCTCAAATGTCCTATACTTTGGCGCTCAAACGTCCTTTTTTTTTCGCTCAAATGTCCTGTCAATGCGCTCAAATGTCCATTGCCGAAATATTCATTGTTTGACTGAGAGATAAAGTGTAAATAAAGAGTACTAGACACTTAATTTTCTTTTTCTATTAAATTTTTTTAGTAGCTATATACAGCTATATTACCAAGCTCCAACTAGACCTATATTTATTTAACCCTGTTTCCAAATTATTTGAAATCTTTGTAATCTTATTCAATTAGGTGGTCCTGAGATATTGGTCTATGTATCTAGTGCTGACAGTTATTGTTGTTTTTTTTGTTTGACTTTTAAGATACATGGTCCTAGACTCTTTGCTATAGGATATGCATATAATACCGTATTGATGTAGATATCCCTGTCACATTGATCATTATGGTGTCTTTAAAGGTAGTGTTGTTTGTTGGTGTATAATCAGGATCCCAACACATCTAACAAGAATGTGTCCTCAGTACACGAATGCCCCACTCGTTCTATCATTTTTTATGTTCAGTGGACCATGACATTGGGATAAAAACTCTAATTTGGCATTAAAATTAGAAAGATCATATCATAGGGAACATGTGTACTAATCTTGAAGTTGATTGGACTTCAACTTCATCAAAAACTACCTTGACCAAAAACTTTAACCTGAAGTGGGACAGACGAACGGACGCACAGACCAGAAAACATAATGCCCCTCTATTATCGTAGGTGGGGCATAAAAATGCAAGTGTCAAACAAATAAAACTCAATATGACCAAAAGCAAACAGAGTTTCAAACTACTTACTTAGAACAAAGTCATACAGAATGAGAATGTGGTGGGCTTACACATACTGTACATGCAAATTCTCCTGTAACTTGTGATGGTGTAACAGCTTAACATTTAAGAACAAACAGTTGAACACAGAAATATGAAAATATGTGGTAAGATTGCTAATGATTGAAAAAGACAACTCTCAACCAGAGACCAAATGCATCTATTGAAAAATGACTCATAAATTGTGTCCCTGCATGTAAAAGGTCTCTAGTCAATAAACCCTGAACATGGGCTGGTCTAAAAAAAAACTCCATGACTTTTAGTATAAGATGTGCTTCAGTAAATACAACCCGATGCATATCTAGAATTTGTAAAAGTGGTTTGTGGAGGGGTCCCAAAGCTAGACGAATTTATGAGTGAAACCTGCAAAAATCTTGACTGACCCTAAATGAAGCTTAATGAGAGGGGTGCGAGCACCCTAACTACCAAGTTTTATCCAGCTTCTGACAACTGCATTCCAAATATTATGGACATACGATTTATGGTTACATTGCTGACTGCAGCTTACGGTTCATACCTAGCTGTTTCTTTTGTCACAGCTTCTAATCGTCATAGTTAAAAAAAATCATCAAAGATCTGCAATCCAGATTTATAAATATGCAAATTATAGAATTAAGCAGACAATATATATCAACCAAATTTGTCACTATAAATTGGGTTAGATCCGCCTATCCTGATTCAGTGAACAATACTTAAGATAAAGAAGCCAACTTGCATAAAAACTATATATATTTCTGTATCCGCCACTGAACCAGGGGCGGATTTACGTGGGGGCGTGGCGGGCGTGCGCCCCCCCTAAAATTTGC